>NW_027185777.1:17793147-17893178 GCF_028583685.1 Petaurus breviceps papuanus | reverse complement strand
GCCTGTCACCACTTTCAAAAACTTACAGATGGTCAATATGGATGAAAATTAAATTGAACTTCATTTAAATAAAGTTATAAAATGTCAAGAAAATAAAGAAGTTCAGTGGCTACTTGTAGCCATATACACTAATACACTAAATACACTAATGATTAGCATGAACAAATTGACCAACTTCATTTCTGACCTGGGTAAGTATGCTCCTCTTTAGATAGCCCTCTACACCTTCAGGTTCCACTTCGCTTGCCAAAATTAATGTGGACACTGCTTGGCTTAGCCTTGCTGAAGCCTGGAATGTCTAAACTCAAACAATCTAGCAATCTCAGCCTCCCTGGTAGCAGGGTTTACAGGTGTGTATCACCATACCCAGATACGTAAGTATTCATATTTGTCAGAATGGTAAGGATTTTAATAACAAGCAAAGATGTGATTGTACTTCAGCTAAAAGCAACGGACCTGATACAATTTCTAGGTGACAGAAAGCAAGGAAGAATAGCTCACACTGGGTGACAAAGTCAATTTCAAAAAGATCTTGGCAAGTTGGAACATTAGGATGAATCTACTTATATGAAATGCAAGCAACAAATGTTAAGCCTTCTATTTATTTTCCAAAAATCAGCTACACAAGTATAAGATAGGAGACGTAGGGCGAGGTAGCAGTTTTTCTGAAATATTAAATTATTCTGGGATTTTGGGTAGATTGCAAACTCAATATGATTCGATAATTGTGTGATGCAGCACCCAAGAAAGAGAATGTGGTCTTGGGCTATGTTAATAGACCTAATATTGAACAGGGATAATGAGGTGACAATGCTTCTATTATTTTTCTTAAGCCCTCCATTCCCCACATACGCACACATACACAACACCTCTTGACTCTCTAGCAGGGAATTCCATGGTGTTCACAATGCTCATTCATCATTTATATTAAAATCTAACTGTTCCAGCATAGCAGATATTTCCCATCAGAGTGTGTATTCATGGTGACAAGTCAAATCTGACCATTTGGTAAGTGGTTGGAGCACAAAGGTCACTTGAATGCTTATGACATTTGGATTCTTGCACACAGGTCCAAGTACAACAGTCTCTATGGTTTTGACATTTGGACTCAAACATTATTAGTTGCCTTTTGCTCTGCATATATTGTTCATGTATGTTCTCATTTGTGACTGTGTATGCTGAATGGAAGAGAAAGTCGATTGATCTTCGAGTCAACATTTTGCCTAATTGCATTTTCATTCCAGAAATAATATTTCATCTGTGCTAAAAAGGGCACCATCAACTGGAAATTATTTCTGAGTGCAGTTTCTCAGATTATGAACATTTCAGATAAGAACTGAAAAATGGATTATCTCTTGTTTTTAGATTGAATTTTCTCTCCATTGCGCAACACTTCTGGGTTTCTCTTTGCATTTTAATTCAGGTGGATGATGGAATTTATGTATTAATTCTATTATCACAAAACTATACCGTTGGAAGAAGCATTCAATTTCTGGAAAGTATAGAAAGTCACCACAAATGGAGCATAGATGGCACAGGTCTGGATAATATCTTACTAGCCCAGTTTTGCTCTGAGGTGCTTTAAGAAACTGAAAGTCAGTAAATTCTGTTCAAGTGACTATCTAGCAATCCTATACCAGTGGTCTGGGAGGGAGCCATAAACTAAATGAACAAGTGAAAACACATAGTGCTAATCATTGTGCAAAACACTGGGGATACAAATACTATGTAAGGCAGTCCCTACCTCAAGAAGTTCATGTTGTAATGGAAAAGACAGCTTGGAGAATACTTAGACTTAGGAGAAGACTTAGCTCTAAGTCTATAATAATAAATATGTATATATTGTCTTAGGTTGCAAGTAACTGAACAAATTATCTCATTTGATTCTCAAAACAATTCTGTGAAATGGGCACTAATATTGTCCCCATTCTATGAATAAGGAACTAAGACTTGAAGAAGTTGTGACATGTCTATCTGAAAAAAACATCTGTTGGCTTTAGTGGATTACAAGCTCAATTTGAGTCAACATCATGGTATGGTCTTGGGTTCCATTAACTGAAGCATGGTGACCACAAATAAAAGTGGTAGATCTTCAGCTGTGGAACTTAGAACTGTGGATTTTAGAATGTAGTGGCAAAGCATGGCAAAAAATATTTTTTGACCTACCATGTTTCAGGTACTGTGTTGAGCACTGGGGCTACAAAGAACAGCAAAAAAAAAATCTGATTTCATGGAACTGACAATTTAAGAGGAGGGACAATACTCCCCCCCAAAATTATGTACAAACTAAATACAAAGAAAATCAATTGGGGTTCATTTCAGAGGGGAGGCACTAATATTAAGGAGGACCACACATGGTTCTTTTAGAAAGTAGAAATCAAGGTGTGGAAGGAAACCAGGGAAGCCAAGAGGTAGAGGTGAAGAGACAGGAAATTTCAGGCATGGAGGGAATGAAAAGACATGGGTTAGGAGATGAGGTTTCTTGGGTGAGGAATAGCAAGGAGGCTACTGTCACTGTTATAGAGTAAGTGAAGGAGAATCAAGTTTAAGAAACCTGGGAAGGTAGGAAAGACCAGGTTATGAAGGACTTTCAAAGTCAAACAGAACATTTTATATTTGATTCTAGAAGTAATAGGGAGCTACTGAAGCTTATGAATAGGTGGTATGTGACATGGACAGATCTGAAGTTTATGAAGATGTCTTTGATAGCCAAGTGGAGGGTGGACTGGAGAAGGAGAGACTTAAGGGAGGGATATCCACAAGATTATTTCTCTAGAGCCTTAGAGGAGTAGATTGATATACTTTTTCTCTTAGGAATGGCAATATTCATTGATCATGATTTCAAATCTGGAAAGGGGTGACCTTTCCTCGTACCCCCAATGATTTTGCTCTTGAGATTTTCTTCTTTTTTAGTTTCTATACATTTTGTAATTTTATACATTATATAACAACTCTAATAATTTTCTATTAGGATATAAACTCCTTGAAGGCAGGAATGGCTTTGCCCCTTTTTGTATCCTCAACACTTAGCACAATGTCTAGTATAAAAGAAGCACTTAACACATTTTGTTGACTCACTTGTTGGGTAAGGGTACATACCCAGGGGCAAGCAAGAAGATGCCAGGATGTGAAGTGAAGCCTGAATGGGGCCAATTAGATTTGAGATAGAGGCTTAGTGATGAACTCACCAATCACTCTAACATAAAAGTTCCACAATGGAAAGTCTAACACTTCATTCAAGGTCACCATGCTTCAGTTAATGGAACCCAAGACCATATCATAATGTTGACTCAAGTTAAGTTTGCAATCCATTAAAGTCATCTGATTTTTTTTCAGATGGATGGATGTGTCACAGCTTCTTCAAGTCTTAGTTCCTCATCCATAGAATGGGGACAATATTAGTGCCCATTTCACAGAATTGTTTTGAGAATCAAATGAAATAATTTGTACAATACCTTGCAACCTAAAACAACATATGCATATAAAACAACAATCTTATGCTTAAGAAATTGAATCTATAGTATCCACATGTGTAGTATGTCACTCTTCATGAAATCCACATGCATCAACTCAAACAAAAAATAAACTCTCGAGACTATATTGGGATGCAGTTATTGCTATTTAAAATCATAATAAGCAAGAAATAAAAATGTGGTGATAATAAGGACAAGCTTGGCTACTATTGAAACAACTGAGGACACAACTGAAAAATGTATCAAATGGGTTTCCATTCCATCATATCACTAGACATCATAATATTACCAAGAAAATTAGAGCACTTACACCTCAAATAATTTTATACTTTGAAAATTATTTTGTTATAGTGGCTGTTCCTTCTGGAAAACAGATCAGAAATCTTCTATTTCTACTCTTAATGTATAATTGTTACTCATTCTTTCTCCTAAATCTTTCTTAGAGGAAATGAATAGAGATGATATTAACATAGTCAGTACTAGGAAAACAAAAGAGCATATATGCTTTTCTTTATTTCATGACCACTTTATTTCTGATGAGATTTTTGTAGTTATGTACAAAGTACTTTACTTGTATCCATATGCAATCCATTATATATTTTCTACATGTAAACATGATAAATTGTGGAATTATATGTAATTGGGGGACATAATGTTCTGAATAACACGAAGCTCAGTTTTGGGTTTCTTGCAACATTTTGCCAATAAATCCCTAGCACAAGGTTTATTTCCTTTTTCAATCAATGTTATTAGATCTGTATTTCTATAAATGGTTGCTTGCATATGTAGTTAAATTGTTGTACATATCTTGAATGTAGACTTCAAAATTCTGCATATTCTATAGTAATTTTTAATAGAATTTTTCTTCTTCTTGGGTTTTATCAGTATTCTATAGAAACATTAATGATGTATGTGGATAATATTTTATATCTTGTAAACTTGCCAGAGTGATAAATTGTTTCAATAATTTAATTGACTCTTTAGGGTTCTTACATATACCATTATGTGGATTACCAAAATTGACAGTTTCCTTTTTTCTATACCTATGCATATTCCCTCAATTTCTTCTACTTGTTTTATTATAATAACCAGAATTTTTAGTACAATGTCATACAGAAGTAGTGACAATGGACATCTTTGTTTCAACCCCTCAATTTAAGGAAAGGATTCTATCTCCTGTATCTACACTCTCCATTTCAAATAATGACAGCTAATGCTTGTAGATATACACCATTTATTATTTTAAGTAAAGGTCCATTCCTTCCAGTGTTTTTCTTAAACATAAATTGGCATTATATTTTGTCAAGCACTCTTTCTGCATTGATTGTAATAATCATGTTTTTTCTTGATTATTATTAATATTGTTAAGTTTATTGCTTTATTAATAGTAAACCAACACTGCTTTCTTGATGTGAATTCAACCTAATCACAGTGTACAATCTGTGTGATATGTTGTTTTAGCTTCTTTACCAATATTATATTTTTGTATCTATGTTTATTAGTGATATTGATATCTAATTTTCTTTTTATATTTGGATTATCCCTGATAAGTATGAAAACTATATTTATGTTATACAAGGTATTTGATAGGATCTCTTAATTTTGCTATTTAAAAAATTTTTGAAATGTATATTTTTTGAATTTTTGAATTCCATTTGTGAATTCATTTGGGTCTAGAGTTTTTTCCTTTGAAAGTTCATCTATGTCCTGTTCAACTTCCTCTACTAATGTTAGGTTGTTTAAATGCTCTATTCTTTGTCCTATTAATTTGGATATTTTATGCTTTTGCAAAAATTCATTTATTTCATTTAAGTTTGTTGGTTTTGTTAGCATATAGTTGGGCAAAATATCTTCTGACAATCTTTTTTTTCTTCAGTTTCCATCTTCTTTTTAATCAAGTTGGCTAATGGTTTATCTATGTTATTGGCTTCAAAAACTCTGAATTTTATTTATCAATTTAATGGACTTTTCCTATTTTTGTTAGTTTATGCTTTAAGATTTGTATTTTGATGTTGAAAATTAGGTTTTTTAAAAAAAATTGTTGGTTTTCTAGTATTTTAATTGCATCCTCAATTTTCTTTTGGTTAAAACATAAGTGATTAGACAGATAATTTTTCTGTGAAACAACTCTAGCTGAATTTTCAAACTTTTGGAATGTCTCATGGTTGTCATTTTCTTTAATGAAATTTTCTATCATTTCTATGCTTTGTTCTGTGAATCAATGATTCTTTAGGATTAATTTACTTGGTCTCAATTGATTTTAATACATTTTAGTGGCCTTTTATTTGTAAGAATTTTATATTCATTGGATTGTGTGATATGTATAATATTTCTATTTTTCTGCATTTTTTCAGACATGACCAAATTGTTTTTTGTAAATGGGCTGTGCACTGCTGAGAAATA
This sequence comes from Petaurus breviceps papuanus, assembly GCF_028583685.1. NCBI lineage: Eukaryota > Metazoa > Chordata > Mammalia > Diprotodontia > Petauridae > Petaurus > Petaurus breviceps. The sequence goes on along the minus strand of NW_027185777.1, from coordinate 17,887,302 downwards.
TATCTATGTGTATATCTATGTCTGTATGTATCAGAGAAGACTTGGTTATAAACAACAAAAAAACCCATAAGCTTGAAGAAGGCTAGTGAAGAAATGGTAAAAAGGGTAAAAAGAAAGGGTAATAACTTCAAATAAATATATAAGAATAGAGAAGGAAAAGTATAAGATAACAGAAAGAGTAGAAATATATAATTAACAATCATATCTGTAAATGTGAATGGAATAAATACACAGAGACATATATTCCTTTATATTTCTACTCAGTAATCACTAGAGGTATTATATTTAATATATTTTCTAAAATTCTACTCATGTTCTTACCTTCTTTCTTGTTTATTTTTTTTATTAGATTTATCTAGGTCTGATAAGGGTAGATTGATGCCCCATTATTATAACTGTATCATCTATTTTTCCTTGCAATCTACTTACGTTTTCCTTGGGTTTTTAGAAAGTATGGTATTGTGCAGATTATAAATATATATATATATATATACACACACATATATATAATGTGTGCGTATGTGTATACATATATACATGTATGTGTATATATATTATTTAAGCCAACTCATTATTTATGTTAACTTTCAGCCCTTGTTTCCCTCTATCTCTTTTAATTAAGTTTATTTTTGCTATTGATTTGCCTGAAGACATAACTACTACTACTACTCTGTATGTCTATGTTCAACTGAGGCATAATAAATTTTGCTCCAAGCTCTTATTTTATCTTTGTGTGAGTTTTTATTTTCCAAATGTCTTTCTTGTAAACAACACATTGTTTCTTTTATTATCTAATCCATGGTTAACCTCTTCCATGTATTGATGAATTCATTCCACTTACATATAGAATTATGAGAGTTTATTGTGTTTCCATCCATTCTATTCTTTTATACCTTTTCTTTTCCATTCTTCTTTGTTTATTTAAATCCATTACCTTTTATTATTTCTCCTTTATTTCTTCACTATCCTTTCACCAAGTCAAGTCTTGTTTTCTTTATGACTAATCTCTCACTTAATTTGCTCTCCCTTTTATACTTCCCTTTCCCTTCTTTGTATTCTTATCTGTAAACCTGTTGAATTGAATCTATTTCTAAATAAAATTTGTGCGTGTATTTTCTGTCATATTTTGAATAGTTTAGATGGATGTGAAGTCTAAATTATTCCAGCTTCCCCCAACTTCCTGCATGTTTGCATATAGTTCTTTTTATTTTTTCACATATAGTTCTTTCATAACCTAATCATGTGTCTTAAAAAGTTTTCCCCATCTTTTCTTCCATTTTAATGTATCCTCTTCCCTTCTCACTTTTCTTATTTTTAAAATATTTCATTTAAAACATAACAAAGCTTTTTATAGTTTTCTCTTAATTGAATACATTTATTATAACATGACTTTAGGAAACTAAAATAATCCTTTTACAATCTTATCCATTACACTAAGAAAGCTAATACAATAGTTAATTTTAAGTCCTTTCTTGTCATTCACTTGTTAATTATCCTTTAAATTTTTTCTTGACTTTAATATGTATATTGGGAGTTCTCTTTTAGCTTTACTTTTTTTCTTTTAATCAGAAATATTTGAAAACTGTCTATTTCATTGAAGCTTCAATTTTTTCCCTTGAAGGATTATATTCACTTTTGATAAATCAGCTATCTTTGGTGGCAAACTTTTGTCTTTTGGAATATTTAATTCCATGTTCTTCATTTTTTTTCTTTTTTTTTTTATAGCAATCGGGGTTGAGTAACTTGTTCAAGGTTACACGGCCAATTATTTCTGGGTGTGGTGCTGAGTATCTGAGCCCGGATTTGATCCAGGTCATCCCAACACTGGAGCCGGTGCTCTTACTCACTGAGCCACCTGGCCACCCCTAAGCAATTGGGGTTAATGTGCTCAAGGTTACACGACCAGGTGTATCTGGGTGGGTGCTAAGTGTCTGAGCCCAGGATTCGATCTCCAGGTCTTCTCAACACTGGAGCCGGTGCTCCTACTCGCTGTGCTACCTGGCCGCCCCTCTTCATTTTTTTTAAAGTGATAGCTGATAAATCTTGTGAGTGGTTCCTTGATATTTGAATTCTTTCTAGCTGCTTGCAGTATTTTTTCTTTTGTCAGGAATCTCTGGATTTTTCTAATGATATTAATGGAAATTTTAATTCCTGTGGTTTCGTTTTATTTTAACAGTGTTCTCATTTTCTAATATGTCTGAACAATTTTATTTAAAGATTTCTTGATATATGATAGCCAGATTGTTAGTATGGACCTAAATTTTAGATAATCTTCTGTTTAAAAAAAATTCTCTCTCTTTGACCTCTTTTCCAGGTCAATTGTTTTTGACATGAGATATTTTACATTTCTTTATTTTCTCATCTTTGGACCTTATTTTAGGTATTCCCATTGTCTCCTACAGTCATTTGATCACCAATTTTTTATACCTTAAAAAAAGATAAACAGGGGGGAAGAGCCAAAATAGCAGCATAGAAGGAGGAAAACTCCCTGTGCTACTCCCATAACCACCTCAAATACCTATTAAAATTTAATCTAAACAAACTTTAGGGCTACAGAACCAACAAAGTGACAGAGAGAAACAAATCTCCCACTGAAGACAGCCTGGCAGGTAGACAAGAAGGGTTCATTGCAGCCTGCTGGGAGCAGAGCGCAGCCCTGCCTGAGCCCCCAATTTTAGCCCCAGGGTGCCCTGACCAGGTGTGGCTAGAGTGACTTCAGGAGAGTAGATCACTAGCAGCTGTGGCAGTTGCCAAAATTTTCAACCCATTAATGTCAAAGACAAAGTAGACTTTGAGAACAGGGAGTGTGGGAGTGTGGTCCAGCCTCTGCCCCTGGAGGGAGAAGCATCTGGGGTGTGGCTGCCACAGCCTTGTGGCTGCTTCAGAACTCCTGGCCTGAAGATTGTAGGGGGACCAAGCAACAATTCTGAGGGGTAATAGCTCTTGCTTTAACCTGCTTGGATCTGGATTGCTGTCTAGGGTGGAAGTCCTGGGGTGTGTGACCAGTGAGTCAGAGTCTATGGAAGCTTCTGATAGGGTAGCCAACTAATAGCTCTGGAAGCTGAGAAAATCCCAGTAATTTGAGACAAAGCTCTCCTCTCTGGAAGCAGAGTTCTACTGTGGCAAAAAGCTCAAATGTCAAGTAACTGAATGGCAACATGAGCAAGCAAAGGAAACAAAGCAAGCAGAGCAATCTGACATTAGACTCTTATTTTGGGACAAAAAGGATCAAAGCAAAAATATGAACTGGTTGCAGGCAATAGAGGAGTTAAGAAGGATTTTGAAAACCAAATAAGAGAAGTAGAGGAAAAACTGGGAAGAGAAATGAGAACGATGCAAGAAAATCATGAAGAGTCAACAACCTGACTGAAGAAAATAACAATTTAAAAAATAGACAAATTCAAATGGCAAAAGAGGCTCAAAAAGCCAATGAGGATAAGAATGCCTTAAAAAGCCAAATTTGGGAGATGGAAAAAGAATCTCGAAAGCTTACTGAAGAGAATAATTCCTTTAGAATTAGATTGGAGAAAATGGAATCTAGTGACTTTATGAGAAATCAAGATACTATTAAACAGATCAAAACAAATGAAAAAATAGAAGGCAATGTGAAATATCTCATTGGAAAAAACACTGACCTGGAAAATAGTTCCAGGAGAGATAATTTAAAAATTATTGGACTACCTGAAAGCCACGATAAAAAAAAAAGAACCTAGAAATCATCCTTCAAGAAATTCTCAAGGAAAAATGCCCTGATGTTTTAGAATCAGAGGGCAAAATAGAAGTTGAAAGAATCCACCAATAACCTCTTGAAAAATATCCCAAAAAGAAAACTCCTAGGAATATTATTGTCAGGTTCCAGAATTCCCAGATCAAGGAGAAACTATTAAAATCAGCCAAGAAGAAACAATTTGAATATTGTGGAAACACAATCAGGATAACACAGGACCTGGCAGCTTCCACACTGAGGGATCAAAGGGCTTGGAATATGATATTCCAGAGGTCAAAGGAGCTGGGATTAAAACCAAAAATCACCTACCCAGCAAAACTGAGTATCATGTTTCAGGGGAAAATATGGTCATTCAATGATATAGAAAAACCATAGTTGAATAGAAAATTTCACATTCAGATACAAGAGAAGCATGAGAAGGTAAACAGAGAAAAGAAATCATAAGGAACTTATCAAAGTTAAACTATTTACATTACTAAATGGAAAAATGATCATTGTAACTTATGGAATTTTTCTCAGTATGAGAATAGTTGAAGGGGATATAAATTCATATATATATACATATATATGTATACATAGGAGGGTATATGGTTATATAGATACATATGTGAGTGTGTGTATATATGTGTACAGGTATACATAGACAGAGGGCACAGGAACAATTGAATAGGAAGGGATGACACTTAAAAAGTGAATTTGAGTGGAGAGGAATATAATGAGAGGAGACAGGGAGAGACAGAATGGGGTAAATTATCTCATATAGAAGAGGCAAGGGAAAACTGTTACATTGGAGGGGAAGAACAGGAAGGCAAAAGGGAATGATTGGTCAACTTTACTCTCATTGAATTTGGCTTATGGAGGGAATACACTAAATTGGGTATCTCACCCTACAGGAGAGCAGGGGGAAGGGGATGAGAGGGGGGATGATAGAGGGGAGTGCAGGTTGCAGGGTAGGAAAGTTAGAAGCACACACTTTTGAAAAGGGACAGGGTCAAAGTAGAGAATAGAACAAGTGGGGGGGCAAGATAGAATGGGGGGGAAATATAGTCAGTCTTTCACAATATATCCACTATGGAAATGTTTTGCATAGCTACATGTGTACAACCTATATTGAATTGCCTATCTTCCCAGTAAGGGTAGGTGATGAGAGAGGAAGAGAAAGAATCCAAAATTCAAAGTTTTACAAGGAACTGGGAAATAAGATATACAGGCACTGGGGCACAGAGATCCATCTTGCCCTACTGGAAAGTCAGAGGGGGAATGGGGGAGGATATAGGAAAGAGCAGATTGGGGGAGGCAGTATACAGTGAGATCTCTGTATGGGGGTGGTGGGTAGAGAAAGATTGGGAGAATATATGTAACACAAAATCTTGTGGAAATGAATGATGTAAACCAAAAATTAACATAAAATTTAACTTAAAAAAGAGAAACTCCAAATTGTTATGTACATAGGTTTAAAGGGAGATAATAGTATAGAAAAACAATGATTGGATCTGTAGATAAGAGAAAAAAGTTCACGATGAAACCAGAAACAGAGATCACAGAAGATAATGGGATAATTTTGATCACATAAAATTTAAAAAGGTTTTACACAAGTCTAATAAAATTATGATGAAAGGGGGAACAATTAAGTGGGGAAAATCTTTGCAACAAATTTCTTTGATGTTTATCTCATCTTCAAGATATGTAAGAAACTGATTCAAGTTTATAAGGAAAAAGAACTATTCTCCAATTGATAAATGGTCTGAGAATAGTTCTCAAGGGAAGAAACCCAGGGTATTGAGATGCAAAAAAACTGCTCCAAATCACCAACAATTAGAGAAATGTGAATTAAAGAAATTCTGGTTTCTATCTTATGCCCATAAGAGTAGCAAAGATGACAAAAATGGAAAGTCATAAGTATTGGATGGGCTGTGGAAAACCAGTCACATTAATGCACTTTTGGTGGACTTCTGAATGGGTACAACCATTCAGGAAAGCAATTTGGAATTGTACACAAACTAATAAACAAAAAAAACTATTAAATGGAATAGACCCTTTGACTCAGTTATAGATCTGCTAGGCCCATATTTAAATGATATAAAAAATGAGAAAAAGGTCATTTTTGTACAGAAGTATTTATAATAGTTCTTTTTTTGGTATCAAAAAAGGAAATCAAGGGGATGTCTATTCACTGAGGAATGGCTATATAAGTTGTGAGAATTTTCTCATTTGGTTGCAATGCTTTGGGACTCCTTTGACCTCCACTGTACCCAAGGAAGCTCATTATTAGGGAAATCATCATCTTGCAAGATCCCATCACCCTTGGTACTCCACCTCATCTTTACTTTTTACCCTCCTTATTGAAGGATAGAGGCATGAACTCCAAAACCTCCATTTAAGTAGGGAACTCATCTCAGACATCTCATTATTTACTTGGCTATACTACTCTGGGAATTCTCAGAGTTTTCCACCATACCCTTATTAGATACCTTCCTCCACTCCCACTTTTCAGCTTCCTTTGTGTGCTGTCATCCCACGTGTGTGTGTGTGTGTGTGTTTGTATCTCTAGTGCTTGGGACAGTACCTTGGGATACTGCACATAGTAGGCACTTACTAAATATTTATTGACTGCTAATTATTTATTGACTACTGAGGTATATAAATTTGATGTAGTACTATTTTTCTACAAGAAATGAGGAGATAGATTATTTCAAAAAGACATGAAAGACTTATATGAACTGATTCAGAGTGAACTTTTCAAAATCAGAAAACAATTTATATTGTAACATTGTTATTCTAAAAATGAACAATTTTGGGGCAGCTGGGTGGCACAGTGAGTAAAGCGCCAGCCCTGGAGTCAGGAGGACCTGAGTTCAGTTCCGGCCTAAGACATGTAATACCCACACAAAAAAAATACTAGCCATGTAACCTTGGGCAAGTTACTTAACCCCAATTGCCCCTCCAAAAAAGCAAAAAAAAAAATCCCATCTTGGGGCGGCCAGGTGGCTCTGTAAGTAAGAGCACCAGCTCCAGTGTCGGGATGACCTGGGGATCAAATCTGGGCTCAGATACTTAGCAACACACCCAGAAATAACTGTCCGTGTAACCTTGAGCAAGTTACTTAACCCCGATTGCTTTAAAAAAAAATGAACAATTTGGAGAACTTTTATAAACTGAGAATAAAATGAGCAGAACCAGGAAAAAAATTTAAATAATAATAACTATAAAGACAAACAACTTTGAAAACCAGATGAATTGTGATAAATACAATGCCCATTCATGATTCCAGAGAACAAATGATAAAACATGACATTCATTACAGAGAGGTGATAGAAGAGTGCAGAATTTTACTCAGAATTTTACATTCATACACATGTACAACATGTGCACACTCTTATATGTACCTCTCACATACCTCTCACATGTATGTGTTTATGTGTATATACATTATCAATATGTATGTTTGTATATAATAATTGAGGGAATTTGTTTTGACTATGAAAATTTGTTACAAGAAATTTTTCTCCCCACTAGGGTGAGGGGGTGGTAGAGAGAGAACATAGATTTCTTCTAATTAAAAAAAAGAAGATGTATGGGGGTTTCTGCAGTTGTGATATGTTACATGTATTTTCACATTAGATCACTGTATTATTAGTTTTACTTAGTTGCTTGCTTTGTTACAAGAGACCTCTCACAAAGTGAGAATAATCTGTAAATTTTTGAAGTGTAAAAACAAAACACATCAATAAAACCTAAAATAAATCAAACAGTAGCAGCAGCAGCAGCAACAAAACCCATAGGATTCAATAACATTAAGGAAGTCAAATCAGTTTTTTTTTTTCCCCCCTCTGGCATAACGTTCACTGCTTCCTACCTGATAAGTTAGTCACCAGAACTGATTGATAGATGTGGCAACACCCACAGGAACAATACATTGTAAAAATGAATCAATGGCTAAGTAAATTAAAAAATTAACCTTATGTAACCATAAGCATTCAGCCGTTAATCTTAAGTACCTCCAGGCTGCTCCTGTTGACTCCTAATTTTTTCTGTGCCCTTGGGTTCAAGGAGGAGAGTGTTCCATTAGAAGTCCCATTCATCCATGCTTTTGTATCATTGAAAGGTTTTTGGTTTAGACCCAGCCATCCTCTCTCACATGGAAAAGTGTTATTTGACTCTTTCATTTATGACCATTCTATCTCATTTCTCTCCAAAGAAACCAATCCTCCACCACCCACCAAAATCCTTTACCCCTTTGGTCCTACTGAGCCTGCCACTGCACCTGAAATTCCCACATTATTCCATCTGTTGTATTGTGATGGTACTAAACCTGTTAATCCTGAACTATTTTTGTGAAAAAACACAATCAATCATGCCAATAATTTAGCTCAGATTAATTTATCACATCTACTGATCAGCCACTGATCAGGACCTTTAAGGGAAAAAAGGACTTTGGACTGTAAGTTTAGAAAGAGGATAAGATCAGGACATAGCTCTAGTCCAATCATTCTTAAAGTGTGATCTAGATATGCCTGGAGGTCTCTGAGAATCTTTCAGGGGTCCACAAGGTCAACACAACTTTCATAACAATACTATAACATTTCAATTCTGAATACAGTAAATGTTGATAGATACAGCTCACAACCAAAAGTTCTTTGGAAGATCTTCAGTAATTCTTTGGAGTGTGAAGGGGATCTGGAGACCAAAAGGTCTGAGAAACACACTGCTCTACACAATGAGACATTGTTAAGTGTATTCCTTCAGTGGAGTGTTTAGGGGAAGTAGGGACTGAATAGCCCACAGATAATGCAAGAGATTCCTATCCTAAGTGGTTGGGGGCTAAAAGGAAAAAGGACATAAGAAAGAGACCAGAAAAGCCGGAATAAAACTTTCACTTCATCATTTTTTGGGGGGGCCTGTCTTTTTTGAAGAATAAGTCTGTTTGAAGGAAAAGTCAGTTAGCACAAGTTTCTGCAACATCAGAAAAGAAAATAACCAGAGGAAATATGTTTTCTGCCTTCCCTGTTGACAATATAATTGACAAGGTCCTCTGTGCCAAATGCTCCCTCTAGTGCACCCTCTTGGTAATGAAAATGTATCAGATAATGCTGGAAATTGCTCCTGGGAGAAGGTATGGCTTGCTGTTCCATTCAGCTTATATCAGGAAAGCCAGCTCTTGAGGAAGTGACTTTGTAGTATTTTTGCTTATCTAGAATTTAGATCCAGAGCCTAGAGCTTAAATAAACTTATTGGGTCAAAATGTAATGATACTTATAATCCTAAATGTAATTTATAGGCTGATAGGATTTAGAAAGGACCTTGGAAATAAAATATTCCAAACCTTTCATTTTATAAATGAAGAAATTAAAGCAAAAAGAAAAAGGAAATAATTTGTGCAAAGTTACCTAGCCAGTAATGGTGGGCAGCTACTGTAGATATAGCAGTAGAGTGCTGAATCTGGAGTCAAGAAAACCGAGTTCAAATCAGTCCCTGATACTTACTAGTTGTGTGGTCTTGGACAAGTCCATTCACCTCTTTCTGTCTCAATTTTCTCATCTATAAAACCAGGATAATAATAGCATCTACCTTCCAGGATTGTTGTGAAGATAAAAGAAGATATTTCTTTATAAATGTGCTTTATGAATGCTAGCTGTTAGTCAGCAGAACTTGGCTTTGAATCTAGGTTCTCCAATTCAAAATCCTGTGTTCTTTCTATTCAGCCACATTGACTTAAATGGTATTTTTTTTAAAGTCAGGATGCATTATGATTCAAGCAATACTTTTATATTCTTGCACAAAAGGTGTAAGCATAGATGCTTATGCATTTTAGCTTGTGAATATATGTTCACACATATAAACGTGTTTACATATTGCCTCAGGTCCTTTTTTCTTTCAACAAATATCTATTGAATATATAAAATAAGCAAGGCAGTATGCTGAGCCTTGTGCTTTCTCTACAGAGAGAGTCGTTCAGATGGATGACTGAATCTCTCTATAAATGGATGGCAGCTTCCAGGAAAAGGATATATGGTCAATAATGCTTGTACACAGAAAAACACACACTGGTTTGAATTAATGCAAAAGAATGAAGAGTAGGAGAATACTTAAATGTACCCTGATTACTAATTATAACTATTTAATGGGGAGCTTCAAGCTTGTCAGGCAAAAGACAGATATAGGATTAAGACTTAAGTATTACAGTGTGACTGGAGAATGTTGCAAAATGCTAACTTTAAGAATATTCATTCTGGAGCCTGAGGATGTGGATTTGAATTCTGATTTTTTTTACTTAATGGATGTATCTGACTTTGGGCAAATCATTTAGTCTTTGTGATCTCATATTCTTTATCTATAAAATGAAGAGGGCAGAGTAGACAATTTATAAGATCCCTTCCAACCCTCAGTCCGAGAGTCTACAATGCATTTTCCTTTGGCAAAGGGGTCAGAAATAAGAATGGCTCATTTTGAGGGAAAACAGAATGTAAGAATGAGAGATAGAATTACAAACAGTAAAAGTGCCATCAAATAGTAGTTAGGTTGCAGAATATAGGTTGCAGAAGAAGAATGCAAGTCATATCTTATTCTTTTCTTTTTAAAAAAAATTTTTTAAAGCAATTGGGGTTAAGTAACTTGCCCAAGGTTACACAGCCAGTTGTTTTGTGTGGCTGCTAAGTATCTGAGGCTATAACCGATCCTGGGTCTCCTGACTCTGGGACTGGTGCTCTTACTCAATGCGCCACCTGGCTGCCCTCATATCTTATTCTTTTCATTCATAGATGGGCAACAGCATCATCATTAACCTAGAACACAAAGGACCACAAGTGCTCATCATTCCCCTCTCCCAACAGGGTTTCAGAGAATGGCATTTAACTTGTTGAATCATGGTATAAGAGATATAGGCTTTTAAAAATTCAGTTTTATTGTTAGGTCTGCATTTTCTCCCCATCACTTCTCCCCTCATCAATATTAAGAAAACAAGAAAAACAAAACGTGATACAAATATGTATAGTCAAACAAAACAAATTCTCTTAATGGCCATGTCCAAAAAAATATGCTTTAGTCTGCCCTCTATGTCCATCACCACTCTATCTGAAGGTGGGTAGCATGATTCATTGTGAGCCTTCTGGAATTGTGTTTGGTCATTGAGATGTCAACTCATGGCTAGATATCTTTAAAGAAGCCTGGGAAAAAGTTCAATAAGTCTTTTATAGCCTAATAGGAGATAAAGTTTTGATAAATGCTAAAGTCAACCCAAAAAATCTAAAAAAGAGACATCTTTCAGTTCTTTGAAGGGGAAAAGAAAGGTCAAGGCAGGGATTGGACCCTTGCTAGGGACAGATGGGAAGAGGCTACCACATGACAGAGACGAGTATGAGATATAAAACTTTTATTTTGCTTATATTTCCTCTATCAAAAAAAATAATCTTTTGGGTTTTTTGGAGGGCAATTGAGTTAAGTGACTTGCCCAAGGTCATATGACTAATTTTTGTGTTAAGTGTCTGAGGTGGGATTTGAACTCAGGTTCTCCTGACTCCAGGGCCAGTGCTCTATTCACTGCGCTACCTAGCTGCCCCTAAGAAAAATAATCTTAACAAAGAGAATAGACGACAGGGAATTCAAACCCAAGACAAATGAGGAGATGGCAGAAGAATCTAGCAGCACTTTAGTTCAAATAACCTAATTTCAAGTATTTGAAAGTTTGTCCCCAGCAGGAGAGATTAAACACATTTTGTATCCCTCGATAGGGTGGAGCTAGGATCAATATATACAAATTATAGGGAGGGAACTTCATTTTTAGAGATGTTTTTGTTTTTTAGACTGGAGTGCCCCGTTTTGCCTGGGTTGTAAGTTCAGAGGATACTCATGGCCTAATCTTATTGCTGATTGAGAGAAGAGTTTTGACTTACTCATTTTTGAACCTGGGACAGCTGTGTCCCTCCTTCAGCAGCACTGTTACTCTAAGTGATATTTCTTTTTTGTTTGTTTATTTGCTTGCTTTTTGGAGGGCAATTGGGGTTGTGACTTGCCCAAAGTTACATGACTAGTGTGTCAAGTGTCTGAGACCGGATTTGAACTCAGCTCCTCCTGACTCCAGTGCCAGTACTCTATTCACTGTACCATGTAGCTGTCCCTCTAAGTAATATTTCTGTTTCGTATAGGACTATCAATAAGTTAAGTGAGCTGCCCAGAGTCATATAATGTTAGTGTCTGAGGTGAGATTTGAACTCAGGACTTCCTGACTCCAGGCTCAATGCTCTATCTACTGAGCCACAAGCTGTAGCTCTTTCTATAGAACAAAGAAGAAGAAAATGGAAGAACCATTTTCTAGGGGACTCCAGTCCAGTTGTTTTGACTCCAAATTTGGTGCTCTTTCTACTATACCACAATGTTTCCTATCACATATCTTGTCCTAGATATTATATTTATCATATTTAGGATATTTTTAAAATTATTTTTACTATATTTGGTTTTATTATATTTTATTATTTTCAGGACAAGTTGTATTTTTAATATATTCAGGATAAGCCTTTTAGCAACTGAAGCTGGAAATATCAGTCTTGCATTTCTAAAAACATTACTGAGGATTGTTTTTAATACACATACACACACACACAAGAATAGCAATGAGCATCTGATTAGTTTGGTTAGCATTTACCTAGCTAATTCTGCATTTGATTTGGATTTAACGTCATTTAGGGATTTGTCTTTATGAAGAACATTTTTTTTTCTTCTATAGAAACTCCAAAATCAAAAAAGAGAAGAGCTCCAAAAGCTACCAAAAGACCATAGTAGGGGTTAGAGCTGACTGCCGTGAAACAGATTAAGAAGCACAGTAGGGAAATTGCTACATTTCTCTTATAATCAATCATTTAAAATGTGAGCAAGCAGAAGGCCATCTTTAACCAGCACTGCACCTAAAAGAGTAGGAAAAACTAGGAAAGACTAAGCCCAGTATGCCTCCAGGTATTTGTCTGGAAAACCAACTTCTTGTTGTGCAGTGGTTCTTGTCCTAGGGAGGGGCACATGATGCATATGCAGATCCTTCATTGAGTAAATATACTTCCTGTAGAGTAGGCAAATAACATGTATCATACTTTAACATTTCAAGTATATATGGATGTCATTGAATAATAGAACACAAGTTAACTTAAAATCGTTTATTAATTCATAGTAGTCTTTTGTCCTCATAAATTTTCTTTTAAAATATTTTATTGATGCATTTTGTTTTTACATTCCAGTTATTTTTCCTATCTTCCACTTTGAACCCATCCTTTTGACAAAGGAAACAAGCAAAAAAAATCTAACTGAAGATTGTGCATAATAAGGCAGAGGTCCCTTCCTAGTAGGACAGAAAATATGTTTGACAATATTCTTTCCTAATAAATTCCTTCACCTCTTTGATATGAGGAAGAAGGCATGCTTCATTATCTCTTCTAGGGATAGATTAATTTGCATTGTGTACATGGGAAGGAAATAAGTCATTTATTAAGCACTTGTGATATAACAGTCACTGTGCTAAATTCTTTACAATTATTATCTCATTTGATCCCCACAACAACCTTAGAAGATAAAGGCAATTATTATCCTCATTTTACAGTTAAGGAAATTGTAACAGCCAGAGGTCAAATGACTTGCCCAGGTCACACAGCTAGGAAATAGCTAAGGTTGAACTTTAGTTGAGATCTTCTTGACCCCAGACTTAGCATTCTTCCACTGATCTACCAGGTTTCCTATTCTCTTGGTTCTGCTTACTTGCTCTGTATTAGTTCATATAAATCTTCCAATTTTCCTGACAATTCCTCATAGATATTTCTCACTACACAAATCTACACGATTACATTCACATGCCAGAGGAGGTTTTTGTTTATTCACATTCCATAAGTGATGGACAATTTGTTTTCATTTCTTTACCGTCCCCACGGTGGCTCCTATGAATATTTCAGTATATATTGAACTTAAGTTTTTGTCTTCAACTTCTTAGGGTATGTGATCAATAAAAGGATTGCTTAGTCAAAGGATATGGCCAGCATACTCATGGTTCTTGCATAATTTCAATGGAAATCTTGAAAATCTGAAGAACTTCATAGTTTTACCAATAGTATATCTATTTTATAACAAACTTACCATTTTTTCAGCCATTTTTGTCATGGCGTGATATAAAACCTCAGATATTTTAATTTGAATATATCTTATTAATGGTTTGAAATATGTTTTCATTGTTGTTATTTATAGTTGATAATTCTTCTTTTGAAAACTTCATGTTCCATGACAATTTATCTATTAGAGAATGACTCTTGCCATTATACATTTGTGTTAATTCCCTGTATATGCTGGATATGACTTTTAGTGGCGATTTTTGATGCAAATATTTCCCTCATGCAATTGTTCCTCTGTTTTAATCCTTTCTCCATTGATTTTCTTTTTCCAAGGGATTAAAAAACTATTATATAGTTAAACTTTTTTTTTTATCCTTTATGAATGCCTCCATCCCCTATTTGGTTAATAATTTTCCACCCAGTCATTGTTGTAAAAAAGTACCTGTTCTCATTGTCTTTGAATTGTTTTGTGATATGACCTTTTATATTCAGGTCATTCATCTAACATAACATCTCTTCCAGTTTTTACGCATCCCCTCCAACATTTGTCATTTCCTTTTCTGTCATGTTATCCAGTCTGATAGGTGTGAGGTTGTACCTCAGAATTATTTTAATTTGCATTTCTTTAATCAACAGTGATTTAGACCATTTTTCATGGCTATAGATAGCTTTGATTTCTTTTTCTGAAAACTTCCCGTTTATATTTTTTTGCCTTTATTTCTAAGATCTTAATACTTCTTATCTTGCTTACTAGTCTTGTTCTTGATCATGGGAAACCATGAACTTCTTGGCTCCTTAGTTGATCTTTTCTTGAACCAGCCCAAGCACCTTCAAACTTCCTTCTGAATTTAGTATCTTTCCTGACCCACTCCCATATACCCTACTCTTAGGAGAATTGGGATATTGTAGGTGGTAGAGAAATAATAATCTTCAGTCGTTTTGATTTGCAATACATTGTTAGAGAAACATCTGGTAAGAAGAACAGCTCATTGTGCAGGCATTTCTGTGTTTGGGGTTCCAAAGAATAGGGAAGGATCTGAGGCACATAATTCAGTGAAGACAGAAGTGGATTATTATTTGGGGTTGTGGCTAGTGTATTATTTCCATAGAGTGTAAGCACTCTGAAGGCTAGGACTGCTTCACTTGTATCCCCAGTGCCTAGAACAGTGCATGACAATAGCAGGTATTTGATAAGAACATATTTATTGATTCATATTGATAAAAGATGGCTTTGATCAGAGCAAGGGAAGACACAAATATGGAAAAAGTGATGGTGCAGCCAACTTTGTGATGTGCTATGGGTCTGTGTTGATCAGCATTGTGCCTCATACTGTTACTGAACAAGTACGTACCATGTGGATAATAAGCATGGGGAGCAAGGGAGAATGAAAACATGATGTCAGATCCAGGCTAGTATCACCCATGTGAATTGTAACAGCTAAGCTGGCTTCTAGGTCCCATCCCTGAGAACTTCCACAAGATATTCTCATCACTTATGATAACTTAAATCTCTACATGCAGGACTTGAGAGAGTATTTGGGGGAGGTTGTTTGTTTTATTCAGTTAGCAAACATTTAAATGCTTAGTAAGTTCCAGGAGCTGTGCTAAGCATTGGGGACACAAAGAAAGGAACATGGTACACATAATATGATACATGATTCAGTTTAAATACAAGGTAATCTCAAAGGGAAGACACTAGCTGTGAGTTATAGTATAATGTCTTTTTGAAAGGCATGTTGGTGGTAGGGCAGAACCTGAGGAAGCCATTACAGCAACTCTAGCTAATGAATGAAATATCTTCTCCCATTTTCCAGGGATAGTGAGAAAACATTGAGCAAGGTTTCTAAAGCTCGGCCCTCTTCTAGACAGACAGGAAGGAAGGAAGGAAGGAAGGAAGGAAGGAAGGAAGGAAGGAAGGAACAAATAAACTTATTCCTTTATCACATAGGTACAGCTTCTCTTGTCTAGGCTAAATGTCCCTATTTCTTTCAACCAATTCCTATGACATGGATTCAAACCTTTCACCATCTTGATCACTCTACACTGGACACTAGCTCATCAATGTTCTTCTTAAACAGTGGTACCCAGAATTTAACACAATTCTCCAGATGAAGACTGATGAGGGCCAAGCATAGTGAGACTATTATTTTTTTTTTTATTCCTGGAAACTGTGCCTTTCTTAATGACACCAAGACTGCGCTGGCTTTTTTGCTGCCATATCACACTACTGACTTATATTGAACTTGTAGTTGACAAAACCATGCAGATCTTTTCCACACAAACTGCTGTCTGATCATGCTTAACCCCTCCTAAACTTAGGAAAATGACTTTTTAATACAAGTGTAAGCACTTATATTTAGCCCTGTTGAACTTCACCTTATTAGGGTCAAGCTACTGTGAAGAGTTTGTTGGATTATGATTCTGTCATCCAGTGTATTAGCTATCCCTCTCAGCGTAGTGTTATCTCTATATTTGTTGAGAATGCCATGTTTGCCTTTATCCAATTCTGAAAAAATTATGTCAAAAAGTGTAGGACCAAGCAAAAAATCTCAGAAGCAGGGTTGTCACCGGAGATCTTCCACGCTCACATTGCTTCATTAATGATCACTTTTTGGATTTGGTCATTCAACCAGGTGTAAACCCATAAAATTGTATTATTTTCTTCTATAGTTGTCCACATTCCCCCCAAATATATGAGATACTTTGTGAAAAGCTTTGCTAAAATCGATATGTTATGTCTACAATATTCCCTTCACCTACCAGTTTAGTAACTGTCAAAAAGTATATATATATATAGTTTTATTTCATTTTGAAGTAAGACTTTTAAGGCACTTTTCTCATTGTATAAAATGTCTAATTGTTTTCCCTCTTACTTCTAAGTCAAAATACAGGTAAGTGTTAGTAGTTTAGATAGTTGATTAACAGTCTATAAATAAGCAATCAGGCCTGGTGATACAAAGACCAAAATGAAGCACTCTGTGCTTTCAATGGTCTCACATTCTATAAAGGGATGCAATACATAAGTATAAACAAAATAAACACAAAATACATGCAAGGTAGTTTAGGGAAAGAGGGCACTAACAATTTGGGGCACTGGGAAAAGCTTCATTTAGAAGTGGCATTTGATCTGAGTCATGAAAGGAATCTAGATATCTTCCTAGGTGGAGGGGAAGAGGTAATGCATTCCAGGCATGGGAAGGATCACAAGTGTAAAGGCAAACACAAGAAGGGCCACATGTGAAGTTAGCAAAGAGGCCAACTGGGCTAGAACATAGAGTGAAAGAAGATGAGTAATGGATAATAAGCCCGAAAAGGAAAGTTCAGGCCAGGTTTTTGCTATTATTGTTTGGTTGTATGTAATTATTTATGACTCCATTAAGAGGTTTTCTTGTCAAAGACACTAGGGAAGCTTGTCATTTCCTTCTCCAGTGGATTAAGGCAAAGAGAGGTTAATTGACTTGTCCAGAGTGACACAGCTAGTAAGTGAATCAGGCCAGATTTGAACACAGATCTTCCTGAACCTAAGTCCAGCACTCTATCCTCTGAGCCATCCAGCTGCCTCCTTTTATATAAATATCCAAGCAGGTAAGTTTAACTAAAGACATGAAATGAATATCCCATTTCCCCAGTTGACTCTAGAATTATAGTGGATTTGGAATTCAGCTGGAACATACTCTGTTCTTAGGACTGCATGAGACATAAGGTGAGAAGCAAACTACAAAATGTCTGCCTGCTTCCACCCACACACATTTCTTAACTGACATGCCTGTTATCTTAATTATTACTATTTAAGGCCAATTCATGTCTATGTATTTAGTGTCTTAGATCCTGGAGGAGGGAGACCTAATTTCAAAGCTTTCAATTAGAGATCAGCCAAAATGAGTCACCAAAAAGAGAAAGGAAAGTGGGGAAATAGATTTAGTGTATCTTTTGAAAAAATATATAAAATGTCAAATCTTTACAGTCAACATCAATCTTTATTCAGTCTCCCAGTTATATCATACTGAATAAATAGCAATAAAAAATCAATATCATGTTAAATATAATTCTGCCTCTCCAGGGATCAGAAGAAAAAAAAAACACAGTAATGGTTAAAGAACCAGAAATGGGATAGGTACAAACTGGATTAGAAGACATTATTTGGAATATGTATGGGGATGAGCCCCATGGCATGTGCATGGAACATTTGAGCCTGTGCCCTGACCCATGATCAATCCCATGGCACATGCATGGAGCATTGAACCTGTACCCTGGCCATTCATGGGTGAGAAAAGTGTATTAGGTTCTCAGTAAAGGGCAGTACCCAGAGGCTTCTGGTTGAACCCTACATTTCACCCTATCTCCCACAATATTGGGGCTGCACAAAAGAGGACTGGCAGATGAGCAGAACTTCTTATTCAGTGGATTTTAAGAATTGTTAACTTGAGCTCTTCCTCTCTTCTTTCTCTCTTCTGAATACGTGGAATATGTAGTTTGAGACTTTGACAGCTCTTCCATGGACTTTCTAGTGTATATGTGTGGGTTTCCTCTCCTTTCCCCAGTCAGCAGTTATGACAGCAAGAGCATGCAATTGTAAAAGTGAGCCTGAGACTGGACCTTGGGGCCCTGGGGGCCTTCTGTGCTTTATATTTTTCTTTCTGAGCACAGCTAACAACAGCAATCATGGAAAATGGATTTTTTTGAGCTTTATCAGAGGAGAAAATGATCTCTGACAGGAGAATGACTCATGCACACTGGGCTAGCTCGAAGATAGGGTGAATTGTTTGTCACTTGTGAACAGTTTTAAGTATTTGTCAGTGTGCTCTTATGAGTCTTTGGTGTTTTAAACATTTTATTTGTGATGAAGAAAATGAATAGCTTCTTTGCTTTGTACATTGAGCACCTTTCCATAAAGGACCCTGATTATCCCTTTTGGGGACATCCTAGACATGAACTAAACCTAATTTTTCCTTACGAGATTTCCAGTGAGTAGAAAGAAACTTAGAGGTGGAGTACAATGAGCCAGAAAATATGAGAAGAAAATGATTCCATTTTTTGGGGCCAGGCTCCTCCAAGCCATGAGCCTGATTAATATAGGTCTGGAGGTTCTTAGTGAAAGAAGGGAACCTTGGTTGGTCTTTCAGATAATTACTGGGATATTTACACTTAGGGCCTAAAGGAGGTGGGATAGTTTTGCTAAGGAAGAGAGAATATCTGGGATCATCAATAATTTCCAGTATAAATGGGTATTTTACCTATGCTGATCACACCCTATCTATGCTTTTGAAGAATTAATTCAGTACTTTTCATTTTCTCAGATTAGCCAAGACATTTGTATTATATATCCTACAGGAGAGTCAGACCATTGACACGCAAGCATGTTTCACAGTCATATCCTTTTCCAAAGAGTTGTATGGTTGGCTAATCTATAGTCTCACAACTGGGTTGAAAAGACAAGGAATTCGTTAGAGAGGGTAAAGAGTTGAAAGTTGAATGGGGAGGGAGGATAGCCCAGTTCTGGGAAAAGGAAGCACAAATCTAATATATTGATGCTATAGCTAGTGGAACACAATGACCAAGTTAGGACTGGAATGTTCTCAAAAAATCACTGCAGGATCAATGGTGATTTCCATTTTTACTGTTAAGGGATGGCATTCTTTCCCATGGGAACATGTTTCTTGATGGTTTCTTCCTCTTAGCAATATGTAGTCTATTCCAAGACCTTTGCAGTAATAGTAATGTCCTTAGAAGCACAACAAAGTACAACTGGCCTCAGAACCTCAATTCTATAATGCTTTCTCACTCTTCATGATTCTTATATGAAAGATGATTATATAAAGAAACAAGGATACTTTTTCTTCACTGAGGGCACAAGTAGTAATTGGTTCACTTCTCACCTAGATATTGACAATATTGAAATCTCTCTTTCATCCTTAAGAGAAGACTTAAAGAATCCTCAAGGAAAACTTAAATTGGTGGTGAGATGGGTGATGATAGCTATCTCATAGAACACAAAGGGCTATCACATGGAAAGATGAATAAACATGCTTTGTTTGGTTCTATGGAGAGATGAGCAAAAGGTACAGAGAAGTAGATTTTGATTTGATATGTGTTACCTCAAATAGAATGCAAGATTTGGTTCTCAAGATCATGTTCTTTACATATTCTAAAGCCCCTAAAATATCCAGAAGACTTCTAACCATGAGTAAGTGCTCAACACATATATGTTGAGTGAAGTTTATTTAAGGGAAATTAAAAGATTGTTATAAACTGGTCTGGGTTATCGAGGAACATTGCAGAACATCTTTTTTTTCTGGAAGTCTTAACAAGTAATATATAAAGAGTAGAAGCATAATTGCCTTACTTTCTAAGGACACACAGCTAGCTTATACCTGATCTTAGAGAACTCAGTTACCCTGACTTGCAATATAGTGCTCTTTTATGTTTTATTTTTTGGAGGAGGGATGTTAGGGCAATTGGGGTTAAGTGACTTGCCCAAGGTCATGGGGCTAGTTTTGTGTTAAGTGTCTGAGGCTGAATTTGAACTCAGGTCCTCCTGATTGCAGGGCTGATGCTCTATTCACTGTGCTACCTAGCCACCCCCAATATAGTGCTCTTTAACAGAACTATAACTAGAGTGGGAGAGTTGGGCTTTTACCCAAGCACCAAAACAGAGGTCATATGCTTCCTCCCCTTGGCCATCTGCTGACCACCATATTTGGGCATTTTATCCTTCAAGGATTAGGGAGAAAGTCAGGCCCCAAGACAGAACAAGAGAGTAAGGTTAAAGACCTGTGAAGGATTAGAGGAGGGGGTGGGCTGCTCTCTCTTTCCAGTATAACTGCCCTCAGAAAAACATATAGTGGCAGGAATGTGGTTCCTTGGGTATCTTGTTCTGTTGAGGCAATACCTGCCCAATTGAAACCACCCTCCTTCCCTGGAATAGGTAGTGCCTTATGCTCAGAGTGTCCAAAGCACTTATTTCCTTACTTCGTTGAACAATAGTTGTGACTGAGAGAAAGAATTTCCCTTCTCTTTTGCTTCTTTCCTGGAACCTGTAAAGCCCTTCCAGTTCTGCCCTCTCTACTCACATCTGGCTTAGTTCATTGCCTCCCAAGAAGATATAGGTCTTGAAGTGCCCTTTCTATGGGCAGACCTTATAGTCTATGGAAGCACTTCCTTTCCACTGGCCCTTACCTTGGAGGATCCAAGCTCCCCCCTTCTCCTATCTTCTGTACTGCAGCCACCCTTATTCCACTCACTGTTCTCTGTGCTACAAGGGGAAGGAAGGAGAGATAGGGGAGTAAGATCCTATGGTTTTGTTTTTTTTACTAAGCTTTGATAGCATAATTTGTGGAGTTGACCAACTTAATGAAGAAAAGTTGCTTTTGTTCATCTGATTGGCTGACTGTTCCACTGAACTGACCAAATTAATTAATGTTTAAGAAAAGTCATCAAGAAAGGTAATGGGATAGCTCTACACTTGGTTGGATTTGGAGAAGCCCACTTTATAACTCTAAATCCAATGAGTACTTAGGTAATTTATCCTCTAGAGGCCTGAATTCCCTCATCTGTAAGAAGAGAGTTGAATGATCTTTAACATTGTTTTTAGTTTTAAAGTTATGATTGCTTCTATAGTGAGTTGCTACATAACTAAGTTTCAAATCTATGTAGTCAACATATTATCAAGCATTTGTTAATGACTTACTAGGAAAGCTAAAAAGAGGCAAACGTGATCCTGGGATTTGGTCTACCTCTTCAATGTTTGTTCTTTCCTGATCTTAATGTGAATGAGTATCAACCAATCAATCAACATGAATGTGCTGTACTTACTATGTGCCAAGCATTGTGATAAGAGCTGATTACGTAAAAGAAAAGCAAAAAAAAGTCCCCATCCTCAGGGAGTAAATAACATGTACATACATCAGTGCATACAAGAAATACAGAATAGATATAGCTTTGGAGAAGCAGACACTAGAATAGTTCTAAGATAGATATGTACAGGTTTAGAGAACACTTATGAATTTAAGAGATTCATGGTCCTGGGTCTTTTGGTCAGAGTTGACTGGTAGCATGGGGAAGAATCCCTGGGACTACCCCTAGTGGTCTTGGGGAAGATAACCATAAAAAGAAATGTGAGCCCAACAAGCCCAGTCCTGACTTCCCAGAAGACATTTACTGTATGAGGAGGTGGATGGGAGGAAGGAAATTGGGGAGGGTAAGACAGTGCAGATCCAGGGTGAAATATAAAATGCCTACTCAGGAAGTCCTGAAAAATTCCTAAAGTTTATGTGTGCTCTGTTGAGCATGTTTTGACATGTGTGTATTTGCAGGAAATAAATGTCCCATACATGATTCTCCCCAGTTTGGAGAGAACCTAGGTATGAGTTGAAACCTGAGCCTTTAATATTTTCCCTCAGGGTGTGTGTGTGTGTGTGCGTGTATGTGTATGTGTGCTGATGTTGGGGTTTAAAGAGCCAAAGAATGTGAGAAAAGGAGTTTGAGTTTTCTTCAATGTGGTAGCCTTTCCCAGGACTGAACATGTTCTAGACTGAGGGTATGGGTCCAGAACAGAGGGGAGCTTCAGTGGAGAAGGCAGTAGAGCTAGGATATACCTGAAAGTCGAACTTTCTGAGGATTCACCATTATGACCTGGTGTTTTGTTTTGAGTACTCTTATCTTCTCTGCTCTCCTCTCTGGAACTGAATTCCTCCTTGGAAAATTTGGGGTCCCTATCACTTCTTTTCAATGAAGAAAGATTCCAGTAGGAAAGAAATCCCTAAAGTGGTCTTAGTGAGAGTTAGATTCAATTATGTGGCCTTGTATTTTTTTCAGCCTATTTTTTCTTAAAGTTGGATGGTCTCATTTTTCTTAAAAATAGAATATTTTTTCTTAAATAATAGGATCTCTCTTACTCTAAAAAAGTTTGGGGTGTTTTTTGGGGAAGTAAGTTATGACCTAGTAGATGATGCTAGTGAGTTGGTGAAGGCAAATGGATGAGCAGTGACTTGGCCATGGTCACATGGTTAGTCACTGTGAGAGGCAGGATGTGAGCCCAGGTCCTCTTGACTCTAAGCCTTACATGCTTTCTTCACTCTACAACCTTCCTTGATTTATGATCATTATTATTTTCTTTTAGTCTGTACCTGTGATTTCATTGGAATAGGAAGTACTTAGTGAGGAAATTCTTTCTACCACTGCAAATGGGCAGATCCTGTAACTTTAGAGTCAAAGAGTGTTACTTCAGGGCAGTGAGAGGCTAAGTGACTTGTCCACAGGTCCCAAAGTCAGAATGTTTCATTGGCAGGACTCGAGTCTAGGGGGTTCTGAACCTGTGTCCAGTTCTCTAAACTCTATGTCACTTCAGTAGTGTCTGAACCTTTGTGACAGAGGGTTGTCTGTCATTTGGGTTCTCTTGGCAAAGATACTGGAGTGGTTTGCTATCTCCTTCTCCAGTTCATTTTACAGATTTGGGAATTGAGGCAAACAGGGTTAAGTGATTTGCCCAAGGTCACATGGCTAGAAAGGGACTGAGGCTGGATTTGAACTCAAGAAGATGAGTCTTTCTGACTCCAGATCTGGCACTGTGTGTACTGTGGTGCCACTTTGTTGCCCTTAAACACTATTTTATGCTGCCTCTAAAAATTCATACTAGGCTACCTACTTCAACTCCTTCATTTTGCAGCTGAGAAAACTGAGGCCCAGCGAGTTTAAGTGACTTTTCCATAGTCACACAGCTAGTAAGTATCAGAGGCAGGATTGGAATCCAGGTCTTGCTGACTCTTAAGATTGGTCTGGCATTCTGTTCATCACCCTCATTCATGAACCATAAGTAACACTAGGAAATGATCAGTGTGTAGGATATTATAGGACTGTGAACTGTTTATCAAACATTTGTTTTGTATCAGGAAACACTATTTTGAACCCATGTCAAATTGAAAGACCTTTCTTTGTCAAATGTTGTGTCATTATAGATATTTTATGATTCAAAAGTTCAATGACCTGTGATTTCATTGATGTTGGTATTTCCTTCCTTTATAATAATGACAATAATAGTAATAACAACTAGTATTTACATAGCACTTTAAAGTCTGCAAAGAACTTTATATGTATTATCTTATTATTACACAAAGGTCTTGAGTGAGGCAGGGGCTATTATTGTTCCCATTTTACATATGAGCAAATTGAGGGTAAGAGAAGTTGAGTCACTTGCCCAGAGGCCATACAGCTAGTAAGTATCTAAGGCAGGATTTGCATGTAGAACTCCTTGACTCTAAGTCCCATCCTTTAATCAGTGTGCCATCTTGATCTAAACTCCTGTAGATGTTAATGGAAGGTTTGTAAGAGTTGCTATGGTGAAACAAAACAAGACAGCCCCCAGCAACACCATTTTGAATAGGAGTTGGACGTTAGCAAGATTGGTCCTTGTAGGGTAGATACATAGTCAGTCACCAGACCCATAATCAAAAGCTTTTCTAGGTTGGTAGGGTCCCATTATCAGGGTCCTGCTCTTACAGTAAAACTTTAGTACCCAGTCACCCCATGCCATGATGAGGCATTAAAGGAGAGTGCATTTATTTTTGAACTAAGTTTATTAAAAATTAGTATGTTATTAACAACTGTGCTGGATTACCTTCAGGCAAATGTTATATTTCACTTGAAATTAATGAAATAATTCTCAAGTTTAAATTTATTGCATCTATTAGAAATTAATTATCACCACGAAAAGTTGTGAAGTTAGGGTAATGGGAATCATCATGTCTTATTTCATTCTATTAGATGAAAAATTATACTCATTATAAACATTTATAGCTTACAAATTGCTTGGCAAATTAGTAATACAGTAATATATAAACCTCATTTCACCTACCACTAAGACATATAAATATTTCTCCTTCCCTATCCTCCCAAATTCTCAGCCTCCCTAATCCCATGACCTGCTCCTTCATTTCACCCAAAGCACACATACATCTTGCCATTACCAATAAGCCTCTCTGGATTTAGCAAAGCTGGTCCTTATAGGGCAGATATAGTCAGACACCAGACCCTTTTCGAAAGCTTTTCCATTTCTCTCATTAGAAGCCTTGATGTGCCTCTATCTGACCAAAGCCTCTTATCATTGCATCTGTCCCTGTCTTCTTCTTCCTAAAGCTCATGTTGGGTCTCACAAAGGCTTCCCATCCCTCCACCCCTCCGGCATTTTTATGATCATTACTCCTGCTCTGACTTGATTTTCTTTCCTTTCTAATCTCAGTCCCAAAGTTAGCCATTTTATCTTTACACTCAAATTCTCTGCTCTTGAATCCTTTGCCTCGGGTCTTATTTCTGCTCGTCTCTTTCCAGAACTCAGCCCTGGCTCACTTCCACCATCTGCCTCATCTGCTCCTGTTCATGTGCTGCTGAATGCACCTGACTGAAGTCTTACAAACCTACCGACTGGAGACATGACAAATTAATTTCATATAACCTCAGCTGTATACTCATTACATCACATGAGAATTGAAGGTAGTCCTTCAATTCCTCCCTAATTGATTCTCTATCTCACTCCTGTAGTAGGTATTCCAAACTTCCTCTTAGTTCCTCAAGCCTTCCATACATCCTTGTACCACCCCCAGCACTGTACCCCATCCCTTAGACAAGAACCTTGCTTTTCAATTTACTGAGAAAATTGAGGCAAATTGACATGAGGTTCATTTTCTCACATTTTCTTCATCTTAAAACCCCTTGACATCATCTTCCACTCTCACCTCCTTTCCCCTAGTTTCTTGATGAAGAGGTGGCCCTTCTCCTTGCCAAAGCCATGCCTGGTGTATGTGCACTTGAGCTCATCCTCTCTTGTCTCCCTCAGCAGATTACACCCTCCATCATTCCCTGTTAATTCGGTAACCTTTCTCTATCTGTTTGTTCCTTCCCTACCTCCTTTGACCATGTCCAAGTCTCCCCCATGTTTAAAAATCTCATTAAGCCTTATCATCCCCTCAAACTGACATTCTATGTCTCTTCTCTTTTTCTCAGTCAGAAGCCTAGAAAACATTGTCTACATTTGTTTACTTCTTCTCCCTCTTGATTTTTTGAAATCAGTTTTCTTACCTTGTTGCTTGACAGATTTTATTCTCTATTACCAAATTTGATGTTTTTTTTTTTCAAGCTTCATCCTCTTGATGGAATCCTAATAAAGCTGCCCCAGTTCCAATATTATAACTTCACTATAGGCCTGGTCCCACTGAACAGCAAACACACTGTACCTACCTAACATTCCCCCACCCCCACCAATATCCTCACTTCTTTGTATATGCCTCACTGCTCACTGTAACAACAGGTATATCCCTGAACTCTTAGTCCCACAGAAACAGTAGGTTTGTCCATGTAATGGGAACATAACTAATTCCTCTACCTGCTCACTACCCCCAGACCCATTCCCACAGAAACAGGTGTGTTCTTGTATTCAATCACAATCACAACATCCATCTAGCCCAAGACAGGACCACAATGCCTATCTGTTTTAACCAAACAGGATCACAATAGCTAGCCAGTTGGAGGGCTGAATGACCAGAATGTTTAACCACCAAACCATAGATGGGACCCCTCCTCCATTACCTAATACCTTAACAAACTCCTCCTGCCTTTTTAATATTAATGATATTTCTCTATTCTATGTAAATTTCTATTATCTAATTGCATCTTTACCCTATAAAAATCCATCTTGCTTTCTCTAAAGTTGCTGGTTCCTCTTGGAACTTAGACCGCTTCATGAGAGGCATCAATTTCAATAAATACCTATACTTGGATTAGAGGTGGTCCGACTCTGAATTCTTTGAGATGGTTCCACACAGCACATCATGAAGTTTTTAGTTGGGCAGAGACCCCACCTCAACAACTTTTTGGCATCCTTGGGTTTAAACCACAACACTCTCGTTGCATCTGATGCATTTGACACTATTGACCACTCCCTCAGCTTGGACACTTTCTTCTCTCTGAGGTTGATTTTTTTTTTTTTGGCAACTGATAGCACTTTCTCCTGGATCTGTTTCCTTCTGATCAATCCTTTTCAGTCTTCTTGTGAACTCATCATCTATATTATGCCCCCTAAATGTGGGGAGTCTCTAAGATTCTATCCTAGACCCTCTTGGTAACCTCAGTGGCTCTCGTAGGTTTAAATTTTATCAGGGTAGATGAATGCCCCCCCCCCATCTCCTCCTTCTAGAATCCACCTCTGTCTTTTAAACCTCAGCTCAACCACCATCTTCTGAGTGAAGCCTTTCCTGATTCCCTCACTGCCAGCATTCTACTGCCCTCATAACTTTGTATTCGGCAATTTGCATATATTTGTAATTATTCTCTTGATAATTGTTCTGCATATTCTTATGCATATTTATGTATATTGTTATTTTTAGTGTGTACACTCCCTATAAGTTTGGATCATTTCATTCTTTATCCTTGTATCCCCATCATTTAGCTCAAGGCTTGGCATGGAGTAGGTGCTTAATAAATGTTTGCTGATGACTATTTGATTCACTTAGAATTCACAAGAAGTCTCTCCCTTCTCCATTCCTACTGTCTTATCACTCCCATTTTTGTATCATTTCCCCTTCATATTTTATCACCCATCTTCTCATTTCTTATTTTTCATTGATATTACATTCCTTTACATATTTTTCTGCTCTCAATGTTCCCTCTATCTTATGAGGTAGAACAATTTATCCATATTAAAATCAAGACCATCCAGTGCTAGGCAAGATTATCAAGTAGGCTGACTTTGTTGGTGACTTTTCCACCACTTTTTCTACAGAAACTTTACATTTTTCAGTGATTTGTGATTTGTTAAAACAGTCAGCTATGACCTTGACTTCTCTAGATTCTGTGTCACATTGTACACAGAAATATAGAAAGGGTCCTTTGAGGTATTCGTCTATGAATTAGATGCCATTTGGTGAGGTGCAAGGGGTCGAATGAGTCATAGTAGCAAGGCATCTTAGTCCCATAGGGACTTTTTGATTGTAGAAATGAGCTTCCTATGAGGAAAAGAACATAGTTAGATGAAATGAGCTTATTTTAATTTGGAGGGAATTTGCCTCTAAGTTTGTTCATTTAAGGCAGCATTGACTGAGAAAGAAATTTGGTATTAGTGAAACTGCCAATCCCAGAACAGATTTTAGTAGTCTACTGACACTTTGGAGTACCCTGGCCCATAGGGGTTTAAAAGTGGAAAATGCTGTTTCTGTTCAATGCTTTATGTTCAAAAGTAAGTTACTTTGGTGGAGGCAGGAGTGAGAAATAGTCAAATTCACACACACATATTTGTAATATGTACATATGAATGTATATAGAGACATATATGTATGTGCCTTATAAATGTGTGCAGATATAACCACATACATACATATTTACTTATATGTATTCTATATATATACATACATAATACATACATCTATACACAGAGACAGAGACACACAAAGACACAGAGAGAAATTTAGGGAGGCAACAAAAGTTATACTAATGTTGTTAGAAAGAATTATTCCTCAAGAGTGAACCTGGTCTGACTTCCAAGAGTAGAGGGTCCTAGGAGGTCTACTTGATACTTGGATTATACTACTTATGAAAATAACAAATAACATTTATTTAATGCTTTAAAATTTGTCAAATTTTACCAAAATTTCAATTTTATAGATGCTTTCCTAATAATCACAACAATGTTTATTTATATATATATGCATATATATATGTATATATAAATATATATATATAGTACTTTAAGACTTGAAAAGCACTTCTCCTGCTGTCTTTGCAACAACCTTGAGAATTAATTATTGGAAATATTATCTTCCTTTCATAGATGAGGAGACTTAGGGTTGTCTTGTTCATGGTTCTATGGCTTGTAAATGCCCAAGGTTGGGTGTAGCCATATCAGTCTTCCTCAATCTAAATCCAGAGCTCTACTTATTATGCCATAGGATCGAGGTAAAATTGGTAGGAATTTTTTGGTAGAAAATTTGCTGGTTATTGCAGTACAATGTGTCCCAAAAGTCTTAGTACAATTTTAAGCTCTGAAAGCTTAAAAAACAATCTTGAAGCTTTTGGACTTCCTGTACTTAATTAAGAATTAATTCTAATTCTCAAAAATAGTAAGTGATGACTAACATATCAGACTATTTTAAGCATAGAACTTTAGGCACACTATGTTCTCCTGCTGCCCAGAGGTATTCCTGACCTTTCTTTCCAGCCTTAATTCCAACTCAGTTCTTTCACATATTCCACGCTGTAGCCAAATGTCTCCATCACTTCTTGAGTTCCCATCCCCTTTTTAAAATCCCTCCTCTGTGTAGACTTTTCTCACCCCACCCCTCAGTCAGTTGTGTCTGTTTTTGAACCCAGATTTCATATGGAACAATTATCTGCACCTCTCTGATACACTTATAATGTCTTATTTTGTACCATGGCCAACTGAATGCACAGGTAAGGGTGGGAGCCACAGCTTATCTAAACTTCATTTCCCTCCCCCCACCCAAACTTAGCATGGCACTCTGTACAAGAGTCCCTTAAGAAATGTAGAGTTGAATCAAATTGAATATGTTGAACTTACCCCTCCCCAAATATGCTCCTCTCTATCTTGGCAATCCATTTTTATTTCTCTCAAAATACTGATCAAATCTGACCTTGTATTTTTGTTATTTGTATGGAATACCAATAGCAAACAGGTACTAGACCATGTCATTGAGAATAGGAAGCTCCCTGAACCAATGGGGCTTAGCCCATGTTCTACAAGTCATAGTCTTAGAGAGTTGCCCAGAAAACTAAGAGATTAAATGATTTGCCCCAGGTCAAACCTCCACAGAGAGTAGGTATTAGAAGTATGACTTGAATCCAGGTTTTCCAGACTTCCAGGCCAGCTCTCCATCTACAACACCATGTTGATTCTAGTTATTTGCATACCTGCCTTATTTCTCTTCTAAGTTTCATATACCTAGAGGAAAAGGTCTTTTACTAATTCTTGCGTCACTAACAGAACCTTGTATATAGTATGTGCACAAAATAAATATATTCCAAATTGAATAAATAATATTATAGGCTACAAAATAAGATATCTTTGGGTGGGTGATCCTTCCTTATCTAACACCACAGAAATGAACACTTGCACATAGCACTGGACCTGATTAGGTGCTCCTTCAGTGATACACACACACATAATATACATACATACATATATACACACATGCACATATGCATGTAGATTTAGATCAGGCAACTTGATGACTCTTCCAAGTATTGAATTTGGGTAAGTAGGAAAGTCTGTCTACTTGAGAGGTAGTATGGGAGTCAGCTGATACTGCCTAGGGAAAACCAGTTGTTAAATTTATTGTAAGCATTTGTTCCTCAGAATTGGGCCAACTTTACTAATCAGGACTTGATTTATAATTTTGCTGATTATTTTCAGACATAAGAAAGTGATCAAGAAAATTTTAATAATGCAAATTAAAATGAGAAGTATGGCATGCCAATTATTTGCCAGGAAAGCCCTGGTCTACCCCCTTATGAGAGTGGAGAAGCTCCACTCTTCTGACACATGAAGACCCTAAAGATTGTGTACACAAAGTTAGGGAAGTCTCATGAAGACCCAGTACACCCAGAGGACATCCTGGGTAGCTAGGCATGAGATGGTCAGTTATCAGTGAGTCATTCTCAGCTTAATTATGATTTGTGATGTACCCAATAAACCCCAACCTCCAAAAGCACTACCTTGAACCTTATCATTTGCTACCAAACTTGCAATGGAAAATGAACCAGGATAGTAGCATGAACAGGACAATAAAACATGTCCAATCATTTGACTCATTGACCTATAGAACTAGGCTCATCATTGTACTTTAATAGTAAAATTTTGTCTGAAGATTTCAGCCAAGAGCCATCAAAGAGTACTCATACATGATCCACCTAACCAACCGCCCCATGTCATACTGACATACATGGTATATCCCATGTGGTGATATTAACTTGGTCAAGGAAGACAATGCAATGGAACTGTGTGGATGGGAAGGGAGGAGTTTCAGTTAGTTTGTATGGGGAAAATGCTTTGATACTTCTGCCTGTGCTGGTGCTACGTGCAACAATGGCTTGCATGATAGCATTTGACACTTAAATCAGACTTCATAATGATTTAGTGAATGCTAAGGAATAGAGTGCAATAGGAGAAAAAGAGACAGGTGAGCCCCATATGGCAGTAAAGTTACACAATGGTAGGTCTGACTGCCAGGAGATCTTATCTATTTCTTTGTCAGTCTGTTCCATTAAAACTGCTCTCATCCAGCACTTACCACAGTGTCTGGCATAAAGTGGGAGCTTAATATATATGGATTGATTGATTGATTGGAAGATGACAATTAAGAGGATGATTCCCTAGATTTGATTGTCTTTTGTGTCTAAGCTGATCCCAAGATCAAGGCATGTATTACTATGTAACTGTCAGTTCATGATGATTTTTACTTCAGTATCATCAATAGGCTCCTGAAATCATTTCCTCTTATGCCCAGGGTATCCTTTGTATTTCCTTCTTTTCAAGGAGTGTTCCACAGAATCTATGATCCTAACAGGTTTTCCACTAAGTATGGGATAGATTGATTGTGTCTATATCTATTTGTGTATTTGTGCATTGAATGTAGTCTATAGAAGGAGGGCAGGAGATTCAGAATGCAAATAAGTGATTTTACAATTTTTTCAACCAGTTTATTTTGGCATTATATATGTAGATAGAGCCTTGCTGGTTTAAGCAGTGATAGTAGTGGGAGTTAAATACTTTGGGAACCTATTTTAATGTCTAGGAATCTGCATTCTTATAGAGTCAGCGAGATATTGTAATATGCTACTTTTAATTCACTTCATTTACCTTATTGATAAGTGTCCAAGATCTTCTACAAGAATCCTGAATACTTAAATATCATCCATCTGATTTTTTTAGCGGGGGGAGTTCAAGGGAGATAGAAGAGTGATGGAAGGGATGATGATTTTGGCAGCAAAATATGAGGCAGTTCCTTCATAATGACTTTAATTGAATCTATAACAATACAATTTATTAAAAAGTTAAATGAATTGAGAAAAGGTTGGCAATGGTGATGTCTGTGCATATTCTGAGTTAGGTCCAAATCTGCCAGAGAGTACTCTTAGCTACTTATTGCAGGCAGCAGAGAACCTCCACTGTTAGAATCAGAGAATATTCTAACTAGAAGGGACCATGTCAAGATGTGGACTGCAGCTCTGCAAAGAATTCTCATTTGGCCAAGCATCTGCCTATAGTTTCTTAAGAAAAATATATACTGCATTGATGGTATTCATACCTGATAAAAATAATTTCTGGAACACCCTTCCATTGGAAACAAGGTAATAAAAAAGGGAGATTTGCAAATAATATTTTCTGTATATTTTACATCCAGGAGGCTGCAGTCTAGCATTATTTTGATTTTTTAATGGAAAATGAAGTCCCCCTAACCTCCACACAGTTCATCCTTCCTACATGACAGACCACACCCCCAGGAATAGCAAAAGTCTTTCTAGAGTCTGTTTTATTTCAGAATCAAATGTATTATTTCCCTTCAGATCTTAAATGATTATTTTCATCTCTGTATCACTCTGGGCCACTTCTTCTACTACTTTATAGTCTTTCTTCTAGATATCATAAAGGATAAGATGAAGTTTCACATCTAGGCTATCAGATTAACTATTTAGCAATTAAACAGCCCTTTTCAATCCACTGTCTGAAAAGTTCTAAGGATTTCACCTAAATATTTACTGTCACATTACAGTCTTCACCTAGAGAGCAAGAACCATGTTTTATGTTCATATTTAATGTTTCCTATATATTATATTAAACATTTATCATTTAAAATATCTGACATAACATTTTCCCTTTCCCTAACTCATGGTTGCTAGAGTCATCTGGACCAATTAAGTTTGGGCTAGACTTTGGGTCATTTTTAGGTGTCTAGCTAATAGATTCAGTCTGACAAGACTATTGTGCCTCAGACGTTCCAGAACCCATTTCCTCAACACTTAGTTCTAGTGGAGGAGTCACAAGCTGCGGCAGGCATTCTCTTTTTATACCTCTCTCAAAAACAAAACAAAACAAACAAAAAAAAACCTTCCTGAAACGGCAGACTTGAACGCAGCCATCACTTGCCCTAGAATTTCTGGCCATGGGTATATGGAAGCTCTGATTGTATCATGTGCCTATCTGAAAGTGAAAGCCCTTTTCTTCTCTAGTCTCCCAAAGACTTCTCCCTTTTAACTTCAGGCAGGGACTGAGGCTGGCGATTAAGTGCAAAGAATACAGTTTCTAGTACTATTATCTCATTTACTCCCCCCAGAAACCTCAATACTCCAGCCTAGAACACTTCTCTCTTGGAATTCCATCATTTCCCTGATTTCAAATGACTACTTTATGGCTTCTGCTTCCCCAGGAGAGTAATTGACATAAATCTGGGTTCACCATTAGAAAAATACCTTAACACATAGTTCATAATAACATAACATTCTTTCTCTGACCTCTCTTCCTCCCTCCAAATCCCAGAAGGAAAAGACATGGAACAGGAGCTTCTAAAACCCAACGCTGGTGATCTCAGCTCTGTGGAGAAAATAAGAAGACCTAACTTTTATATAGTACTTAAAGATTTGCAAAGCATTTTATGTATACTACCTTATTTGGTTTTCATTGCAATATTATTAAGGTAGATGCTATTATTTTCCTGGAAACTGAGGCTGAGAGAGTTTTGAGTGACTTTCCCAGACACACAGCTAATAAGATAGGATTTAAACTCTGTTCTTCAAGATTCTAAAGTACTACATCTCTAAAGTACAACTGTGTCACCTAAGTGCCTAATGAAAATGAAAGGCAAGTTTCAGGATCCCTGATAAGATGCTTTCTATTTGTACAAACATTTTTTCATTCATTACTCTTCAAAACAAATCTGTGAAGAGGGTATGGCAAAGAATGATGTAATTTCCTTCCCTGGCTATAATAGCTATCTGTTGTAGGTTGCAAAGAAGCACCCTCAATCCACCATTCTAAAATATGCATTTAGTTATGAATGAGAGAAGTGAAAACTTCTCAGACTATTCTAAAATCTAGTAAGGCTTTTTTGTGGGAAACAGGCCTGAGTTCCCCTTCGCAGGAAATCACATGATCTACAAGGACTCAAAACTCAGAGCAGTAGGGAGTCACCCCTCTCCTCAGCGACACCTCAGCATAAGATACTGAATAAGGACAAAAGTGCTTTCTCAAATGTACATTGGGTGGTCTACTGTTTCCTTGTTTCAGTACATGAGGTATATATTCACTTAGATTGTGCACCTGACTTCCAGCCAATGGAAGAAAAGGGTCAGCAGGGGGTGGGGGAGAATTCCGTGTTAGGGCTTTATAATTTTGCCATTTGCTTTTGTAAATTGCTTCTCCTCCCTGACTATTTATCAGAAGGTGGGGTTGGCCTTTCTCCAGATTGTAATAAACCATTCTTTTCTGTTTCCTACCTTGAGAAGCCTCTGTGCATTATTTGGGTAAGGATCTCTTGAACACAGTTTTGGGGTGCACACAGTTAGCACTTAACTATGAGCCAGGGACTATGCTAAGTGATTGGGATAGGAAGGTAAAATGCAAACATCCCCTCCCTTAAGGAGTTTATATTCTAATGGAGGAAGTAGAATGATAGTTTGGAAAAATGGCCTTTTTTCCTATGGTCACCCCCAATTTTGGGGGGCCTCCTGTCTTACTAGTTTCTAGCATTTATATTAATACTATTTCAACCTATTCATATTGAGAGTATTTCAATCCATAGGGACCCAGTACCTCAAGGCACGTCTTGGTCCTGTGAGTCTATAGCATTCCCTAGCCCCATCCCCTGTACTGGCATGATGGACATTTTTTCTTCCTTTAAGTAATTGCATCTAGAAAAGTCAGTGATAGTCAAGAGAAAAATGGTACCTTTCACAACCCTGCAGATTGAGTAGGGGTGTGTGTGTGTATGTGTGTGTGCGTATGTGTGTTTGTGAGTGTGTGCATGCTAGGAAGTAGGGCATTTTTTCTCAGGGTAGGAAACAATAGTCATTTTTAAACTGGCATTCTGGCATGCTCTAGAATAGAAGCTTGGTGCAAGAGGAGGCAGAATGATTATACTTCATCAGAAGGAAAAGAGAATGAGTTCCTGCAAAGACAAATTCGATTTTCTGTTTCAGGGACAAATGTTCTGAAATAAGTGGGTACATTTTGAAATGCTCTAAAACATATTCCAATAGATCTCATTTTCCTTTCTCTGGCAACAGTGTGCCTTATAAATGAAACTTTGTAATAAGGCTTGTTTGAAAGGAGTGGCATAGCTCCTACACAGTAATGATGGCTTATGGCACGTTAAGTCTATTCTTAAGGAACATTCTAAGAACCAATGCTGCTAAACTGAATTACTTCATGGAGGGCACCAGATGTACTTTTCATGTGTTCTTACTTAAGTTTTAGGTTACCAGTGGCTTCTTTTGGTCCCTCAGAATAATATTACTCAAAGCACCAAAGTTGGGAGTCAGTCTGGCTGTTCATGTGATTCACTTCATTTCCTTTGGTTGTATGGTTAAAAAGCAAGTGCTATTTCCCTTTCCCCCATTCCTACTCCCAGTTACCACCTTTCTCTACCAATATCCAGGGCAAATAGAATCAGGGTATACTGCAGGTTTCTGTTTTTTCTGTCTTGTGGGGCAAGGTTGAAGTGGCCTTTAGGAGCCATCCTGAGGGTCACGCATAGAGTTCTGTTTCTGGGTCTGAGTTGACCATTCTAGCCATGTGGTAACCCAGTGCTAAAAAGACTTTGCATTTTGGTATGATGTGTCAAACCCTGAGTGGTTCCCTTGTCCTCTCCAATCCTGTGATGGGCAAGAGTGTGGGGTGCTACCTAAGTTAGAAATAATTTGCAGCTTACTTCTTCTTCCTCTTGTTTCCAATGAAGGATGGAAAAGGACTGCTGTTTCTCTACTTCAGCATTGTGATGATGGTGCCCATGTGTCAGATAGTACAGAGAAAGTCAACTAGCAAAGTTTAGAAAAGGCCAATAACTGCCTTTTCTGCTTGTGTGACTTTTATTTCTTGATGTTAAATGGATGAGTATCTATCCTGAGATAGACATGTTCAGGCCCAGAAAAGCCTGTGAGCCTGAGCTAACTAGAGGTCCTAGATCCCATCAGTTTGGAACTCAGTGACAACAGGGAAGGTTGTTGTTCAATCATTTATTGTGTCTTTTTTCATTATCTTATTTGAGGTTTTCTTGGCAAAGGCACCGGGATGGTTTGCTATTTACCTCTCCAGCTCCTTTTACAGATGAGGAAAACTGAGACAGAGTTAAGTGAGTTGACCAGGGTCACACCACTAGTAAATGTTTCAGGCAGATTTTAACTCAGGAAGATGAGTCTTCCTGCCCTCAGGCCTATCACTGTACCTACTGCGCCACCTAACTGACCCAACAGGGGAGGAGTGTGGCAACTATTCTAGTAGTCTTTCAGAGGATGAACACTGATGAAAAACTGGCCTCAGTTTGACTGCCTTATTTGCTGACATGTATCAGAAGTCTTTGGACAATGTCAATCTGAGGTGAAATGTAATGAAAAATGATCAATCCTGCAAAATGCTTAATACTTCAGTGCAGTGAGTAGGAGCCTCCCAATAAATTTTAATGATTGTTTTAAGTTTTTTTTTTGCAGAATTTTATTTTGTTATTCTGTTAATGTGTGCCCAGAATTTTTATGTTTAGCATTTCTTTTGTGTGTGAGAATAAATATATATCCTATACCTGATTCACATTATACATCGATCACATTTTTAACTCCATATTTTTGGGGAAACTCTAAGTGTGAATCATAATCTAAGCTATAGTCAAATTTGTCCCCAGAGCACTAGTGAGGCAGTAAGTGAGCCAAAGACTGTGAGAACAAAGAACTTATTGCCTTCTCCCCCAATAGAGGAAGAGCTTCCCCCAGACTGAACCTGGTCCTACCTGAACTCCGGAGTATATAATAGGGAGAAGGAACAGCCTGTTTCCAAATTTATTCCTAAATGATTTGTCCAATGCCAGCTAGAGGGACATTTACATTGCATCTATACACATATCAATTTGCTCATGTTTGTTTTCATTAAAGAATGACTCAGTTCAGTAAAATATTCTCTGTGTGTGTATCTGTCTCTATCACTGTCTCTATCTCTTTTTGGCATTTCTTCCATAATTTTTTAGGTCTGCATTTGCCAAATATTGATAAAACTGATTTTGATGACCTCACTTAAATTTCAACTGTGTTGGTTTCAACTATTCTTTAATTTTCAGTCATTCAAAAGTCTATGATTTCACCTGTGTGAGTATTCCCCACATCCTGAAAATCATATTCCCTCTTCAGCTTCATAGAGGGTCTTCTAGAGTTGCTGTGATTGGAAAAATCCATCATTTTGTGGCCACATTAGATGATGACACCCTCTAGAACCCTTTATGCTACTTGGTAGTAGAGACACAGCTCATCTTTAGACCAGTCCTTGATGGCTTTCCAATGGTTAGATAAGCCAGAACTTGTGTTTCATTGGCAATTGACCAGTCAACCAACATTTCTTAAGCATGTGCTCTGTACTATTCACTGTCCTAAGCACTGACATGACAATTGCAAAAAGTTACATGTTCCTGCCCTCAAGGAGCAGGGAAGATCTTCTAAAAGGGAAGACCACATGTGCATATACAAGAACACAAAGACAACATGTACGATGATTATGAGGTATTTTTTGTAGTGAGTATACTAATAGCTGAGGGAGTCAGGAGAGACTTCACCTATAAGGCTATTGATCTGAGTCTGGAAGGAAATCAATGATGTCAAGAGGTGGAGGTAAAGAGGAAATCCTCTAAAGAATCTTGAAGCATCTTCATATATCAGTGATGCATTAGAGTAGGATCTTAGTGAAGGAGTCAATAAATACACAATAAAATATTACCAGCATAAGTACAGACAGACCCTTGTATATCTATTTGAATATTGCTAGTGTGGGCTAATATCAGAGTCACAGGATGTTGAGATGAAAGGAAAATTGGAAATCTCTAATTTGATCATTTTAGAGGGTAGGAAACCAAGACTGATGGACCTGTCCAAAGGGAAAAAAGTGAACAACCAAAGATCCAGGGATAGGACTCTCAATTTAGTGTTCTTTCCATTATACCACTATTCATTCTAAGTAACTCTTATAGTAGCATTGCTTGGATTTGCTTAAGAGTATTCACCAAAACAAATTTTAAATGATATTCTGACTTTCATATGGGGAGGGTGTCTTTAACCTACCAAGGGGTAATGCTCTCTAAAAATTTTAGGTTGACTTTTCAAGAATCAGAATGATTTTCCATAGACATAATGTTACACATTGTAATTTTGTTCTACAGCTGATCAAGAGAAACCTACTTAACTCACAATGTAATTGTGGTACACTACTATACCATGCTGAAAATAGGGAATCTGACCATTCCTACTCTGGGCTACAAGGGAGTCATCGTCATCTATTTTCTAAAAAGGATGAATAAGAAGAGGAGCTGTGTCACCAGTTTTCCAAAAAAAACCACTAAGACTTCTTATCCTGGATGAACCTTTCTCCAGTCAAAGGAACTTGAACCACAAACTCAAGGCATGTCTTAGAGGAGAAATATCACTAATCTGGGAACTTGTAATTTCTACATATGCAGACAAAAAGACTTACATTTTCTCTCTTCCCAAGTTTCCCCCA
This sequence comes from Petaurus breviceps papuanus, assembly GCF_028583685.1. Lineage (NCBI taxonomy): Eukaryota > Metazoa > Chordata > Mammalia > Diprotodontia > Petauridae > Petaurus > Petaurus breviceps. Next base: position 17,848,754 of record NW_027185777.1, on the reverse strand, counting down.
AAACATTTTACCTCTTTCCTTTTTTCCTCAATCATTGCAATCATTGTTTAACTTGCATTATCTTGCTTAGCACATACATTTTATATCCCTTAGCAGGATGCATAGGGGCTGCGTTGATATTACTCTTTGTATCACCAATGCTTAGTGTAATATGGGGGTATCTGGGTGGTGCAGTGGATAGAGTGCCAGGCCTGGAGTCAGGAAGGCACATCTTGCTCAGTTCAAATCTGGCCAGATATTTAATAGCTGTGTGACCCTGGGCAAGTCACTAAAGTTCATCTGGAAAATGAGGTGGAGAATAATGGCAAACCAATCCATTATCTTTGCCAAGAAAACCCCAAATGGGTTCATGAAGAGTTGGACATGACTGAAAATGACTGAACACAATAAGAAAAAGTGTAGTGCATTGTACATAGTGATAATTTAATAAATATTTCTTAAATTAAATATAATTGAATTGCTGACCATATTAGAAAAATTCCCAAGGTTAATCCCTGTTCCCTTTACCTCCTTTATATGCCAAAATATAAAGGGAGAAATATACACATCTCTGGAAGGCTAAAATGGTACAAGATCAGGGTATAGGTGGTTCCACCAGTGAAGAACAGCACAGCAGATAACACAAGAGTGATTACAACAGCCGTAGGTGCTAAACCAGGAGGTATGATACTTTGTAAGGGGTGCTAAAGCCAGCAGAGAGTAGTAGCGAAGATAAGCGGCTCTAGTATGAAAAGGTCATGGATCTTGGGTCATGGATTTAGAATTGGAAGGAGGCCTTAGAGGCAAACTATTTGCACATATTCATTTTACAGATGAGGAAATGGAGGTATGGCGATTTTAAGTCATGGTCCTATAGCAGGTAGGTCTTTAAAGTGAGTTTCGGAGCAGTGTCTTCCAGACTCTTAGATTCCATAGTCTTCATCCAAGTAACTGTAAGCAATATTAGAAAATGATCAATTTCTGATATTATAGGACTTTGGAGTACTGTATCAAATGTTTGTTCATTTTTCTTTTCAGAGTATAGTAGCTAACAAGTATAATAATAATAATAAATATAACACTAAAATTTATAAATCACTTTTTTTTAAAAGTGTTTAATAAAACACATTTTATAAAACATTTTTTAAAAAGTGTTTTATAAAAACACTTTTAAAATTGATAAATCACTGAAACAGTAGTTTAATGAGATAAACAGTGGAATTACTATCCACATTTTACTGACATGGAAATTGAGGCTAGGAACCTTAATAATGCTTGATCAAGACCCCATCATTAGTAAGTGTTGAATTGGCTTGAATTTAGCTTTCCAGACACTAAGTGAGGTGGTAAGAACCCTCCATTTGGAATCCCAGGACTTGAGTTCAAATTCTATCTCTGCCACTTACTAGTCATGTAACTTTGGACAAGTCATTTAATCTTTCTGAGACTCATTTATTTTCTTATTTATAAAATGAGGGAGTTGACTTAGACAATTTCTCTTTTTTTTAAAGTAATCGGGTTTAAGTAACTTGCTCAAGGTTACACAGCCAGGTGTTTCTGGGTGGGTGCTAAGTGTCTGAGCCCAGATTCGATCCCCAGGTGATCCCGACACTGGAGCTAGTGCTCTTACTTGCTGTGCTACCTGGCCACCCCCACTTAGACAATTTCTAAGTCTCTTCCAACTCAAGATCTAATATCCCATGAACATTCTGTCTCTAGTTTCACGTGAAGGAATTGGTATAAGTTTTTAAGTACAAAGATTTTTATGATTTCTGAATGGGGTTCAGATGAATAGAAGACTTATCACTAAAAGGCAACATAGACCTTTTAGGACATAGGACTGTGTGGCAGAATGACACATGAAGTTCAAAGGAGATTGTCTTTTCACAGTCTGAGGTGCTGCACGTATGTACCTTACTTACCTTCTACAAACAATTTTTGCCTTCCTAAACTCAATGAATTCTGTGCAGTATTGGATATTGAACATATTGTAGAAAAGCAACAGTTGTTCAGTCAGTGTTTGGCCACTAAAACCTGAAGGCAAAGAACAAAATCAGCATTTAGAAGAAGTAGCCCGTCAGGCATATTGAGGGGTAAACAAAAAGCAACCAGAAAGATGGAGATTTATAGACATCCAAGAGATGAATGGAGAATAATGCTGACTTTGATGAGTCTTTATTACACAAGGCTATGTGCTTCATAAAATATGATGAACAGGGAAATAAAAAAGAGTCAAAGGGAAACCCACATGAATCATTAATCACTGATAAAAAACAAAGACAAGGCACATCTGAAAGCTTAGAGTAATGGCTCCAAAGCTTCTTTATCATAGATGTCTGGGGTGATTGTAAAATATGAGGGACAATAAGAGCATGAGAGTCATGATGGCAAAAGAAGAGTCTGTATCAAAAAACAGCTCCATGGGCTGACTTCTCCCAGTGAGAATGAAACAAGAATAAATCAGCCTCAAATCACTAACTGCCTCAACTGAAGTGAATACAAGGCCAATGGCATTTTGTTCCTGTGCAACTTCCTGGGTCCATTACTGTGATATAATGTACATGATGGCTTTTAGATGTACTTCTAGGAAAAAGCAATGAGCTTGAATTAGCTAAGGTGCTTGGGTTTGAACTCAGAGTCTGATACTCATTCATAGATGGTGTCTCTTTGGGGAAAGTCAAGGAAATACTCTAGTATCAGTTCCTTCTTTTGGAAATAGAGGCCGATAATATCTGTCCTGCCTATGTCATGGAGATGAAATGAGAAAATAGTAGCTTACATAAGTTACGGGTAATGCTTTGAAAAATAATAAATGCGATGAGATGGTAAAGTGTTACATTTTTATAGCTCAGATAAATTTGGGATTGATTTATTACAACAATATGGAGCCAATGGACCAAGTCCATTTCAATACTATATCTTTAGGATAGAAATCTTTTTGGTTATAAAGCATTATTGCAGTCATTATGATTTGTAGGAAAGCCTAGACTGGAAATGGTAGCACTCAAGTCATGAGGTCAGAAGTAGAGACCATAGGTATGCCGAGTTGCTGACATCTATGAGAATCCTTCTTCATGTGTTAGGACAAATGTTTATACCAATTATCAGCCTTGACAGTATTTAATATTTTGAAGCAAATACATTTATAATTTTACTAACAATTTGAATTTTAAAGCAGCACTACATTTTTTTTTTAATTTAAAAGAAATTTGCCCTTTGTGAAATGAGATCCTTGTGCCTTTCTTTGGAAATTGTCTATCCTATGACTTTCAGTTCCAATTCTAAATTTAACATAGCCAACTCTCAATCATGTGCTATAATTGAGGAAAAAATGGCATGTGAATAATGTCATACCATGGATAATCTAAAATTTATACTTAGTGGAAAGAGCCCTGGATTTGGTATTAGAGGGGCTGACTTCAAACTGACTCAACTACTTACTACCTATGTGACGCTGAGCAAATCATTTAATTTGCTGGACTTTAGTTTCCTTATCTATAAAATGAAGAGGATGGACTAGATGATCTATAAGGTCTTTTTTCAATCTAAATCTATGATTCAGTTTTGGAACTTAGAGACAATTATACAAATACTCATTATCATTCTATACCCAACTCTGTCTCACTTCTCTACCAGGTGTAATCTGATTATGACCTAGGCCTCAAGTGGAGATAAAATGAGGGATGGCAAAGATTACTATAGAAAATTCACAAAGCAGATAATTTACTGTGTTTATATGCCATTTGATTTATGCATATGCATAATGTTGACATTCGTCATTAAAAATCAGCTCTGCTCTGCCTATCTCTGTCCTGTCCATCCTTCCTCATTATCTTTTCCTTTCGTTTTATTCTCTTTTCTTCTGTCAAGTGCTTAAAAACCAAAGGATTTCCATATATCAGAGGAATAATGTAAACAATGCATGATATCTTATGACTTAAGCTTTTCCCAGATTGGATATTAAAAGTGTCCTTAAAAGTCCTCAATGATGCTTTAAATCACAGAATCAAAGCATATTCAAACTGTAAGGGACCTCAAAGGTCTTTTAGTTCAGGCTGGACCTTAGTAAGAATCCTTTCTACAATATCACTGGTAAGTGGTCATCTGCTCTTTGTAGACTTAAATTTTTTTTATTTTTAGAGGTCAATTGGGGTTAAGTGACTTGACCAAGGTCACACAGCTAGTTTTGTGTGTGTGTGTGTGTGTGTGTGTGTGTGTTAAGTGTCTGAGGACGTATTTGAACTCAGGTCCTCCTGATTCCAGGGCTGGTGCTCTATTCACTAGCCACCCTCTTTATAGACTAAAAAGACATCTAATGAGGAGGAATCCATTGTCTTCCAAGGGAGCACATTTCATTTTTGTACAGTTCTAATTGCTAAGAAGTTATTTCATATATTAAACCAAAATCTTCCTTTTTGCAGCTCCCATCTCTTGCTCTTAGCTGTGCTTCCAGTGTCATCAAAACAATTTTAATCTCTCTTTCATATGAGATTTGTCATGCCCACAATAAGTCTCCTTTCTCCAGGTTAAATAGCCTTAGTTCTTTCATCTCATCCTCTCAAATCCCCCCAAACCATTCCAGTCACTCTCCCTTTTCTGTTATTGATAAAATGTGGTAAAGACAAGTCAACACCAAGAACCTCAAAATGGAATCAAACTAGATGACCTATTAGGCATTTTTGTTCCCCACACTCTCAACAAACCCCAACAACAGCAACATAAAACCAAAAGGTCAATTTTGCAGCAGACATAGAGTAATTATGTTTGAATTCACAAGACAAGAAATAGATAAACTTGACAAGGTTATGAATTAATCCTGAATTCTTATATTAATGCTTATGAATTAATACTGGAAAACTCTAATCTTCCAGGCACTCATTCAGCACATCTCTCCCAGCAGCCTCCATGTTCCACCAGTCTACACAAAGTGACTCATTGACTTGGTGTGCCCAAGACACACTCAGAGATTTCTGTCCTGCTGCAGAGACCTTGCGGACACACTCTTGCCTTTGTCTATCCTCCACTCCACTGCAACTAGCAGAAGACACTGATTTTGCCCAGCTATATAAGGAGGTAATGGTATGGGAAATCAGGCTTCCTTATGCCATAAGTAACCCCTATGGAAACTCAGAGCTGCAGAAACTGCCCAGGACATATACTATTCCATTTCTAAACCCTGGAAAATTGGCAGAAGTTCTACCCAAATAGAGAAGTAAAGAATAAGAATTAAGAAGGAATTGGAACAAGGGACCAATCTGAGTGGCTGCACTGGTTTTCAAGGAAAGGGAGCCAAATTTTGACTGGAACATATCCCCTCCCTCCAACAACTTAGGGCTGAGACTGGTAAAAAGCATGTTCTGCAACATGTGAGGAGGCTGACAGAATTTTACAGTCCAGATCATGAATATATACTCATCAAAAGGAGAGGAATAAGAAAGTGAGTCACAGAAAAATATAAGGAAAAAACAAAAAAGAATGAAATTACCAAATATTTAAAGGGTAAGAAAACTCAAAAACATAGAGCACAAATAGATAAATCAGCATAGAGAATTCTAAAATTAGAAGGAAAGATTATTAAAGACTCAAAGGGACTGCAACATTATCTAACTAAATATCACAAAGCAAGGAAATAGAACCAAAGTCTAATAAAAGACATCACCCTATGACATCCCCCCCCAAAACATGGAATAATGACAAAACATTCCAGAATGGTTCAAAAGAGAAATGGAAAACAAAGAACAAATAAGAAAATCATGACTATTATACATTATAGCCTATGTTTTAGCAGAAATGATTTATAGAAAAGAAAAACTTTAATCCCCAGTGGCAAGTTTCTCCAAAGAACTGGAAGAGAATTAACAGCTTTGAATACAAATATCCTAAAGCAAAAGACAATCTGGATTAAAAAAAATCAAAAAGTAATAATATTAAAAAAAAACTCTATGAAAGCATATCACATTTACCTGGAAGGCAGTATACACAACAATTTAAGGATCACAAGTCCCTGATGAATATGACATGAAAAATCTGAAGACCATATCAAAGGAAACAACACAATAATTTGTCCAGAATTTCTGAATGGAGAGAATAAAGTACCAAATTAAAGAATTCAGATTGCTTTTAGATGGAGGCTGAGGGAATCCTATGATTTGAATTCCAAGATGCTTAATGGTTAAATTTAATATTTTCAACTACAAATAACAGAAGAATGTAAAAATTAAAGAAAAGAAAGTTCAAATAAGACAAATACTACTCTGTACCCACTAGAAACTAGAGAAGGGGATGTGATAATAAATTCTGCAAAGCAAAGTTCCTGAAAACCATCCAAACTGACACACTTAATAAAAAGAACTTAATACTCGATGAAAAAGATGGTCATTCAATAAAAAATTTGAAGCATTCCTACAAAACAACAACCATAACAATGACCACCACTATTACTAACACCAGCACCACAACAAATTTAGTAGTAGAAAGCAGTAGAACATTCCATTTAAAAATACCACAAATAATAAGGTAAATAAATGTAAGTGACAGGGAAAACATAAATAATGAAATGAATTACCTCATATCTAGAGATAATTTATTTTAAAGAAAGAAGAATACTACTGACTTGTGAAGTTAAAAAAGAAAAAGCGATGGATCATCACACTATATTGCTATGGTCATTTATGTTTGTGTATTGTGTGCCTAATCTATTTCATGGATCCACCATTCTATTTCTTAGCTAGTACCAGATCGGTTTGATGATTACCTCTTTATAATAGAGATTGATATCTGGTAAAATTAGGCTGCTCTCTTCACATTTTTAAAATTGATTCTCTTGATAATATTGATCTTTTGCTCCTCTCGATGAATTTTATGTTTTTCTCTGTGTAAAATAGTTTTGGTAATTCGGTATGGTGCTAAATAAATAATTTAGGTAGAATTGCCATTTTGGGGGCAGCCAGGTGGCACAGTGAATAGAGCACTGGCTCTGGGTGAGGAGGACCTGAGTTCAAATTTGGCCTCAGACACTTAACACTTATTAGCCATGTGACCTTGGGCAAGTCACTTAACCCCAATTGCCCTGCATTCTCCCATCCAAAAAAAAAAAGAATTGCCATTTTTATTATATTGGCTGGGCCTACGTATTAGCAATTAATATTTTTCCAATTGTTAAGATCTGGCTTTATTTGTGTGAAAAGCGTTTTGTAATGATGTTTATATACTTCCTGGGTTTCTATTGGCAGGTAGACTCCCAAATATTTTATATTTTCTATATTTATTTTAAATGGAATTTCTTTTTCTATCTCTTGCTGCTAGACTTTGTTGGCAATGTATGGAAATGGTGGTGATTTGTATGGGTTTATTTTATATCCTGCAACTTTGCTAAAGTTGTTAATTATTTTACCTAGTTTTTTAGTTGATTTGCTAGGATCCTCTAAGTATATCATCATATCATCTGCAAAGAGTGAGAGGTTTGTTTCCTCATTTCCTATTCTAATTCATTCAATTCTTTTTCTTCTCTTATTGCAATAGTTAACATTTCTAATATAATATTGAATAATAGTGGTGAAAAAAGGAATGACATTTAAATTGGTTAGAACCACTAAAGAATATAGATGTTCTATACTGTCACACCACACTTTTACAAAATAGATTATTTATTGGGACACAGAGAAATTGCAAATACAGTTATCCCTTCCACATCATGGGGGCTAGGAGTGCACATCCCTGCAATCCGGAAAATCTGTGTCATTTTTTTGGCCCTCCTTTCAGACCAGAGAACTCTGAATTTTTTCTTTTTCTCTTATGAGGTATTTACAGTAACCTATTTTAAAATTTAGGTGAAGTATTTGATCATGGACTGTGTCATCTACTGCACTTCATGTGTCTTCTGCAGCTTCCACAAAACATCCAAAAAATCCCCATTTTATTTCTTATGCCAACTTGCAATATACTGAAAACAGGATGAGGAAAGTCATTATATGGAGGGGATAGATACATTTTTCAATGAAGAAATAATAAGTACATCTTTTACAATAAAAATAGTGATCAATTTAGGGATAATAAACAGGACACTGATGAAAGGAAAGTTTTGAAGTAATGATATACTATATAACAAGTGGATCAGAGAAGAAACCATAGACATGATTTATAATGATATGAAAGACAATAATGATAAGGCAATATACTCACATTTATGAAAGGAAACTAAAGTAATCTTCAGAGGAAAAAAAATATCCCTAAAACATTTGTGAGTAGACGTCATCACGAAACCTCTACCGAGTGCTTATGAGTAAGACAGCCCAGAACAGTCAATGAATATAAACACATTTACTGTGCAGCTTGGTGCTGTGTGCTAGGGATAAAAAAAATAAAACAGTTCCTGATAATTTTGATGCAGAGACACTACTTACTGGAGGAGGAATAGTTAAGGAAAGGTTTTATGTAAGAGATAGTGTGTAAGCTGAGCTCTGAATAGAGCTTATGAGTTCCAAGATCTGGAGGTAAGGAAGGAATATACTCCAGGCAATGGAGGACACAGTGTCCACAAGGTACAGAGACTGGAGATAAAACTTTGCATGTGAGAAATAGTAAGGCCCATAGGATATATGAAGGGAATAAATGTAAGTTAAGAAGCATTTACTAAGAGTTACTGTATGCCAGTCACTGTACCAAGCCCTGGAGATGCAAAGAAAGGCAAAAAGATGGGGCGGCTAGGTGGTGCAGTGAATAGAGCACCAGTCCTGGAGTCAGGAGGACCTAAGTTCAAATCTGGCCTCAGACACTTAACACAAAAACTAGCCTGTGACCTTGGGCAAGTCACAACCCCAACTGCTCTCCAAAAAGCAAAAAATAATAATAATAATAATAATAAAGGCAAAAAGATAGAGCTCACATTCTAATGTGGAAGATAACAAATAGCTAATATAAGATATACATATGTCTGTAAATATGTATATGTGTGTATACATATATGTATGCATATATAGACATTTGTGTGCACATATGTGTGTATACACATATGGTAATCTCAGAGGAAAATCTATGGGAGGGAGGTAAAGAAGAGACTGTGAATAAATTATCTTCAAGGTAGTTAAGGAAGTTAGGAGTCAGAGATAAGGAGGGAGATCATCCCAGCCATGGGGGACAGTCTTGGAAAAGTCACAGATTTGGAAGACAGTGTGTTGTGTGTGAAGACAGTAATCACACCAGTATAATTGGATTGTAGAATACTTGGAGGGATGTAAAGTGCAAGAAGAACAGAAAAGTAGGAAGGATCCAGGTTGTGAAGGACTTTAAATGCCAAATAGATGTTTCAAATTGGTCCTACCAGGAATAGGAAGCCTTTGGAGTTTATTGAGTGGGGGGTGGGGGGGGCGTCACATGGCTAGATCTACTTTAGGAAGATCACTTTGTTAGCAGAGTGGGCAATGGATTGGAGTTGGGAGAGACTTAAAAAAGGACTTCAACCAAACTGTTTTTGCAATAGCTCAGGTGTGAAGCAATGAGCATCTAGATAGTGAAGGGAGTATGTAGGAGAGATATTGTAAAGGCTAAAAAGACAGGGCTACAACAGGTTGGACGTGTGGGATGAGTGGGCGTGAAGAATCAAAGATAACATCCAGGTCATGAACATGATGATTGGGAGGATAATGGTACTCTTGATAATAATCGAAAAACTGGAAAGAGGGAAGGGGGGGGGGAACTAACGAGCCCTATTTTGGATATGTAGAGTTTGGGAGACCCATTTTATTATGTCCAACAAGCAGTTGGAGATGTGGGACTGAAGTTCAGGCAAGTAAGCCTGGATATATAAATCTGGGAATTATTTGCATGGAAATGATCATTGAAGCCATAGGAACTGATGAGATCACCAAGTTAGATGATATAAAACCAAAACCAGCCTTATGGGACACCTGTGCTTAGTATATAGCATGTACTAATACATATATAATATGCTAATAGTATTGCTAGTATCTATGCTATATAGTATATATATCATATAGTATATACACTATAGTTATATATGTGTATGTATTATGTGTGTGTATAGTACATAACTATATACTCACACAGAGTCTTATAGGAAACCTATGTTTTTTATATGTTAAACATAGGTTCCTATGTGGCTCTGTATATACATATACATTTATATTATTATTAATATTATATAATCATATTCTATTATATAATATTATATATATATATCATTATATATATATATCATATGATAAGGTTGAGATTATGTTTTGGATCCAGGTTGTGAAAGGCTTTAAATGTCAGAGAGAAGCTTCTGGTCCTCACTGTGGCTTTGACACTTCCCAGGAGGGACACTGGCATGGAAAGCTTCTGGAGACTAATGAAGATACAGATAAATATGAAACTCCTGAACTTTTCCCAGGCACAATCTCAGAAGCTTGGTCCTTAGTCTAGGGCAGCTTTAGGAAAAGGTGCAGCCATCTCAGGCCCTCTTTAGCACGGGGCCTACTGGCTTAAAGCCAATTTCCCATTTTTCTCAAGGGCTACATATATGTAAATGTCCTAGGATAGCTATTTATGAGCAGCTGCTAACCCCAAGTGTTTTAATTGCTGGGGTCTTATTTCAATTACTGTTCCTTTCTTTGTCCTCACCTCACCATTAATGGCATGCAAATTAGTGTAATTTGTTACACGGGAAGTGGGATAATGGTGCCTACTGCCCCACACACAACCCAGAAGGGCCTTTGTGTATTGCTATTAGCCACGTTTGGTAAAAGAAGTACATTCGCATCCACTAGAGAGCTTTCAATTAGCAAACATTTGGTGTATTTTGGGTGAGGTGGATTTTTTGGGTGGTTTTTCATTTTTTAAAGGAGAGGAACAAAACCACGCACAGTCAGGTTTTCTGAAATCTGGTCTCCCAAATGTTTACTCCAAGTGCTTCACAGCTTTTGGAGTGTCTGTTCTTAATATAGATGGCAGACAGAGAAATTTAAATTGGGCCTGATTCCTGGAGTTGTTGGGAAACAAAGCAAATGGTGGGAAATGAGGATAAAACAAAGAGGCAAACAGGCTGCTTGGTTTCCTTTTTGGAATACACAACAGTGTCTCTTTGTTGAAGCAAAAGCTGTCCAATTAACGCGTCCTTAAGAAGCCTGCAGGAAAGAAAAACTAAATAAAGATGTGCACCTATTCTTTTTTTTTTTTTTCTGATCTGGCTTTAGCTTGCCAGCTGAATCAGTTCCCTTCACCTGAAAGCATAAAGTTTCTTAATAATCATTTTAAAGTTTTGAAAACATGGTTAGTTTCCATTTGCACCCCACAGTTTCCTGAATAAATGTCAATATGGCTATCATTTTAATGGCTTTTATTGGTAGGAGCAATGCTGCACTTGAATAAATAGACTTGCTTACATGGAAAAATATTTAATTACAGATAATCGCAAGGACCTAACTATTGTCTGATGCATTTGCATACTTTTATGCTGTTATTTTAAAGATCTTAAAGAATAGTACTGTAAGCCATCAAGTCAACATGGGGTCACCCAGCAGCAGAAGCCCAGTGAATTGTCACCTTCTTAAGAGAAGCCTGCCAAACATTGGTGTTTTGCCAGTACTTCAACTATTCACAGTCTTCAGTGTGTGAAGTCTCTCTGCTAATTGCAGACTGTAGCCCCTCCTTCTGTTATAAAATAGCTTCTAAGAGGGGATATGTCTAAAAGGAAAAAAAAATCATCAGAGTGAGCATCCTGATGATAGACCTCTCTGAACTATTGACTAGGCGGATCCTTGGATGACAGACATATCATCCTTTACTAGGTGTGTTCTAAGGCTTTTGCACTTGGTGTCAATCATGTATCTCAGTGAACATTTACAAAAGATCTTTTTTTACCCACCATTTCAAGACTTGCATTTTCCTGCTTCCCCCTTATCCCTTCTTCAAACGTGAATTTAGAAAGAGGGACTAAAACAATCTAGAAATATGATGGCTAGGAATGCATTGTAACAAGTGGCCAACATTTGAGAGTTTTGCTTGCATATATATATATGTGTGTGTGTGTGTGTGTGTGTGTGTGTGTGTGTATGTGTGTGTGTGTGTATGTGTGTATGTGTGTGTGTGTGTGTGTGTGTGTGTGTGTGTGTGTGTGTGTGTGTGTATATGAGGGTATTAACATTTATCTCTACAAATTCCAATTAGTTAAGATAATGCAAAGACAAAGTAATTTGAGGCAAATATTTTAAAAAAGTGATTTTTAATAGGTTTACTGCCTTTATTCTTCCTAAAGGAATGGTAGGCATGTTAGCAAATTTATAGACTAATTAATGTATTTTTTATACTTTTTCTGGGTCATTTGAAATTGAAATAATTAACTTTAACAAGATCTAAATGTATAATCATGAAAAACTGTAGTTGGAAGAATTTGCATATTTCTCCAAACCAAAATTTGCATGAATTAAGCTAAAGTGTTCATTGTATCCTTGACTTAAGAATAACTCAGGCACATGGAACTGAAAGAAATTATCTGTAGCTTGCTTTAACAGGAAGAACATTAGAATTAAAGTCATAAGACAGATTCAACACATCTTCTACTTAGCCAGGCCAAATTTGGCAAGCCTCTTCTTTCTGAATCTCGGTTATCTTATATATACATAAGAGAGGAAAATGCTATTATGCTGCTGGTGGAGCTGTGAATGTGTGTGATTTTTTTTTTTTCAGAAAACAATATGGCAATATGTTTTTGCTCCTGGAGGCAATAGGAAGCCACTGGAGTTTATCGGTGGTAGTGGTGTTGGGGCAGGAAAATCACTTCAGTTGCTAAATGTAGAATAGATTGGACTTGAGGCAGACCCAACAGCAGGCTGTTACAATAATCCAGTCATGAGGTGATAAAGGCCTGCACTAGGGAAGTGACAGTGTCAGAAGAGAGAAGAGAACATATTTGAGAGATATTGCAAAAAAAAATTGAAATTGATAGGTCTTGGCAACAATTTGGATATGAAGGATGAGAGATAGTGAGGAATTGAGGATACCACCTAGATTGTGAGTGAGCCTGAGGTACTGGGACCCTCTATACTAATAAGGAAGGGGGGAGCTAGGGAGTGTTTAAGGGGAAAGGTAATTTCAGTTTTAGACATATTTAGTTTAAGATGTCTGAAAGGTTATTGGAGATATGAAATTGGAAGTTAGTCAAGAAGTTAGAGCAGGATAGATAGATTTGATAATTGTCAGAATAGAGAAGGTAATTAAATTCATGGGAGCTGATGAAATCAGCAAGTGAAATAGTATGGAGAGAGAAGAGACCCCAGGACAGAAACCTGTCATATCTATAGTTAAAGGGTATGATCTGGAAGAGGATCCAGTCAAGTAGGCTGAGTCAAAGGAATTGTATTTGTCATTAGCATCCTAGGAGTGTCCCTCTAATAGGATACAGCAATGTTTTCATCTGTAGCAGAGGACAGACAAGATACCATGAGGAAAGGTAATTTCCAGGTTCTACAAGAGCGCAATCAAAAAGCTATACCATATCAAAGGGGGATATCGTGAGGATTGCAGCAGAAGAGCTTTTAGGAATTACGAGTTACCCGCTTTGGTGCATATTCTCTAAGCTTGAGTCCACTTTCCCTTGGACTCTGTACTTGGGTGAGAATATGACACAGTTGGGGGGAGTTGTTTTACTATAGTAAATATCTGCTTCCAAATGTTTATAGACTCTGTCTGGCTAATTGATAATCAATAAGGGGACCCCACTAGTGGGGCTCATGAGCTATAGCATTAGGCAGTCATTCCCAAACCCTCAGGGCTACCTCAAGTAGTCACTATGGTGAAAATCTCTTTGAATTTCTACACTTACTATTGAAATACAGAAACAATTTTGGATAGTAATATCTTCATTCTTGAGAGTTTAAAGATCATGTTAGCCAAAGAGTTGATTTGAGTTACTAAGCGTTTTATACCATTTACAATGTCACAGTTGAGTTCCATAGTAATTTTAAAATGGAATTTTTGCACAGAGTGATATCAATAGTTAAAAATTAATGCAGCAAAACTATTGAAGGCCTATTGATACAATTCCTGTTGTTAATACTTTACAAAATATTTTACATTAAAAACCAAATTTGGTTGCTCAAGCGTCAGGTGATGGTGGATTTCAGGTGGTGATGGTGATAGAGGGGTTAACTGAAGAATAGTGCACATTCATTCTATGAGTCAGGTATGAGAATAACTGGTTTGACTGACGCAATTGCAACTCCAATGATGCACTTATGCTAAGCCTTAACTAAGATGCCTTTTTACTGTGGCTCAGAGTTAAGTTTCCTCTGTTTCTGACCATTACTCTTTAGTCTTTATAAGGCAATTTAGAGGATACCTTGATTTTATTGGTCTAGCTCAATGGTATTAAGCTCAAATGAAAACAGGGGCCACTAAACCATACATAAGGATTCTTTTGGGATGAACGTTAATTTAGAAACCACATATTAATATTATCTATGTTTCATATTGTTTTTATTTATTTTGTTAAATATTTCAAACTTATATTTTAATCCGATTTATGTCACACTCAGGACTTTCATGGGCCATGTATTTCATGTGTCTGGTCTAAGCTGCCTGACTTCCTTGCCTAATGGAATATGGGGTAGTCTCTTTTAGTGATATCACCCTTTTGTCTAAAATGCTCCATAGTTAATATGTGTTCTTAAAGTTGGGATTTTAACTCAAGCTTTCCTGGCTCAGAGGCCAGCTCTCTGCACAACATTTAGCACAGTACTTGTTCTTAAAGTTGGGATTTTAACTCAAGCTTTCCTGGCTCAGAGGCCAGCTCTCTATACAACATTCATCACAGTACTTGGCAAACAATAGGTACGTAATAAATGCTAGCAGACCGACTATCCTCTTTAGTATATTACCTCTCTTTGTATGTAATTACTTGTGTACAAATGGCATCTCCCCTGCTCCCTACCTAAAAAAAATCCCAGGGGCAGCTAGGTGGCACAGGGAATAGAGCACCAGCCCTGGAGTCAGGAGGACCTGAGTTCAAATCCGGCCTCAGACACGTAACACACACCAAAAAAAGAAAAAAAAAAACCTAGCCGTGTGACCTTGGGCAAGTCACTTAACCCCAACTGCCCTACCTTCCATCCTCCAAAAAGCAAAAAGAAAAATCTAAAAAAAAAATCCTTCCCCCCCCCCCCAGTAGAATGTAAACTTCTTGAAGGCAGAGACTTTCTGTCTTGTCTTTCACCTTCGGTGACTAAAACAGTGCCCAGCACATAATAGGTGCTTAATAAATATTTGTTTAATTCAATTGAATAGGAACTTGTTACTTCTCTACATGTCCCAGTCAGAAGCTAGGACTGGATTTCTATATCCCAGTGCTTGTATGTCTTATTTCCCAGTTGCATGTAAAAACACACACACACACACACACACAATTTCTTTTTAACATTTGTTTTTGAAACTTTGAGTTCCAGAGTCTTTCCCTTCTTCCCTTCTTACCCACCCCCACTGGGAAGACAAGCAATTCAACATAGGTAGTATATGTGTAACTATGCAAAACATTTCCATAGTAGTTATATTGTGAAAGACTGTATTTCCCTCCATCCTATCCCACCACCCCCCACTTATGCTATTTTCTCCTTTGATCCTGTCCCTTTTCAAAAGTGCTTGCTTCTAAGTACCCTCTCCCCCAATCTGCCCTCCCTTCTATCACCCCCCCCCCGGGCTTTCCTGCAGGGTAAGATACCCAATTGAATGTGTATGTTATTCCCTCCTAAAGCCAAATTCAATGAGAGTAAGGTTGATCTTTCACCTTTCTGCTCTTCCCCTCCATTGTAACAGTGTTTTCTTGTCTCTTTTATATGAGATACTTTAGTCTATCTCTCCCTTTTTCCTTCTCCCTTCTTCCTCTCTCACCTCTTAATTTTATTTTTTAGATATCATCCCTCCATATTCAATTTATCCTATGCCATCTGTCTATGTATACATGTACACACATATGAACATGTTCACATACATATTTATATACAAATATACCCTCCTATACATACATATTTATGTATATATCTATACATATATATTCCCTTCAACTATCCTCATATTGAGAAAAGTCTCATGAGTTAAAATGACCATTATTTCATGTAGGAATGTAAATAGTTCAACTTTAATAAATTCCTTATGATTTCTTTTTCCCATTTACCTTCTTGTGCTTCTATTGCTTCTTATATTTGAAAGTCAAATTTTCTGTTCAGCTCTAGTTTTTTCATCAAGAATGCTTGAAAATCCTTTATTTCATTGAATGACCAAATTTTCGCCTGAAGCATTATACTCAGTTTTGCTGGGTAGGTGATTCTTGGTTTTAGTCCTAGCTCCTTTGACTTCTGGAATATCACATTCCAAGCCCTTTGATCCCTTAATGTAGAAGCTGCTAGATCTTGTGTTACCCTGATTGTGTTTCCACAATAGGCGAATTGTTTCTTCCTGACTGCTTGTATTTTCTCCTTGATCTGGGAACTGTGGAATTTGACTGTAATATTCCCAGGAGTTTTCTTTTTGGGGTCTTTTTTAAAATTTGTAAATATTTAACAACATATATTGAAAAACCAAGGGAGGTAAAATATTGACACTTTCATAGGTAAAAAGTTAATTCTTTTTTTTAGCTTTTTTCTCTTTTTTATTTTATAGTTTACATCATTCATTTCTACAAGATTTTGAGTTACAAATTTTCTTCACATTTTCCCCTACCCACCACCCCAAAACAGCGATCCCACTGAATATCCCCTACCCCAATCTGCTCTCTTCCATACTTCCCCTATCCTCCCTCTGACTTTCCAGTAGAGCACAGTGGATCTCTATGCCCCAGTGCCTGTATATCTTGTTTCCCAGTTACATGTAAAATAATAATAATTATATATATATATATATATATATTTAAACATTTGATTTTAAAACTTTGAATTCCAGATTCTTTCCCTTCCTCCCTTGTCACCCACCCTTACTAGGAAGATAAGCAATTCAATATAGGTTGTACATATGTGCCTATGCAAAACGTCCATAGTGGATATATCATAAAAGACTGACTATATTTCCCTGCATCCCATTCCACACCCCACATGTTCTATTCTCTACTTTGATCCTATCCCTTTTCAAAAGTGGGTGCTTCCAACTTCCCTTCCCCCGATCCTGCCCTCCCTTCCATCATCCCCCCTCTCATCCCTTTCCCCATACTCTCTTGTAGGGTGAGATAACCTATTTAGTGTGTATGTAATTTTCACCCTAAGCCAAATTCAATGAGATTTAGGTTGACTCATTCCCTTTTGCCTTCATTTTCTTCCCCTGCATTGTAACAGTTTTCCCTTGACTCTTCTCTATGAGATAATTTACCCCATTCTTTCTCGCCACATCTCCTCTCATTATATTCCTCTCTCACCTATTAATTTAACATTTTAAGTATCATCCCTTGCTATTAAATTGGTCCTGTGCCCTCTGTCTATGTATACCTGTGCACATATATACACACACTCACATATGCATTCATACATCCATATACCCTCCTATATAGACATATATATATATATATATATATTTGTATGTATGTATACACACACATTTCTATTGCCTTCAACTATTCTCATTCTGAGAAAAGTTGCATAAGTTACAATTATCATTTTTTCCATGTGGGAATATAAATAGTTCAACGTTGATAAGTTCCTTATGATTTTTCTTGTATCTGAATGCCACATTTTCTATTCAACTAATGTTTTTTCATCAAGAATGCTTGAAAGTGGGGTGGCCAGGTAGCACAGCGAGTAAGAGCACCAGCTCCAGTGTCGGGATGACCTGGGGATTGAATCTGGGCTCAGACACTTAGCACCCACCCAGAAACACCTGGCCATGTAACCTTGACTAAGTTACTTAACCCCAATTGCTTAGGGGTGGCCAGGTGGCTCAGTGAGTAAGAGTACCGGCTCCAGTGTCGGGATGACCTGGGGATCAAATCTGGACTCAGATACTCAGCACCACACCCAGAAATAACTGGCCATGTAAGCTTGAGCAAGTTACTTAACCCCGATTGCTTTAAAAAAAAAAAAAGAATGCTTGAAAGTCATCTATTCCACTGAATAACCATATTTTCCCCTGAAACATGATATTCACTTTTGCTGGGTAGGTGATTCTTGGTTTTAATCCTAGCTCCTTTGACCTCCAGAATATCATATTCCAAGCCCTTTGATCCCTCAGTGTAGAAGCTGCCAGATCCTGGGTTATCCTGATTGTGTTTCCACAATATTAAAATTGTTTCTTCCTGGCTGCTTGTAATATTCTCTCCTTAATTTGGGAATTCTGGAACCTGGCTATAATATTCCTAGGAGTTCTCTTTTTGGGATCTTTTTCAGGAGGTGATTGGCAGATTCTTTCAATGTCTATTTTGCCCTCTAGTTCTAAAACATCAGGGCAGTTTTCTTTGAGAACTTCCTGGAGGATGACTTCTAGGTTCTTACCTTGATCATGGCTTTCAGATAGTCCAATAATTTTTAGATTATCTCTCCTGGATCTATTTTCCAGGTCAATGGTTTTTCCCATGAGATATTTCACATTGCCTTCTATTCTTTCATTTGTTTGTATCTGTTTAATAGTATCTTGATTTCTCATAAAGTCACTAGCTTCCATTTGCTCCAATCTAATTCTGAAGGAATGATTCTCTTCAGTGAGCTTTAGAGATTCTTTTACCCTCTGGCAAATTTGGCTTTTTAAGGCATTCTTCTCCTCATTCATTGCCTTTTTGAGCCTCTTTTGCCATTTGAGTTAGACTATTTTTTAAGGTGTTATTTTCTTCAATCAGGTTGTTGACTCTCATTTCATAATTTTTTTTGCATCATTCTCCTTTTTCTTCCCAATTTTTCCTCCACTTCTCTTATCTGGTTTTCAAAATCCTTCTTAAGCTCCTCTATGGCCTATAACTAGCTCATATTTTTCTTGGAAGCTTTTGGTGAAGGAGTTCTGACTTCATTGTCTTCCTCCTGCTCCATGCTTTGATCATTTTTGTCCCCAAAATAGAAGTCTAATGTTGGATTTCTCTGCTTCCTTTGTTTCCTTTGCTTGCTCATGTTGCCACTCAATTACTTGACTTTTGAGCTTTTTGCCACAGTAGAACTCTGCTACCAGAGAGGGGAGCTTTGTCCTAAATTGCTGGGGTTTTCTCAGCTGCTAAAACTGTTAGTTGGCTGCCCTCTCTGAAGCCTCTACACACTCTGGCAAACTGGTCACACACCCCAGGACTTCCACCCTAGACAGTGATCCAAATCCAAGCAGGTTAAAGTAAGAGTGATTACCTCTCCGACTGGCTGCTTGGTCCCCCTACAATCTGTAGGCCTGGATCTCTGAAGCAGCCACATGGCGGCAGCTGCACAGGTGGGGAGTCTTAATTGCTTCTTGCCCCAAGGGCAAAAGCTGGACCAAAATCCCAAACTCCTGGCTTCCAAAGTCCACACTGCACAGACCTTCTTACCATCTAGGGGTTGATAGTTCTGAAAACCTCCACAGCTTCTGGTGATCTGTAGTCCCTCCAGCCAGCAGATGGTTGTGGCTGCCCTGAGCCTAAAACCGCTGGCTTGTGCAGCTGGGCTGGGCTCCCAGAGTGCTGTGCTGGCCCCTTCCTGATGGCCTGCTGGGCTGTCTTCAGCAGGAGGTTAGCTTCTCTCTCTCATTTTGTGGGTTCTGTAGCTCCAAAGTTTGTTCAGAGTCATTTTTTACATGAATTGGAGGAGGTGGGAGTGGGAGCCACACAAGAAGTCCTATTTCTAGTCCACCATCTTGACTCCCTTGGGGTCTTTTTCAAGAGATGATTGGAGAATTCTTTTAATTTCTATTTTGCCCTCTCATTCTAGAATAAAAGGCAGTTTTGAGAAGCTAAGTTTGGTAAGGTAAAAAATAAAACTATGATTCTGTCCCCTTCTGAAAGCAGTCTAATAGGAATGTCATTTAAGATTACCATTAAGTGAGAGCATTGGATTCACCTTTGCCTAGGTGTTTGATTTGGGAACATTTTAGAATATTCTTGCATACAAGCTAAATTATCTCAGTTCACATCAGACACATTGCTCAATACTTCTTCTCCCAGGCAAGCCTAGTGATTTGAGTCATAAGACCTGTTTATTAGCCATTCAAATTCACTGAAAGATGATTTCAAAGTGTGAGAAGAGATACATAAATACTAGTGAAGGCTATTTGGTAAAGCTATGTTTGTTAGATAGATCAATATTTCTTAAGACAAATCAAATATTCTCATATGACTCAATAGCAGAATGTCCAAGGTGTGTGTGTGGGGGAAGTCCAGTAACTATGACTTTAAACTAATGTCATAGACTGGCATATCTTCATCATGGTAAATAATATCCAAAAATTTGTTCCTCAACTGTTTGCATGACACAAGCATGGCATTGTCACATGTATCTCTAGATTTCAAATGAGGACAGAAATGAAACTTGTAAGCCTGTTAGCAAACTGCTGCTGTATATCTTTAGGGACACCAGGTATCATTGAGTCAATGTGGGAACAAGCTGTTTGGATGTGTGTGGGCCTATGTTGGCATGATTTAGCTTGAACAGCTAGTCCACTGAAATGTACTCTTTGTTGGAGGCAGCTGCTGCTGGTGATGCTATGCCCTTTGTTTTCATTTGATCTCAAAGTTTCAGCCTGATTATTGACATAACAAAATTTAATCTTTGACTCATTTGCATTTTTCATATAATTCAAATAGTAGTCCTCATTAGGAATGGTGGATTTGGATGAGATGGATAAAATTTTAAACAAATAAAGGAAAATGAATTAAACAGGAGGGAATTCACACAATGGAAACAGTTTAATAAAATTGGGGGGGGGAGATGATTTTAATCTATTTTCTAAAGTAAATATATAATTCATTATTTTGATAGGAGCTAGACAGTATGTAGATCCATATAGAGTTTTTCTTAAATATATGAAATTTTTAAAAATATTATTTGTATACACATATACAATACATATTTGTTTGTATGTATGCATGTATGTGATACATTTTGTGCCACACAGACATTACACAATCCACATATATTGTCTCCTTTTACTATAGTTTCACTACCCTTGGCACTTCTTTTGGGGGACCAACCTGTGAAGTCATTTTAATGCTTCAATAACCAAACTCTCCTTGATGAGTATAAAGGTTAAAAAAAATTATCACTGAAACTTCTTCATATCCAGTAATTTTAAAGAAAAGTTCTAATGGATGGCTTACTCCTTAAATCTACTTCTCTTTCTCTGAATTCTAGACTCACAAATTCTTTGACCTGGACAAATATTCCCTCTGTTTTATACTCCTACCCTGATCCCATTTTATGCTGTAATCTCCCTATGTCTATTTCCTTCTTTACCCACTCTCAAATTTTCCTATTTGGATTTTCAATTGCCTGGGATGACTAGCCAATTATTTCTTCTTCCCCCTTTCCTAGATATCTTGCTGATCTGTGGGAAGCTCCTCTTTTACCATATCAGCTATCTCTGCTCTGCTTGGAATGAAGGGTTTCCTCTAGCTGTTTATATGACTGGCCCTACACATGGCTTTATTAGCTACTCTAGCTTTGGCTGTAGGCTGGTGTTGATCCTTCCTCCTCTCTCTAAAGGCTGGAATGCTTACAGGAGCCAAGGACTTTGTTAGATACAAAATACAGAAGCTATATTCAGAAGTACCTTGAGCCATGGGGAAGAATACACAAAATCTACATTTAGTGGAAACTGCCTTAAACTTTCTAAGGGAATATATATGCTGTCTTAAGTTTGCTAAGAGATCACTGGGATGTGTTGCTGTCCAAAGGGTACATTATTAACAGAAACATGGCAGCTGTCTTATTAATTAGAGACAAGCAAATATGACAAATATATTACAGAGAGCTCAATAAGTAAAATAACTGAGTAAATAGTAGGTAAAATGAAGAGGACAGTTTAACCAGATTAACTGAGATACTCCAGGATTTAAGAAAAAAAACAAAGCATTTTGGCAGGTCAATTTAGATAACACAATACTACTAATTTGCAAGAAAATGAATTGAATATGCTCCATTCTCACCTTCTTTGAAAACCCAGAGCCCTGATCTGTTCAGATGGCCTTCTTATTTCCTTAAACTTCTTATTTTGGCTTTAAGTTCACTTTCCTGGAAATCTATAGCTGCAGGTCCATTAGTTCCTTATTCCTTTTCTATCTTAATCCCCTGCCTCAAGGCTAAAAATATCAGGCCTTAAGGTTTCTAATTTGAACTATTAACCAAAGCAAATCTAAGTACTTGGCACTTGTATTTTAAAGGAAACTAAATGTCAATGTAGAACTGGAAAGGAACATAGTGATCTTCTAAGCTAGGGGTTCTAA
This sequence comes from Petaurus breviceps papuanus, assembly GCF_028583685.1. Classification (NCBI taxonomy): domain Eukaryota; kingdom Metazoa; phylum Chordata; class Mammalia; order Diprotodontia; family Petauridae; genus Petaurus; species Petaurus breviceps. Next base: position 17,826,418 of record NW_027185777.1, on the reverse strand, counting down.
AATTATTTTTACATCATTGATCCCTTTGTCAGTATGGTAAACTCTTTCTCAGATAGTGTTTTTAAATGCCTAAAATAAAATACATATGATTACAAAGGAAACATATTGAAATACAGCTACCAAAAGATTTAAAAATAGGTCCTGCAGTTCTCAGGTCCTCTGCAACTCTTGATCTAATTCACCTCTCTCAAATAACAGATGAAAAAGTCACATCAGTGAAAAAGCTTTAATTAAGCACCTAGGGGAATGACATTAAAAAAAAATAGCACTAAAAACACAGCCCCTCAATTATATATAACTACAACTATAACTATACAATTATATATAACAGTGTACTACAATGTTGACCATATTTTAGGACCTTTTCCCCTAATAAATTTTGGGTACTAGGTGTTTTGGTGTCTATAGTCATATTAATTTCAATGTTTTCTCAATTCAAAGTGGATTTTTAGTGCTCAGAGCTTGTGATTACATTGTACTACTTATTTTTAGGTTAAGAACTAAGATATAATTGCAAATGACCTTTTCTCAAAGTCCAGTTTAAGGCATAAGAAAGGACTGAGAAATCTGTGGTTGGGCCCTGCCCAACTCAGGCATTCTCAAGAGGAGCAACTGAAATTCTGTGATTCTTTTGGATGTCCTTTCCCCCCAAAAGATAACCTATTTGGGGGTACACATTAATTTCTTTTACTTTTTAGCATATGTTCTATCATTCCTTAACATGAAAAAATAAGCAATACTTTGTAATTCTAGCTGGTGCCTTTAATTGTATTTGTTGCATTTTCCTGGCCATTTGCAAGATTCTCTTTCTGATACTGAAATTTTGGAACATGCCAACTTTATTTCTGGAGAAATTAAACTTAGGATTTTTCTTTGTTGTCATCTGTTGGATTCTACTAAACTATGTTTTACATTATTTTCAATATTGATTGTCAATTTTCTAAATGTGGTTTACTGACTAGTAAACTGGTATTTTGGTTCCAAGTTTCATCATGTTTTTCTTAGACATCAGTAGCTTTTCAATTATTTTGCCCAATTTTGTCAATTGCTGAGGTTTGTAGAAAACATGTTCTGCTGAATTTTGCTGTTTTTACTACAGCGATCCTTATTTCTTTGCATTTTTTGTGTTTCACCTCACCCCCTAAGACTAACAGCAATTCAAAGCTTTGGCCTAAGAATTTTTTTTTCCCTCCATACTCTCTCCATTGGTGATTTCATTAGCTCTCATGAATTCAATTATCATCTCTATCCAGATAAGTATCAAATCTTTATAGTCACTCCTTAGATCTGTTTTGAACTACTGTTCTAATATCACTAACTACCTGCTGGACATATCTTCATCTTGATGTTACGTGGATGTCATACAGTTAGTGTCTTCAAAATAATTTATCATACATCATTCTTCCTTACAATTACATCCATAATCCCAGAGTTACCTTTGACTTTTCATTTCCCTTTCTTATATTTAATTAGTTGGAAAGTCTTGTCACTTCTACCTCCACAATATCTTTTATGTGCATTATCTTGTTTCTATCTATATGACCACCACCCTGGTTCAGGTCCTTATCATCTCTCATATGCACTACTGTAATCATCTGTTAATCAGTTGTTTTTTTTTTTTTTTTAAGCAATGGGGGTTAAGTAACTTGCTCAAAGTTACACAGCCAGTTATTTCTGGGTGTGGTGCTGAGTATCTGAGCCCAGGATTCGATTTCCAGGTCATTCTGACACTGGAGCCAGTGCTCTTACTCACTGTGCTACCTGGCCTCCCTTAATCAGTTGCTTTTAATTCTAATTTTTCCATTTCCCAAACTGTCTTTCACATAACTAGCTACCAAAATAATCTTCCTGAAGCACATGTCTGACCAGGTCAGTGCCATACTCAAAAGTCTTCAATGCTTCCCTAAGGCCTCTAGAATATAATACAAAGTCCTTAGACTATAATTTAAAGTTCAGTAAAATCTAGCTCTGCTTTTCCAGCCCTATTCATTTGCATTACAAATTATACATTCAAGCAAAATTAGACTATCAGCTTTTCACTAAATTCAGTACTTCATTTAAAATTTCCCTGGCTTTATACAATATATCCCTCAAAGTCAAGAATCTACTCATTGTTCATTGACACCTCTTTTAATTCTTGTTTTCCTTCAAGGCTCAGTTCAGGCATCAACTTCTCCATGAAGTCTCTCTTGATCTCTATTTCCTTTTTTCAAATTTTCTGATATTTCCTTAGTTGTACATATGGTTTATTTTTCCCCTCACTTCAGCTCTTTCTCTGATATGACCAATGTAAGGTAAAGTTCTTGTGAGCAGGAACCATTTTAGCACTCCCTACACTGCTTAATAACCATATGCTAAATGACATAAAGTCTTCACGAGAGAAGCAAACTGTAGAACAAGTACTAGATTTGGAGTTAGACGTTATTAACTTGAGTACTGGTTCGAATGAATAATAGCTATATTCCCCCAAACAAAATCATTTGACCTTTCTTGGCTTCATATTCTTCATCTGAAAAATGAGGGTGATCATATTTGTGCTATTTCCTTGGAGAGTGGTTGTGAGGAAAGCACTGTGTAAACCGCTAAGTGCTATATAAATGTGAACTGTGTCAGCCATGAACTTGACAGCACTAAGTTCCAAAAGCCAGATGTCTTCTGTTAAAGAGCAGCAATTTTTTCCTCTCCAGAAATTGGAATCCAGCCTATAGTTTCAGCAGCTTAGTTTTCTGTCCTAAAAGAAGTCTTTAGCACGTGAAATATAGGCATGATCCTATGTATGAGAATTTCTACTTAATAGAAGAATAATGGGGATCTAGGTTTGTTTTCTAACAATAGAATTCAGAGGCAAAAACAGAGTATGCACCGAAAAACTTTAACAAAGGAAGTCCTCTCTAAAAATGACATTTGAGTAAACATGCACTATCCATAAAATCTGGTGTCTGACAAGTGGTAATGGAGAATTACGATGATGATACATCAGATTAACATTTTAATCCTACTGATAGCTTCTGCACTCCAACTGATCACATTGGGTGGATCATCTATTGATGATATTCAGGTGGATGTGGAAATGAATAGTAAGTATGAGTCAAGTTCTGCACCACTGGAGATTCACTGAAACAAGAAAGTACTCCAGTAGATCTTGGGAATGTTAGTGGAATAGCTGAAGTTATAATGAAGTTTAAGTGGGATAGATTTTCAGTGTGCAAGGCACTTCTCCATCCATTTCCCTTGTTTATGGAACATTTATTCCAGTTAAAAATTATATTGATTGTGAAGTTGAATGCCAATGAATAGTGTTATTTGAAGACTAAACTAAACCTGCCAAACTGGAAGGGAAGGTGGATTGAAGCTTTCCCCTTAATGGTAGGAAGGAAATGATATCTAAAGAAGCAGTGCTAGTTCTAATTAGTTACTAGAGGTAGTATTCTCTTGTTAAATTGTAAAATTTCCAATCCATTTATTGACTGTTTTAAGTGACATTGAAGATTATAGGTAGCATGGCACGATGGATAGAGTAGTTAAATTGGAGTAAAAAAAAAGATCTGCATTCAAATCCTGTCTCTGACATTTACTAGCTGTATGATCATGGATGAGTTCTTTAATCACTCCAAGACTCAGCTTTTTCTTTGTAAAATGATTGGGGAGTGAGGTGGGGAACAACACTTGTATTTCTTATTTCATAGGGTTGTGTGAGACCCAAATGAAATAATACATACAAAGTACTCTGCAAATGTCAAAGTCCATAAAATTGCAGCCTTCATTACCATGATAAAGTAGAACAGTTGAATGTAGTAAAAGATTTAATTTCTAATTCATGATATATACCTTATATAACCTTGTTTCCTAGAATCAATGACTATGTTTTCCCTTGGATTTACAAAGCCTACTTGGTCTGTGTTTACCTGTTTAAAAGTGTCCATATTAATGAATTTTCTTTGACCTTGGGGGTGGAGGATGTGGGCAAATCATAGGCAGTTCCCAGCAGTTATTATTTTGTGTTGTGTAGTAATCATAATACATATCAGTAAGGTTAAACAATTTTCCTTTAGTATAATTAGAAACAAAAGGTACTGAGAAACTTATTTTTAAAAGCAAAATGATAAAGAGACCATGCCAAGCTGCAAGATCCAACTGTACTTTTTCTCCCATATGGCCAATGACTGAACTGAAAATGACTATTCCAATGAGCACAAACTAATAGTTCATCTTGAATTCTCCTTTCTCCCGTAAAAGATGATATTCTAATATATTTAAGTCTACAAAGTTTATAATTCAAATTCCAGAAAAATATATCATCTGAATGTAAAATAATGTAAAGATAAATAAGATATTGAGAGTCATAGACAATTTAGGAATATATTAAATATTCACAGGATTATAGAATTAGAACTAAGGAAACTTGGGAGTCATTGAGTACCACTCTTTATTTTAATGATGAGGAAACTACAGAAAAGTTAGTTGATTTTTCCAGGGTCACATAATTAGTAAGTACCTGAAGTGGGATTTTAATCTGAATCTCCAAGTCTACCACTCCATTCATTACTCTGCACTGCCTCTTCTTGAAAATTTACCATGTGTACTTGTGAGAATTCATGAAATTAGTTATCCAATATTTTATTTGGTGTATAAATGTAGATTGAGAGTAGAAGATTTCATATTTGAGTTGAACAATATGACATACTAGTGAACAGTGAAATCAAGAATTATATGTATATGCTTGTCACTAAATATTTCACCACATTTGAAGAGGACAAATCAATGCTTTTCACATACATACATCTATTTGCAAATTTAAAATGCAGTTTTAAAATGTGGGTTCTCTCTCTCTCCCCCCCCCCCAGGAAAGCATATTAAATTAAACCAAGATCAAAAAATTCAGTCAATGGAGTTCAGTGCATGGGTTTTAATTATCACTATTATCACCATTCAATACAGTAGAGAGATCACACACCCTTTCAGGGTATGGTTTGAGCTATGACTAGAATCCAGAGATCCATAGTGACCTGAAACTATGGGCTTACACATTTGGCATTTTGTTCAAAGGATGGTCTCAGTGGCAATTTTATGGTTTGGAACTGAGATCTAGATCTAGCAAAAGAAAGTCATCCCGATTACCCAAATCAGTAGCTGATAGTCATGATCAGTTTCTGATGGCCAACATGGAGTTGCTCTCTCATTACAGTATCTCACTAATGTGTTCAACACCAGGAAAGAAGAGGCCTTGTTCTCACTCTGTGTCCATGACTGTGCCACCAAATTGGTAGCAGAAGCTCTTATCTTGAGAGAGTGGGTCTATTTCTTTTCCCAACCCAAGACCAAAAGTTCTCAGAGAGTTTCTAGAGACCAGTCTCTTGTGGAGCTTCATCCCAATTTTCTCAGAGGGACTTTGGTGCTTTTTGTTAAAAAGAAAAGTAAGGCAATGCTATGATTACTTGACTAGGTATACACTCTGGACCTTCTCCAACAGAGGCCGTGTTTAAAATTTTACCTCTGTGAAGGAATCCTTGAAAAAGGGAGTAGGATCCTTATGTATTCCATTGTAGTGTCCCTCTATTTCTCTGAACAAAAGTGACAGCTTGGTTATGTTATGCTTTTTTGTCAAGCATAAAGTGCGAGTGCACACACACACACACACACACACACACACACACACACATAGACATAGACATACACCTTCCTCATTCCATTTAGAGCAGAGTACCTGGCCAGAATGTGACTCAGATTTTCATGTATTATTAGGCCTATGAGGTAGTGGTGAGTCTGGCAAAATTCATGATCCATCCTTATTGTTTTTCTTACTAATTACAAAGACTAAAAAGCAGATAAAGCTTGCAGTATTCTATGATACTACTAGCATATAATGGTTGGAAGATTTATTACTAGTGTTTGCATTATTTTCTTTTAAAATTACTGACCATGAGAATTTTAAACTCTACATCCACTCTATGTATCTTGTATGTAGATGTATATATCTTATATTATACACACATATTATCTCCCCATTATAATATAAGCTCCTTAAGGGAAAGGACTATTTCTGCTTTTCATCATTTTACCAGCACTTATCATAGTACTAGGCATATAGAAAAGCTATTTCTTTGAACAATAGGATGGAAACTCATCTATCATATGTACTCTCCAATTCAAACATGTAGGTGGCATACTGGGCTCTCTACAAGGTAACCCTAAGGTTCTATTGACTGATATATATTCATTAGCCTCCTAAATTCCCAAGACCTTTCAACAACACCTTAGACACAACCATAATGTAAAACTTTTCAACTCCAAGATTCTAAATTATGAATCCCATTCTCTGATCATAATCTCCCATTCTTACGCATACCCCACTATCTTATTGCTCCTAAACCTGTACTTTGTTCTCCCCTTTCATCCCTCATTCCTTCTCTGCTTTCTCATTCTCTCTCCTATTCTGGCCCCATTCCCTCATTTTAATGTTTTGACCTATAGTTAACTAATTCACTTATAGTCTGTTCTACATCATCGAATCTCTTTCCCCTTGTCCTTATGTCAGTCACACTCTCATAATCCTTAAATTTAGGTCACCTTCAACATCTGCCCATTTTCACTCTTACACTTGAGCTCTTGAATAGTGCTACCCGTGTTTCCCTGATAATAAGACCTATCCCGAAAATAAGCCCTCCCCTTACTGTGTAAGATTCCTCTAAAATAAGCCCTCCCCCAAAAATAAGCCCTATTGAGATTGCTACTGTAGTGAAGGTGATCCCCTGCACTACACGCTACATTACGGTACCCTCTGTATGCACCGTCCCCCCCCCCTGGATGAAACGCACGCCGCGCTCCGAGCTGCAGCAGTGAGCGCGTCATCCTGTTCTTCCCCAGTGATTTGCTTATTGAATAAAGGTACATTTTTTTGTTCACATTAACCTGTTTATTAAAATTGCTGTCAATGTTCATTAAAATAAGCCCTCCCCTGAAAATAAGCCCTCTGGGGTTTTTCTGTCCAAAAAATTAATAAGACAGTGTCTTATTATCGGGGAAACACGGTAGAGGAAGTCCTGAAATCATGTGGATTGGGATCATTACAAATGTGTTATCCAAGATCAAATGGGCCTTTATCATTTCATGATGATCCTTTTGTTCATTTCTAGCTAACTTCTTATTGAGTTACCCAGAATCCCTGCCTATAAACCTTTTCTCTCCTCAAGTCCCATAACTTCATCCCCACGCTCAACACCTTTTTTCCAACCAATGGCCCTCTGGTCTGAGGGAATGAAGTGACCCTTCTGCTTATTACAGACAATCCCTCTACTTGCATACTTGATTCTATCAGGTATATTCTCATTCTCTGTGTCTTACTCACTCTCTGTCTCTCATCATCAATTTCTTCCTTTCTACTGATTACTTATCCTGCTTATCTCCCCCATCCCTAAAAAGTCTTCCCTTCATTTTGACATACCACCAAAATATTAAATATGTACATATGTATATGCACATATACATATATGTAGGTGTATAAAGAGGTTATATTCATATTCATACTTATGTCATCTTTTTTATTGTGAAATTCCTAAAAAGAATAGAAAACTGTAGTCTCCTGCACTTAACTCACCCCCTACTCATTCCTCAACCCCTTGCAATCTGGTTTCTAGTCCAGCCACTCTATTGAAATTATTCTTGGGGTGGCCAGGTAGCACAGAGAGTAAGAGCACCGGCTCCAGTGTTGGGATGACCTGGGGATCCAATCCGGGCTTGGATACTTAGCACCACACCCAGAAATAACTGGCCATGTAACCTTGAGCAAGTTACTTAACCCCAATTGCTTAGGGGCGGCCAGGTGGCTCAGTGAGTAAGAGCACTGGCTCCAGTGTTGGGATGACCTGGGGATCAAATCCAGGCTTGGATACTTAGCACCACACCCAGAAATAACTGGCTGTGTAACCTTGAGCAAGTTACTTAACCCCGATTGCTTATTAAAAAAAAAAAAAAAGAAAAGAAATTATTCTCTTAGACATGATAATTGCTAAATTCAATGGCATTTCCTTAGTTCTTTTCCTTCCTGACCTTTCTATGGTATTTGACACTTCTGGCCAATCAATTCTTTTGACTATTTTCTCCTTCCCCCACCCCTTCACTTATGGAATGCTGTTCCCTTCTAGCCTTCCTCTTACCTGTCTGACCACTCCTACTTGATTTCCTCACTGTTTCATTGTTTCTCTCCCACACAATAAGGGTGGGCATCCCTCTTTCCTGGGCTCTTCTTCCTCTGCATCCTCTCCTTTAGTGATCTTGTCATCTTCCATGGATTTAATAAATACCTCTGAGCAGATGACTCCCAAATCTATATATTCAGCCCCAAATTCTATTGTGAACTTCCATCTTGCATCTCCAGTTCCCTGTTAAACATATCTACCTGAATGTTCTACTGGTATATTGAAATTAAAAACTTAACCCTTTATCTTCTCTCCTCTCCCCACCCCACCACAAATCTACCACTTCTTTCAACTTCCCTATTTCTTTGGATACCACTACCTTGCCCTTAATCACCAGGCTACAATCTCCAGAGATATCTTTGCCTTTTTATTGTTCCTTACTGTTCCCCTCAAACCCTATCCAATAAGCTGTCAAATCCTATCATACAGTTTTTAAGGCAGCTAGGTGGTACAGTGGATAGAGGACTGGGCCTAAGTTCAAATCTAGCCTCAGATACTTATGCTGTGTGACCTTGGGCAAGTCACGTAACCCTGTTTCACTCAGTTCTTCATCTGTAAAATGAGCTGGAGAAATCAAATGGCTGACCATTTTAGCATCTTTATTAAGAAAATCTCAAATGGGATCACGAAGAATTGGCCTTTTTGTTTTCCTTAATCTTGCTCAAATCTGGCCTTGTCACTTAATTTTCTTAAAAATCTCAAGTGGCCCACTAGTGCCTCTTGGAAATAATACAAACTCTTTAGCCCTCCATAGTCTTCCTCTCCCTTCCATTCTAGCTTTCTTTCACTTACTCTTCTTGATGTACTACATCCCAGCCTCAATAGACTACTGATTATTTCCTCAATTTAACAAAGCACATCCTATTTCTGTACATTTGGACACACTGGAACCCCTTTAAGAACTAGAAGAGGAAGGGGTGCTTTGGGCTTTTCAAATGTGATTGCAGCCCAAAGAAATACACTGTCAGATTCCAGTACCTCTGAAGATCTCCCTCATAAGCATCCCGAGTCCTTCATTCCCACTTTATGGTTCATTATGGTTCTATATTTCCTAACCTGGACTTCCATCATTGGATTTTGCTTTTCAAAATCTTCTCCCTAGATCCCAAAAGATGATTTAATGCAGTGACTTGACATTATCTGACAATAAGTTCCCCTTCTTGCTTAGGAAATGCAACCAAGTTGAAAAGAAATAAGTCATCAGCAAAGTCCTCTATTAACAGGTTTCTGCAGCCCTCATCAAGTCCCCAACTGCTATAGCATTTCACTAAAGGCTTTTATTGTTCCATTTAAAGTATCTTTCATGCTAAAACTCCAAGACTCTATGATTTTCTAATCCCCTAGGTTTCAGGCTCTCTTTAGACCCAACATAGTACAAGCCATATATAAGATTTGCTTTGGTTCCTGAAATATATACAGATACTGAAGTTATGTCCAGAATGCATTTTGTTTTCTCAGCCTTTCAGAATCATTCTCTTCCATTGTCTTACCTTAAGTGGCACCTCCACCAGGGATCCCCTAGCTAAAAAGTGTTCTCTCACTCCTCAAATTTTCCTAGAGCACTTTGGCAAGCTATTTTTGCCTACATCATACTCTGCCTTCTAAGTTCCCTCATAAGATCCTTGAGTAAAGGGGCTTTACCATTTTTGATCTTTGTATGATCAGTGCTTTGGATAAATGGGATATTTTAGAATAAACCTGTATTAAAATGTTTGTTGAAAAATGATATATAAAAAGAGGTGTTAAAATGGAAGAGTCCGATGCAAGAAAATTATGAAATGAGAGTCAACAGCCTGACTGAGGAAAATAATACCTTAAAAAACAGACTGAAACAAATGGCAAAGGAGGCCCAAAAAGGCAATGAGGAGAAGAATGCCTTAAAAAGCTGAATTTGCCTGATAGAAAAAGAATCTCAAAAACTCAATAAGGAGAATCATTGCTTCAGAATTAGATTGGAGCAAATGGAAGCTAATGACTTTATGAGAAATCAAGATGCTGTTAAACAGATCCAAACAAATGAAAGAATAGAAGGCAGTTTGAAATATTTCATGGGAAAAACCACTGACCTGGAAAATAGATCCAGGAGAGAAAATTTAAAAATTATTGGACTGCCTGAAAGCCATGACCAGAGTAAGAACCTAGAAACCATCCTCCAGGAAGTTCTCAAAGAAAACTGCCCTGATGTTTTAGAACCAGAGGGCAAAATAGAGGTTGAAAGAATCCACCGATCACCTCCTGAAAAAGATCCCAAAAAGAAAACTCCTAGAAATGTTATAGCCAGGTTCCGGAATTTCTAGATTAAGGAGAGAATATTACAAGCAGCCAGGAAGAAACAATTTGAATATTGTGGAAACACAATCAGGATAACCCTGGATCTGGCAGCTTCTACACTGAGGGATCGAAGGGCTTGGAATATGATATTCCGGAGGGCAAAGGAGCTGGGATTAAAATCAAGAGTCACCTACCCAGCAAAGCTGAGTATCATGTTTCAGGGGAAAATATGGTTATTCAGTGGAATAGAGGACTTTCAAGCATTCTTGCTGAAAAAACCAGAGTTGAATAGAAAATTTGACATTCAGATACAAGAAGCAATAGAAGCATGAGAAGGTAAACAGGGAAAAGGAATCATAAGGAACTTATCAAAGTTGAACTATTAACATTCCTACATGGAAAAAACAATAATTGTAACATATGAAATTTTTCTCAGTAGTTGAAGGGATTAGAAATATATATATTTGTCTATATATGACGGTATATGGGTATATGAATACATATGTGAATGTGTGTATATATGTTTACAAGTATACATAGATAGAGGGCACAGGTCCAATTTAACAGGAAGGAATGATATTTAAAAGGTGAAATTGAGAGGTGAGAGGAATATAATGAGAGGAGATGGGGAGAGACAGATTGGGGTAAACTATCTCATACAGAAGAGGCAAGGGAAAATGGTTACAATGGAGGGGAAGAATAGGAAGGCAAAAGGGAATGGGTCAACCTTATTCCCATTGAATTTAAATAGGGTATCTCACCCTCCAGGAGAACAGGGGAGGAAGGGGATGAGAGGGGGGATGATAGAAGGGAGGGTAGGCTGGGTGGGGGAGGGAGGTTGGAAGCACTCACTTTTGAAAATAGACGGGATCAAAGTGGAGAGTAGAGCGGGTGGGAGGTGGGATGGGAGGGAGGGAAGTGTAGTCTTTTACAATGTATCTACTATGTTATTGTTTTGCATTAGCAACACATGTGCAACCTATACTGAACTGCTATCTTCCCAGTATAAGTGGGTGACGGGGAAGGAGGGGAATGAATCTGGAATTGAAAGTTTTGAAATCAAATATTCAAATATGTATACGTGTGTGTATATATATTTATATATATTATATATATATACTATTATTAATACCATCTTACATGTAATTGGGAAATGGGATGTTCAAGCACTGAGGCATAGAGATCCACTGGAAAAGTGGAAAGGGGTATGGGGGAAAATGTGGGAGAGAGCAGATTGGAGGGGGGGATATCCTGTGGGACTGCTATTTTGGGGCTGTGGGTGGGGGAGAAATGGGGAGAAAATTTGTAACTCAAAATCTGGTGGAAACGGATGATGTAAATCAGAAGTTAATAAAGCATTAAAAAAATTAAAAAAAAATAAAATGGAAGAGTTAAGCTTCATGTTGCCTATCACAGTTTTTAAAATGATAATTCAGACTATTAAATTCTAGACTTTGACCATCTTCCCTGCCCCAAATTACACAAAGAAAAAAAGGACAGCACAGTTCTTGGCACATAGTAGGTACTTAATAAAAGTTTATTGGTTGCTTAATTTATTAAACATGTCATCAGGACCATTGAAATATTTCTAAAGCATTTTAAGATTTGTAAAGCATTCTATACACATGGTTTTATTTGATCTTCATAACCCTATGAATTAGATGCTATCATTATTATTTCTATTATATAGAGGATGAGGACAGTGAAGGTCAAGTGACTAGTCTATCATTACCTAGTAAATATCCTATGGAGCATTTGAGCTCAGGTTGGTCTTAACTTCGGGTTCAGTCTTTAACTGTTGAAGCATACATGTTGAAGTACAGACAACCGGTGAATATAATGTGACCCAAGCTAGTATGCATGTTTCTGAGTGGGCTAGCATCAACTCTTGTGAGCATTCATTGTTATTGTTCAGCTCTTTTTCAGTTGTGCTCTACTCTTCATGACCCCATTTGAGGTTTTCTTGGCAGAGATACTGGAGTAGTTTGTCATTTCCTTCTCCAGTTCATTTTACAGATGGGGAAACCGAGGCAGAGTGAAGTGACTTGGCAAGGGTCACCCAGCTAGTAAGTGTCTGAGGTCAGATTTGAACTCAGGAAGATGAGTCATCCTGATTGTAGACCTGGTAGTCTATCCATTGTGTCATCTAGCTGCATTCATTGAGATGCTCCAAATGGTCTGTTTGAAGTCCCATAAAAGAGAGAAGAAGTTGGAGAGGAGAAGTATAGCATGTCTTCTTAGGTGGCATTATTTTGGAGGCAGCTGTTGGCACAGTGGATATAGTTCTGGACCTGAAGTTAGGAGTTCTAATCTACCTTTACTTATTAGCTGTGTCACCCTGGGTAATTCACTTAATCTCTGTTTACCTGTTTCCTCAATGATAAAATGGGAATAATAACGGCACCAACCTCACAGAGTTGTTGTGAGAATCACATGAAATAGTATTATAAAAAGTGCTTTGCACAGGGCCTAGCACATAGCAGGTACTATATAAATGTCGATTCCTCCATTATTCCTCTGTGTGATACAGGAAAGGCCTGCAAAGACAGGGGGCACACTTCCCAAGAATGATTTCACCATTCTACATGAAGTAAATAAAATAAACAGATCCAAGAAGAAAGACTAGAAAATTTAGGAGCAGATAAGCAGTATGAAAATCAGAAATTGCTGACTTTTTCAAAGAATACTAAGTATATTTCAGCCTGAGAATAAAATCATACTTTATTCAATATTTATTCAAACCCTCCTATCAGATCCTTTTGAAGAATTAGAAGAACATCACGCAAGAGGTAGGAGTAGCAGTCACCCCAAAATTTGGAAGGAATCTTAATTTAGGATCTAAATTCACCCAGGAATCTTCTGTAGCAAAGCAATGAAGACTTTCATAATCATTTTATTTTAAATGAGGAGCCATTGCTAGAAGGAGAAAGGATAACCTATCCTTGGCATATGGAAATTCACTAGTAAGAAGGGAGTTGATTATAATAATGGTAGAATTGACGACTATGGGAAGTTAAAGCCTCAGGGCAATCTGTACAAGTACAGAAATCTCTCCAGTCAGACTTACATGATCATCCAGTCCTAGCAAGGTATCACAATTTGGCACTTTGGAACTCTTTTAAGAACTAGAAGGGGTATAGAATATGATGTCAATTTTGTATTTGATTTATTGCTCAGTTATGCTGAATTTTTCCCCTTCTTTCTCTGTCTTTTTTTAAAAGTCACTTTTAAAATAAGAGTTAACTCTCTGGCAGGAAGGAGAAGGATAGAAAGGAAATGTAGGCGATGCAAAATATGTCAATCAAATTTATTCTGAAAAAAGAACCAGAAGGAGCAGGGGTTTTTCAAATGTGATTATAGTCCCAAGATACACTATCAGAATCAGGTGCTTCTGTAGGTCTCCTTCATTACTATCCCGGGCCTTTTATTCCCATCGACTTCATGATTGTTTCTGATTTGTCGTCTGGATTTCCCTCACTGGATTTTGCTTTGAATAATCTTCTATTTGAATGTCAAAAGATGATTTAATTCTTGGATTTTACCTTGTGTGCCTATATCTGAACCTGGGAAACCACTTTGCCTTCTTGTTTGGGGGAATGATCCTGTAGTTGAGGGATATAAACCACCAGTTAAGTCCTTTGCTAACAGATATCTGCAGCCCTCAGCCAATCCCCAATTTCTGTAGCCTTTGGTTAAAGTCTCTGATTGTTCCATTGAAAGTGTCTTTGGTGCTAAAATTTTGGAATATTCTATGATTTCCTAACCCCTGGATTCTACATTCCCTTCACATCTAACATATATAAGTTATCTTAGATTTGCTTTGGTTCTTCAAATATACACAGATGCTAATATTTCCATTACTCATACATACAGGGATACAAACAGGGCTTACAAACATACATACATATACAGGGGGTACATACTAACAGGGCATACAAACAGGGATTTCTTTAATTGGAGCTGGCATTGCTTCAGGCTTTAGATATTGGGCGAAATAGAATAAATATAAGGTTTCTATGAAATGGGAAAACCATTTGTAGGTTTGAACACAAAAAAATTCCTTTCAAATGAAGACTTGCACGTGCCTGATATCTACATAGTTGCCACACATTCCCAAGTCTTTGTTATTGTCTAAAGTACGTCTGAAGCTGTATGTTGAACATTTGAATTGCCATGATAGTTCTCTGTTTGGGATTGCAGTGTCTTTTAACATTTTTGTTTTCTAGGAGCCCTCAAAGGTCATGATTTTTCCCCTTGCATGAAAAAGCATGAATTCCTTAGATTACCAAAACCAGAGTTTGAATTTGAGGTCACTGAGTTGTTCTGAGAATTCTCTGTGTTTGGGAAATTGTTTACAGTTGAGGATCTTATTGGAGAAGGAGCATGAATATCCTTGCAGAGGAGAATTCAAATAACTTTAAAGTCTCTTGAGGGCAGAGGCCTGGCATGTCTTTTTCCACATTCTACCTCTCAAGTACATAAAAAAGGATTGACAATTTGGGTTTATTTTAAGAACTACCCATCTGAGTCTTACTAAAAGACCTGCCTTCTTGTCACTCTTTTCTTCTGGGCAGAGAAGTGATTGTAATCTCCCCCTCCTTTTTTCTTTCCACTTTCTGTTGGGAACAGGAACAAATCTTTCCACCCCTCACCACAAAACAACTGGTTGTCTTGACAATCTGTAAGGGACTCCAGCCTTGTTCTCTTCCCCCTTTTCCCCTTCCAACCCTGCTCTCTGAAGAGAAAATGATTACACTGTGGTTTGCCATTGATTAACTGAACCCATCCAGCAGGGCTGAGGAGGAAGAACAGCTTGGAAACCATAGCAACCTTAAAGAAAATGAAATCCAGAGAAACACTCTGCTCACAATGTCCTAGACTTTCAGGTTGGCAGTTGCTCACAATTTTTACCTAAAGCCTTACACCAACTACATTTAAGGGCAGCTGTCACTTGACTGAATGTAGCGGGGGGAGGCGGGGAAGGGGCGCTATAGGGATGGGGGTATGTGGGGAACCACATTCTGACCTAGTAATAGGGACTCCCACTAAAGTGAGACACAGCTCAAAGAAAAAAAATATCTTAAATACATTGTGCTTGTTTCTCTCTATAGAGAGAGATCCCAATCCTCCTCTTCCTGTATCCGCTTTCCTACACTCCTGTACATTGAGGATCAATATGAAGTTAATGCCACTTGGTGTGTGTAAACCACATTTCTTTCCCAGGGCCAACTAGGTAGCACGTTGGATACAGTGCTGGCCTCGAAGTCAGAAAGACCTGAATTTGAATCCTATTCTAGACACACACTAGTTGGGTGATCCTAGGCAAGACACTTAACCTCACTTACCCTCATTTTTTTCATCTCTACAATGGGATAATAATAACAGCTATATCACAGGGTTGTTGTAAGGATCCGGTGAGATCACATGTAAAGTGTGTTGCAAATCTTAAAAATATGGTGTAAATCCTGCTATTGTTAGGACAGTCTTATATCTCAGAGTGCAAAGCCACCTCTGCCTCTTGGGAACCACAGAGTTATACCCTCCTGAATAACCACCATTACCACTTCAAGAGAAAGAACATTACAATTTGTCAGAGGTATTTTAGCCAACAGATTAATTTTTTTGGTTTTTATTATATTTTCAATAAATTTTTGAAGCAAGTTTCTCTGATAAACAGCTTAAGCTGGAAACTTTCTCAATGCTTCTGACCATCATTGGTTTGGAAGTTCATGGAAAGGACCCACTAATGTCCTCTCTCTTATTTCAGAATAACATTTTTATGCTTTTTTTTCCACTGCCCATTTACCCAGTCATTCATTAAGCAACTCCCCCATTCCACCTGTGCAATTTTATCAAATTTTGTTTCTATACACACTGAAAAATGGAACCCAGTAGCATTCAAAGTCACAGTGGTGGTTCTTACTACCTCTTGCTGTCACTGCCCAATTGATACAACTGTGGTCAAATGTATCACAGGCAAAGACTGAACATAGTTAAGTGTATGGATCTTTCCATCTGAGCTGTCATCATCAGGCTTTAGACTCTTTCTCTTCTTATACTGTAGTAATTAATTTCAATATGTTCATTACAAAGGATTGTGTTTTAAAGCTGGCAGGGGTATAAAAAGTCATTTAATCCAACGTCTTCATTTTAGATGACTTAACTGAAACTGAGAGTTGACCTGATTTGTCTGAGTTCACCCAGTGAGGCAATGGCAGACCTAAGATTAGAACCCACATGTTCTATTTCTCTTTCTTTTACTATACCACACCTCAAATCCTACATAAATGAATACATCCTACCTATTTGTGGGGATATAAGTTACAGATCCCAAGAAATGGAGAAATCTACTAATAATGTACTGTATTTCTAATAAAGATTTATGTGCAAAGTAGCATTTATTGTTTCCACAAATGCTTTAGAGAGAGAGAGTTTCTTCTTTCTGCCTAGCAAAAAGCCCTTTTAAAAAGCTTTTTAAACTCTCCTAATAGAGCAGAGTGGTGCAGTGGATATTCAAACTACTTTCTTCCCACATCAAGGTTGATAATTTTTTTCTCTGATTATGCCTTTTAATACCACTAAATTCTGTTCAGTAAAACTGGGATACTTTTGTTCAAACTTTTGCTTAATAGCAGTGTAAATTTTTTCCCCATCTTCAAATGCTAAACAGATAACTTAAATAATTTTGGAAATTGTCTTGAAAAAAATACATACTAGGATGGTTTGCCATTTCCTTCTCCAGTGGACTTAAATCCGGCCTTAGATATTTATTACCAGTATTATTATTATTAATTATTAATTAAATATTAATTACATTATTATTATTACTCTGCACAAGTCATTTAACCCTGTTTGCCTCAGTTTCCTCATCTGTAAAATGAGCTGGAGAAGGAAATGGCAAATCATTCCAGTATCTTTGCCAAGAAACCCCAAAATGGGACCAGGAAGAGTCAGACATCATTGAAAAATGACTGAACAAAAGAGGAGGGAGAGGACTTCCATTGGGTAACTCCTTTTTAAATACTTTATGACTTTCTGATTGTTCATTAGCAACCCTATTCAATAATCTTCAATGACTCCCTAACCTCTAGGATCCAATATAAAGCCATTTGTTTAGAATTCCAAGCTCTTCAGTTCTGAGCTCTTTCCCTCCTTTCCAGTCTTCTTGTACTTTCTTCATTCATTTTCTGATTCAACCATAGTGATTTCCTTGCTATTTTTCCCATTGGACATGCAGTCTCCCACCTTTGTGCTTTCCTCTGGCTGTCTTCCATACCAGGAATGTTCTCCCTCCTTCCTTCTACCTCCCAAGCCTTGGATTTCTTCAGGACTCTTCACAAGGACAACCTTTTGCCTGAGTCCTTTCCCAGTCCCACCAAATGTTAGGGTCTCCCTTTCTGAGGTTACTTTCTATTCTGTATGAATCTTCTATGTCCCTATTTCTTTAGATGTAAGCTTCTTGAAGGCAGTGACTGTTTTTTCTTGTTCTTTATTAGCATTTTGCATAGTAATGTGCTCATAGAAAGAGCTTGTAAATAAATGCTGATTGATTAATTAAGGGAGGACATTAACCTCCCCTTTAACAAGGAAGACTTGGCCTACCTTGGCTCAGAGTATCTCCAGGGACGAGGAGACTGGGAAAATACTAGGGACGAGTGAGAGGACCTCGAAACCTTGATTCTGGAATGATTCTCCCCTACTTCCATGATGTTTCTGAATTGGTTCTGTTCATTGGAATCCAACACCTTTTAGAAAGATCATAGGATTATATTTTTAGAGATGGAAGGGCTCTAATCCAAACCCCTCATTTTACAGATAAGGAATCAGAAGCTCAATGGGAGAGAGTTACTTACTTGCCCACGGCCACTTAGGGAGCAATGGTGCTCTACCCAACCAGACGCGGGATTTGAACTCAGATCTTCTGACTCTATGGCTAGAGTCTTCTGCCTATACCACAACATTCTATTTTGTTTCTGGTTCTCCAACTCTCCAACACATCAAATACAGCACTATGCTATTTAATAATTAAACAGTGGATGCTTAATAAATGTTGGTCTGACTTAATTACTCACTTTAACAGATGCTATATTCAAAATATAGTATAAAACAGACTAAAGCTTTGGGAATGCATGACTCATCTATGGATAACAGTGACAAGATATACCCCCAAGAGAATTTAAATCAGCATGAAACTTAAATTCAGACCTTTGGAATCCACTTTTTGGATTATATAGGAATATTTCTTGAAGCTAAATATAATCATGATTACATAACTTTGCATTTCATAATCTCTATTTTTAAAAATGAATTTAGCTTATCTCTAAGAAGCAGATTTGATTAATTTAAAACATGCCCTTCGAGTGACTTTTCACAGTGGAAATCCCTACCAGTTGGCACACAGCCCTCCATACGAGCTTGAGGTAAGATCAGAAAGACCTTTAACCCCAAATCCACTGTATCCCCTCCTGCTCTCTGTGTATCTGACCAGTAATAGAGGTAGTTAAGTGACTTGGGGATATTAGGCAGCAAGTTGCCATAATAAAGTGCTGGACTCCTAGTTAAGAAGATTTGTATTCAAATTCTGACTCAGTCACTTGGTAGATATGTCACCTTAGATAAATCACTTAACCTCTCTCAGCCTCAGTCTCCTCAACAGTAAAACGGTGATAAAAATAGCACCCACCTCCCCAGATTTTTGTGAAGATCAAATAAGATAATATTTACAAAGATCTTTACAAACATCAAAGCACTACATAAATGTTAGCTGCTGTTATCATTATTGTCATTATTGATTTGGTTTTGCAAACCTTAACTTGCTGTGTACTTGTTAGGTCATATTGTGTCTGACTTGATAGGTTACGATGACTGCCAATGGGATCACTGACTATTGTTTTTTGAGAATGATCTTTTTCTCCAGTCAGTAGGCTTGTGTGAGAAGGAATTGACTATGATTTGGGGAAATAGTTTCTATGAATTTTTTTCATTTTAATAATTTGATTTAACTGTGAACCAAACACACCTGAAGTGTAGGTGCAATGGTTCAGAATTTCCTCTGAGGTATTCTGGGGTTGGGGAGTAGGCAGGAAGAGAAGGGAATTTAATTATTCGCAGCCTAGCAGGCTATTAAAGAAGACAGTATGTGGGATACTTTAAAGCTTTAATTTTATATACATTGGGTACTGTATTATCTGTAATAAAAAGGGGCAAAAAGCATGGATGATATACAATAAAATATATAAGCTATGAATAATATAAAACTTATTTGCTATTGATTACAAAATACAATCCAAGACACAAGAGTGTGTTTGCCATTTTGATCAAAAATTCTTTTTGTACTCATCTTCTCAAGAAGAAATATATACTATATAAAATATATATGAGTGTATATGTATGGACACACATATATACATATATATGGATATATGTATATATTCATACCACATATATACAAACATGTGCACACATATATATGCATATACGTGTGGATATATATGTACATTTACATGTGCAGATAGACAGACAGACAGAGAGATAAATAGGTAGATAGATGATAGATTTACCCCTTTCCTAATTGGTAAAGTATTCATTCAGCAGCTCTACCTTCCATCACAATAATAGTTGACATTTACTTAAAGATTTGCAAACAGGTTAAAAGAATTCACCTCACTTTTCTTCTCAATAGCCCTATTAAAAAAGCTACTTTAAGTATTGTGCCCTTCATTTAATTGATAAGGAACCCCAGGATAAGAGACATTAAGTAATTTGCCCATGGTGCTTATTAAATAATAAGTAGTTGAGACAGGATTAGAACCTGGGTCTTTCCTGTATTCTATTGTACTTCCTTTAAGAGTAACCTGATTAAAGAACCTTAGGAAGCCTAAAACTTCTCTTCCCATTGTGACAGACCCTCAATAGCATAGCCATCCCCAAATGGAGTTTTTTATGACACAGCAGCCACTGCAATGCTGTCTGAGAGAGGGTGGGTATAATAATGATATTGCATCTTTTAAAAAATAGTATTTTTTAATTTTTAGTTTTCAACATTCACATCCATAGGATTTTGTGTTCCACATTTTCTCTCCCTCTCTCCTCCCCCACTCCAAGACAGCATGCAATCTGATATAAGTTCTACATAAACATTCATATTAAACATATCTTCACATTAGTCATGTGCCCATCCTCAACACTTTCCTAGATATTTCAATCTGTCAGTCAACTCACGGTTAGATGACAACAGGGATTAGGTAGAGAGGAGTAAAGAGACTATAGCCAAATCCTAAAGCAGATTCTGTTATTTATGGATTATTGTTAGTTGGATGAAGGTTGCAGGAGGCAAATTTACTTTGGGAGAGAATCTCTTCTTTATGAAAAAGGGAGCATGAAAGCTAAATACAGTGATTTGATGCTGTGCTAAAGTGACAAATTATTCTAATGTTCTTTCAGTAAGAAAGTTTCATAGTCAGGAAGGGCTGACAAATACTACAAACTCCAGAGGAGACACCATTAAATATTAGTAATTTCAATGTCACCATTTTCTTTCTTTCTTTTTTTAATCCTCAGCTAGCAGGAAACTGGGTGTAGACATCACCCAGGGACAGGTAGCACTGCATATAGCTTGACTGAGATTTGTCAAACAAATCTATTCACTAACTGTATACCACTGATTTACATCTACTCTGTTTACCAAAGAAGGAAAACATTTATCACCCCAATGAGATGAAGAGTTAAACATGATTCAGGAAAATGTACATGTAAGTCAGGGGCCCTTAGAAACTACTGATTTGCTCCCTTGTCTTCAATTATTCCTTCATTCAAACTTTTATTATGCACCTATAACTATTTGATTAATCAGCATTGTGCTAAGAGCCACCAAGAAATAGAAGATGCACATGATAATGTTATATATTCCCTCTTCTCTGTTGTTATCTCCATTATTGAGGCCAATGTCATAGTTTAAATCTATGAGTTGAATATTAGCTTCTGTCTGTTCCATTGCCAAAGCCTTTCTTTCAGTCTTGATACCATATGACCCAAGAACCCTCTTTGAGTCATCCTTTCACCAATTTCTGATTCCCTCTGTCTCTTAAGCTCCATATTCTCTCAGTCAACAAAGATGGTCTGGCATTTCTTTCTTTGCAATGTCTCTCAAATCTATCTCTTCACCTTATGGTTGGATTAGTACAATTGACCCACTCTGGGTTTCTCCTCTTCACCAGATGTGGTGAATTACCCTTCCCATTCCCTTTCTTCACCACTCTACTTTGAATTGTTTTCTTAGAATGTAAGCTCCTTGATGTTAAGGACCCTCTTATTTGTTCATATTTGTACCCCCAGTATTTAACAGTCTGGCACATAGAAGATGCTTAATAAATGGTCAGCCACTCACACATTCACTCACTCACTCATCTACTATCTATCACCTATTTACCTATTGCTTCCTAACTATTCTCCCTGATTCCATTATTTACTCATTAATTACTACCCACACATTCATGATATTTCGCTGGATAATAGGAGCATAAATTTAGAACTAAAAGTATTCTTAGAGGCCATTTAATCCAGCCAGTGCCTTTTGTAGAGGAAACTTAAGATTCAATCATTAAAATGACTTCCCCAAGGTAAGAGAGTAATTGTAAGAGCCCTAATTTGAACCCAGATTCTTTGACTTTAAACCTAGCGTTCTTGGAACTGTACAAGAAACTTACCCTATCTACCACAGGGTATGATAAGGTATCTTTCATGCGAATGGGTCTTGTTACCCCCCATTTTTCTGTTTCCCTCAGTATCCATATCAGTGTCTTGCATCTAGCAGGTATTCAATAAATGTTGATTGCTTGATATAAAGGACAGCAGGGTCTATGGGTAAGGTGCCCATTTTCTGCCCAGCTTAATGTGTATCAGCCCTACTGTGAGTTAATCAATCCTTCACCCTCAGATTGCACTAAAAAAGAGAGTGACTATGCCTCAGTCAGGTCTATTTAAAGATGCATCCAGCTCCAGCTATATAGTCGGTGGAAAGAGGCTGTCCTCAACCATGTGCTAGGCCACACATGCTCTCCTTGAAGCAGGGCTCTGGCAAGTCCCATGGAGATACCTCCCTCTTAGGTGACCTGAGTGCATGCCAAACAACCACTGCATAAGTTAGATGTATATAGAGTGGATGGAAGCTAATCTCAGAAGGGAAGGCACTGGCAATGGGAGTGAGGATGGATTGGGGAAATTACAGCAGAGTCTTGAAGGAAGCTGGCCTTTCAAAGACACTATTCTCCAACCATGATATCTTATTGTGTGAGTGTGGCTTCTCTGGTGCATCACTTATGCAGACCTATCAGGGTTTCACTCAGAACTATATGGCATTTATGCCATAACAGCAAGCATTTATACAGTCTTTAATGTTTGTGAAATCTTTACAGATATCTCCTTTTATCCTCACAATAACCCTGGGAGATAGGTATTATTATTATCCCCATTTTACAGGTGGGTAAACTGAGGCAGTGGTTAAGTAACTTGCCTAGGGTCACACAACTTAATGCCTAGGTTTGAATTGAGTTCTTCCTTACTCTAGGCCCAGTGCTCTATCCACTCTATCACTTAGATGTGTTAAGAACTTGGCTCAGATTTGCCAAATAGATCTGTTCACTAACTGTATATCACTGATTTATATCTACTCCATTTACCAAATAAGGAAAACATTTATCAGTCCGATGTGATGGAGAGTTAAACATTATTCAGGAAAATGTACATGGAAATCGAGGGCCCTAAGGGGCTACTGATCTGATTATCCAGGATTCTGTTACAGAATGCATAGCTCTTTCCTGATAGAACTCTCCAACTGCTTCTCTTGTTTTGAAGTCAATGGAGGTTCTCCTTGTCAAATGTCAGGCATGATCAGGCCCATATTTAGGGGGCATGACTGACTCAACCAATCTGTTCTTACTGCTCAGGGTGCTAATCAAAGATCTATTGTGAGAGGCCATGATTGAGTCAGCACGAGGCCAAGTCTGACTTGGGCTCACACAGCTGTCTGTCTCCTGAAAAATCCTCCCTGAAGAAAGTTCCTTTAAAGAGCTATGCATATAAAAGACTGCCTCAGGGAAGCAAAATGGGATCAGTGAATGAGGGGAGTCATGCTTTACCATCTGATGTGATATGAAACAGAGATCAGACCTTGAAAGGGAAGATTTCTAGGAGAGGTGATCATTGAGAGGTCTGTTAAAGGAAAGGGTGAGTGAGTGAGTGAGTGTGTGTGTGTGTGTGTGTGTGTGTGTGTGTGTGTGATGCTTTTGTTGTTATTCTGGACCATCAATGTGGGGAAATTTCCAGCATGGAAACTTCTTCCACCTTTCTTAACTCTCACATTCTGTGATTTTATTAAAAAGCAAAAATGGAATTCCTCTTTACCAAAGCAGGCTGGTACTTTCTTTGTGTCATGTAGGCTTAGAGAGTAGTTTCTTTTAGCATTTAACCTTTTTTTGTATAATGTACCTTTTTGGTAGTTTGGTGAAGTCTATGAATTCAGAATAATAACTTTAAATCAATAAATCAAAATAGGATTACACAAGAAACAAATTATATTGAAATAGTTATCTATCCATGAACTTAAGGAACATGCTCAGGGTCACACAACTAGCAAGTGTCTTTGGCAAGATGGAATTCCATCCACACTCTCAGGCTGCCTCTCAAAAATTAGTTTTTATGATTATTATTGATATATTAATTAGGGTTGCCCTTGGGAGTAAATGGATTAGTTAACTGTTGGTATGTTGCAATTTGAGAAGAACTTGAAAGAATTATTTCCTGCATGCTTTCCCCATTCGTAAGCTTCCCCCACTTACCTTTTCTGTCTTTCTTTTTATCTCCCAAATTTAGCGATCTAAAGGCTTGTTGATTGAGTGACATGAAATTCCAGCATTTGAAATGAGTATTTTCAATACTTAAAATCTTTTGCCTTTCAAAGTCTCATATTAAAATGCAAGTAACTCACAGTGGGGAATACCTTAAACCATTATCAGCAAACACTTTAGTAATTATAAAGGCCCTAAAGGTCTTGGGAAACTGGAATATATACATAATTCCTGTGGGAGCATGTGTGTATGTATATATGTAGTATGTATGTATGTACATATGGTGTTGGGGAGAAGATTGACTGATTGGAAAGGACAAAGGAAATGTTGACAAACAAAGTGGAAAAGCATCAAAAATATACTTTATATTTCATGATTTGCCTTTGGAAGGGACACTTGGAAGCTACTCGGAGCAGAAGAGCTAACTAAGCCCAAATTACATCGTGACTGAAAACACTCACTTGCCCCTCAAATGTATTAATTTTGAGATTTTGGGTTCATTCGACAATCTGAATAGATACTCCTTGTCCCCTCCTTGCCTCTCCCCTTGGGCACTCTCCACACTGAAGCCCACCAGCTGAAGCCACTCATGACTTTGCACATATGCCAAAGCTAAAAGAAAGCACAATGCAGGCTGACTATGTTTAGATCATTAAAACCAGCTTGGTTTTTCTGGGCTAATCAAAACCAAAACCTTGGGGAGGGAGTGTGGAGATTGTACAGCTAATGCCAACTCATCATCATTTTTCTATTTCTATTTCTTTCCTTGGTGATGAATGTGTTCTCCCTACTCCCCCTTCTCTACCATGCTTTAGGATGTGCACTTCCAGAAAATTAGAGCATGAAAGAGTCAGGAAAATGCAGCTGTATGGGGGAAAAAAGGTCCTTGACTAAAAAGCCGATTATCTACTGCTAGACATAATTTTTCTTTTCAAGCAGCTGTCCCCAGATGTGCAAGGAGGGTAACATTAAAGCTCAATGTTGTTTCATTAAAAAGTAACTTTGGACATGTGTGAACTGGGAGAGTGGGGTGGGTTGGGGTAATAGGGAGGAAGAAAAAGCATATGTGCACTCAGAGTAATTTCCTCCAATGGTAATTTTCTCCTCGATTACCCAGATTACAAAAGATGCATTTAAATAAGAGTCTCTTCCTCCCAAAGTCAGACACCAGGGCTGGAGAACTCCAGGAAGACCCAATTCAATCAGGGTTTCTGACATCACTGAATGAAAAGGACCAGTCATTCCAGGCTGGAAGAGGTTTTGCTTATCTCAGCTCAAAGGAGAAAGTGAAGCAAACGCCCTTAATTCAAAGTGTTAAGAAAAACTTGGAGCAATGAAGATTAGATATAAGCAAAAGGTTGAATCAGGTGCAGGACCATCTTTTACTGGAATGAAAATCACTGCAGTGACTTAAATGGCCCATTCGAAAGTTCATGCCATCCACAAGTCCTTCTTTACCACTTCCCTGGAAGTTCTCTCTCTAAATGTCTCTCCTCCTAAGTATATTTGCCTCCATTTATGTAAGGCACAAAGTTTCTTGCTCAACCTTCTCTCAACCAGTCAAGAGTCATATTTTTTCCATACATACAGCATGAAACAGAGGACTGTCTTCCAGTTCATCACCCAAGGGAATATTATACTCACTACCTGTGTGACCTTGAACAAAATGAAGGGTTTGGGTGCAATGACCTCTAATGCCTCTTCTGATCCAGCCTCTGACAAGAATATTTGAGTTTTATATACAAGTTATTATCATATTGGATTTCTCACGTTGATGTGTTCTTGGGTAATGATACTGGATTTCTGACAAATAAGAAATACTATTCTGTTAGTTTATTCTGCGATTGCTTTGTCATCAGGATTTTACTTCACTGGTCATGATCCTTTCTTAATATTTTAAAGCTTTGTGGTCTATGATCTCTCTTAATGCGAGTCCCTTTCCTCTGTTGATTTTCTTTTGCCTTCCTTTGAATCCTCAGTACTTAGCACAGTGGCACATGGAATTACTTAATAAATGTCTGTTGTCTACATGGAAATAAAGATGACTATGCAAAAAGCAATAATTTCTATTATCTTTAGATAGGTGAAGACCTTACCCAACTTCAATAGGCATTTCATGAACCAGGTATTCGGTTAAATGATGGAGTTACAGAGGCAAAAGTGAAATATTCTCTGTCCTCATGGAGTTTACATTCTAATAGGGGAGATTACATGTTTGTATGACACATATACAACATAAATTAAAATGTAGTTTGGGGAGGGAAGACATTACCAGCTGGCAGAACCAAATAAGGCTTCATATAAAATCTTATGCTGAGTTTTGAAGGAAACCAAGGATTCCAAGAAGCACAAGTAAGGGGGCAGAACATTGCAGGTATGGGAGATAACAATGTAAAGGCATAAACATGGGAGACTATCACTTCTTAGAACAGTGAGTAGGCCAGTATGGATGAATCATAGAGTGTGTGAGGAGTGTCAAATGTAGGAAGACTGGAAAGGTAGAGAGAGACAAAATTATAAAAAGTTTGAATACCAGAAAGAAGAGTTTATATTGAATCTTAGAAGTAAGAGGAAGCCATTAGGGTTTATTGAGTAGGAGAGTGATGTGGTCAGATGTACACTTTAGGGAAATCACTTTAGCAGTTTTGTGAAGGATGGACTGGAGTGAGTAGAGACAAATCAGGCAGGACAATTGGAAAGGCATTTTAATAGTTTAGGCTTGAAATGATGAGGGCCTAATAGGAGATGGTAAATATGTAACTGTAAAGACAAGGTTATTTGTGAGAGATGTTGTCAAGATAGATGTGGCAAGATTAGGCACCTGATCACTTATCTGGAGGTGAGCAAGAGTAGGTAGTCAATGATGACACTGAGGTTGTGAACCTAGATGACTGGAAGGAATATTGTATCCTTAACAGTAATAGAGAAGATTAGATCATAGATGGATTTGGGAGAAAAGAGTGCATTTGTAGACATGTTGAGTTTGAGATGTCTATGAAACATACAGTTTGAAGTATCCAATAGGCAGTTCATGAAATAACACTGGTGCAGAGGAGAAAGATAGGTCTGGATAAGCAGATCTTGTAAGCATCTGTATAGAAATAATAATTGAATCCATGGGAGTTAATGAGTTTGCTGAGAAAGTGTTGCGAGAAAAAAGAAGAGAGATTAAGATAGAGTCTTGAAGTCTGCCCATAGATAGAGACCAAAGACATGGATGATCAAATTATGGAGACTTAGGAGAGGTCAGATAGGAGAAGCCCCAGGAGAGAACGCCATTACAAAAAAACCAGAAAGGAGAAAGTATTTGGGAGGAAAGAGTATTTAACAGTATCAAATATTATAGAGATGTCAAGAATGATGAGGTCTGAAAGAGGCCATTAGATTTACAATTAAGAGATTGTTGATGACTTTAAAGTCTTTAAAGAGAGTAGTTTCAGGTTTAAAAGAGCAAGGAGAAAAGTGGTGGCACCAAACACAAATAACTTTTTTTATGGAATTTGTTTGAAAAAGGGAGTAGAGCTATAGGAAAATAGCTAGTGAGAATTAGTAGTATTTAATGGGTAGGAAGAACTAGATGAGTTTGTTGGCAGTTGTTATAGATATATGTTTAATTTCGCTCTAGCAGTGGTCACTGCTCCATTCATATAACTCATAAGACCAACACTGGCATGGAAACAAATTCCCAATATTGGGCAGAGAGAAAGGTACAGTTAGCAACAAAGAAGAGAATATGACCTTTAAAACAGGGCAATAAAGATAATTTGGAAGAATAAGGCAAAATCTGCCTGGTTTGGAAGGAAACGGAATTGACAGGAACAGCCTGTGCAAGGACATAATTGGGGTCAGGAACATTTTGTGGGGGTCAACAGACAATGCAATGCATTGAATTCCCCATTACTTTGCTCTAATGTTGATTAGTTAAGCTACCATTAATCTTTTGATCATTTCACTACCAGAAGGTGAGCATGGAAAGAGGAGGAGATAACCCTTTAATCAGTCAATTTAGCTGCTTATCATTAGCTACAATGGAGGGAAAGGTTGAAGCTAATGAATTAAATCTGATTTTTCTCTTAGTTAATTAAAACCATAACATTGGAATCTCAAAGTTGGAAGCCACCTCAGAGGTCATCTATCTCAACCCATCCTCAAGCAGAAATCTTTATGGCATCTGAAACAAATAGTAATCTATTTTCTGCTTGGAGACTTCAAGTGATGAGGAACTCACTGTGTTATTAGCTAGTCCATTTCATTTCTGAACATCTCTATTAGAAAAGTTTCTATATCTTAGCTGGAACTTCTCTCTCTAATTTCTATATATTGCTTCTACCTTTATCCTTTGGGTTCAAGCAAATTGATCTTAATTTTCCTTTGATATAACTTTTCAAACCTCTGAAGATAGTGATCATGTCCCGCCCCCCCCCCCAATAAGGTCTTCTTGAGCTCTTACAACTAATCCTTCTCTAGTAAATTTTCAAACTTGTCTTTCTCCCTTCCCCACCTTGTCCATCTTCCTCTAGATATTGTTGCTCGATTCTAATTTCTTTTCTATTTTCTCAGTCAGGGAAATTAATCTTTTGAGAGGGAAGAGAAGAATCAAAATATTCCATAAGAAGTGGGTACCCAAGGCAAGTAAGGAAATAGACAACACTTAGCTGCTCTTTATGAGTTCAGGTCTTGAAGAACAGATGAATTGTATCCTAGGGTATCAAAAAACCTATGGATGGAATTGGTGAAAAGTCCATGTCAATGATCTTTGAAATACTCTGGAGAATAGGAGAGGTGTCCCAAGTTCAAAGAAGGGTAAATACTGTCTTGATTTTCAAAAAAGGGAAGCAAGTAGAAACTATAAACCATAGATAAACAGGCTTGATTTGAATCCCAGAAAAATTCTAGGACACATTTAAGTTAATGTATATCTAGAAAAGGCAACAGCCATGAAAAAAGGCTATTAGATTGGTAAACTTGAGAAATGATATAACTATACTTGTGGCTATCCAGGAGACCTGGCCACTGAAGGATTCTTTAACATATTTTAAATATCTTGCCTTTTAGTTTTTTTTACAATATAGCATAATCCACCCATTGCCACTATCCCTGGTACATCTTCTAATGTCTCTTTCTTGTATTTACATCCCCCGTCTAGTTGGA
The DNA here is from genome assembly GCF_028583685.1 of Petaurus breviceps papuanus. Classification (NCBI taxonomy): domain Eukaryota; kingdom Metazoa; phylum Chordata; class Mammalia; order Diprotodontia; family Petauridae; genus Petaurus; species Petaurus breviceps. The sequence goes on along the minus strand of NW_027185777.1, from coordinate 17,796,957 downwards.
TTAAGATCCCTACCCCATATATCTGTGAAGGTCTATAATTTCATAACCGGAATGACTTCTAACTTTAGACTCTGATGGGCATAACAACAACATAATTGCAAGATCATGCCCTCAATTGAGAGATCCCATAAATAATTTCAACAATGCTTGCTTATGATTAGTACATTCTAGTCACACTATAACATTTTCTTTCTACTTTGAAATTCTAAAGGTTGATTGATTCAGGATTGTAGTTTTTGCCAAGTCATGCTATTATAGAAAACACTCAGCTAGACCTTTGCTGCACAGTAGGCTCCTGAGATGTATCAAGGCCAGAAAATGGCATAAAGTGCAAGCCTGAACGGTGATCTTGAACATCCTGTCCATGAGTCACCTAATGGAACCACTTAAGAGAAGTCATTAAATCCCAGAAGAAGTAGATCCCATGCCGTAACATACTCTTTTGTGCTTAGGAATCTGGGACAAGACAGGCTCTGTGTGAAGTGTACGTATTCTCACTGAGTATCCTCATTAATAAATAATAAAGTCATGAAGTACCTCAAATCTGAACCCTGAATAAAAGTCCTTCTGGACCACCATAGTGGATGGGCACAGTACTTTGCTAGCTTCAGCAAACTAGTACAATAGCTTGCCTAGTTTTTTAGGAAAGAAGTTTAAAATGTCTCATACTATTCTTGTAAAAAAAGATATAGATGTGGGCAGATCCATAATTGTTTGAATTGTTGGATATCAAATTAGAGGAAATTAATAATAATAATAATAATAGTATAACTAACATTTATATAGCACCTATTGTGTGCCTGGCATTGTGCTAATTACTTTACAGTTATTATCTCATTTTATCCTCACAGCATATTGGGAAGTGGGTGCTTATTATCTCCAGTTGGAGAAAATGAGGCAGGCAGAGGTGAAGTGACTTGCCAAGGGTTACATAGCTCATAAGTGTTTGAGGCTGGATTTGAACTCAGGTCTTCCTAACTCTAGACCTGGTTCTCTATCTACTGTGCTACCCAGCTGCCCAGGAAAGCATCTTGTAGAATTCCCCCAAGGGCATATCACAGCATATCACAGTCCCTGAAGTGTTTAACATTTTTAGAAATGATTTGGATTAGGGGTGGCCAGGTGGCTCAGTGAGTAAGAGCACCGGCTCCAGTGTCGGGATGACCTGGATCAAATCCGGGCTCAGATACTCAGCACCACACCCAGAAATAACTGGCCATGTAACCTTGAGCAAGTTACTTAACCCCAATTGCTTTAAAAATTAAAAAAAATGAAATGATTTGGATGAAGGCAGAGTTGGTATATTTATTGAATTTGTGGATGACATAAGGGACAGCTAGCATATTATCAGAGCACAAATAATTTATGCTAGTTATGTATGGGAAAGGGAATTGATCTATGATTTTATTGATGTAAGACACTCCTAAGTGAGGAAGCTCCCTCTGCCAATGTGGGTTGGCGTCATCTCTGCAATTTATTGTCTTAAGCACCAAGAAGTTACATTACTTGTCCAGGGTCACTTATCTAGTATATGTAAGATGTGGGTCTTTAACCCAAGACTTCAAGACTGGCTCTCTATCTACCATGTCATGCTTCTAATTGCTCTCATATATCCTCCAAGTTTTGCACAAAAATGCATTAAAATAAGCCTATATTTCTGCACATACTCAATATTTAGTTTTTTTTTTTTAAAGCAATTGGGGTTAAGTAACTTGCTCAAGGTTACACGGCCAGGTGTTTCTGGGTGGGTGCTAAGTGTCTGAGCCTGGATTCGATCCCCAGGTCATCCCAACACTGGGGCTGGTACTTTTACTCGCTGTGCTACCTGGCCACCCCGCAATATTTAGTTTTTAACAAAACTCATCTTTTTAAAAAGAGGCCAATGAGAAACATCTCATGGTACTATTGCAGAAACTATTTGTGGGTAAAATAAATAAAGTCAGAATCTATTGATCAAAATTCAATCTTAGTTAATGAATCATCTTTTCCCTTTAATGATTTCATCTTGGGATTAAATTTAAAACTTTTGATAGAGTGGGGTAGCTAGGTATCACAGTGGATAGAGCACTAGCTCTGGAGTTAGGAGGACCTGAGTTCAAATCCAGCCTCAGACACTTAATACTTACTGTGTGGCCCTGGGCAGGTCACTTAATTTCAATTGCCCCACCAAAAAAACCCCCCAAAAATATTGATAGAGTTGTGATTAAACTATATCCCAGAACTTAAGGACACATCCATATTTACAGTCATTTACTAAATGCTTACTATGTGCCTAGCACTGAGCTAGGTGCTGGAAATATAAAGACAAGAATGAATTGTGCAAGGTCCCTAAAAGCAGCCAAGTTCTGAGCCTTTGAGGCATTGACTTTGTTCATATAGATAGAATAAAGTAGGGTGGGAGCAATTACTCAGTGAGTGAGGTCAATGTAGGTAGCTGATGAAGATAATGGAGGTCTCAACATATTTCCTCTCTAAAATGTCAGAGTTTTGAGGGGAAGATGAATTATCACCTTATTTCTCTGCTTCACTTTTACTATGACTAAATCTATGCATTCCCCCAAATTGCATGTTACTGAAGGAAAAAAGTTTTTTCCACTTTATTATAGCTGGTCTCGATAGTTCCATGGGTTGCAGGGAAGCTGGTAGTGTCAGTTTTTCATTCAAAGGAGTCTTGATTCATTCAGGGAAAAAAATGCATTATGTTCTTATTACATGGATGGTACTATGGGTCATATAAAGATAAATGAGATGTGATCCTTGTCCTTGAGAAGTTAATGAATGGATGGATGGACGGACGGATGGAAGAACAACATTTATTAAGAACTCTGAGGCATCATGTACTATATTAAGTACTTAGATTACAAATAGTCCCTGCAAGATTAGTAAAATTGTCCCTGCCCTTGAGAAGGTTACTTTCCAGTATGGGGGGACATAATATATAATGAAGATGTAGCCAGACAAGGGTATTTTGATTAGGGAAATTACCCAGGTGATAAACAGAGTCAAAAAGTTTATTGACAGGACCTTTCCAGAAACAACAAAAATATTATTTTTATGTCTGTTCCCAGAGTAATAATAATAGCTAGTATTTATATATTTCTTTAAGATTTTCAAAGAGCTTTTATAAATATCTTATTTTTCAGCAGAAGTGGAAAGTAAGGTTGAAGGCAAGAGGGAGGTAGATGACAATGAAGTAGGCATTAGAAAAGATGTAAACTATGGTCTGGGGACAGATAGATATCATGGACCATGCGTTTTTGTTTCACCAATAAGAATGCCAATACACCAATCTATACTCCAAGGTATTGATTCCAAAGGTGAGTAGAGGAGGTCATCTTGAGCATGGTTGAGGAGGTCCAGTGATCCTTAGGAAGCTAACAATCTAGTAAGGAAAGTAAAATACAAAAATAATTAAGAAGATTGTGGAATGTGATCAGTACTATGAGAGATGGCTATGGAATGGCAAGGAGGTAGATTATGTGTTCTGCATAGTCATATCTACTGTACATAGACACACCTAGCTGCAGTATGCACACACTGAAACTATCAAGAGGGCGACAATCCTGTCCAATCCAACAAACATTTATAAAACACTTCCAATGTATAATGAATTGTGCTAGATGCTAAGGATAGAAAGGCAAAAAGAAAAAGTTCCTGTCCTCAATGAGTTTAGATCTCTTTCTCTGAAGGAGAGAGAGAGAGACAGACAGACAGACAGACAGACAGAGAGAGAGACAGAGAGAGAGAGACAGACAGAGAGAGACAGAGAGAGAGAGAGACAGAGAGAGAGAGAGAGAGACAGAGAGACAG
>NW_027185777.1:17724374-17793047 GCF_028583685.1 Petaurus breviceps papuanus | reverse complement strand
AGAGAGAGAGAGAGAGAGAACGAGAACCAAGGGGATTAGGGAAGGTTTCTCATGGGAAAGTGTCACATATCTTGAGCTGCAGTAGAGCAACAGGATTAGAAACAGGACTAAAGAGGGGCTATTTTCTGGCTTTCAGAGGTTGCCTGTACAAAAGCATAAAGAACAATATTCAGGGAACAGCAAATAAGCCAGGGTGGCCAAGAGTATTAGTGTGACTTTAAATTGCTGGGTTGAGCAGTGGATAGAGCATCAGGCATGAAGTCAGGAAGACCTGAATTCAAATCCAGGCTCAGATACTTACTAGCTGTATGACTCTGGGCAAGTCACTTAACCCTGATTGCCTCAGTTTCCTCATCCATAAAATGAGCTGGAGAAGGAAATAGCAAACCACTCCAACACATCTGCCAAGAAAACCCCAAATGGGGTCATGAAAAGTCTGACATGGCAACTGAACAAAAAGCCTTACAAGCTTAACATCTAAGTCTGGCAACTATACACACATATACACATACATGTATGTATATAATATATGCACACATGCATATGTATATACATAATATATGTATAGATGTATGTATATATACATATAAATTTAACCTGTCTCAAAAGACATATATAATATAATCATAAGCTTTATAGTATAAGTATGTATACATGTGTATATATGTACTATATATATGTATATAGTATAATTACAAACTTTAATAGTATAAGTAATTAATAAGTAAAGTATAGTAACTATAAACTGAACTCAAACTTTTGGGACATGTTGTGTAACCATCATTATGAGTTACTGTCAAGTAATGCCATCAGGTATACTCTCTCAAATAGGAAACATTAGTCCCTAGCTTCCCTGGGCACGAGATACTATAAAGTATCTGATACCACTCAATGGCATTTGAGACTACCTACAGGAACAAAAAGAATCGCCAAAGAACACAAAAGGAATATCCATGAAATCCCCTGTTCATTCAGACTTGATCTGATCATTGCCCTGAGAGCCAGAGGCCAGAGCCCGACCAAAGTTGAGCCTAGGAGAAGGACAGCCTCTAAAGGCCTGATTACCCAGATGGAACAGAGAAATCTGTTACCATTCCTCCAAATATCAACACTGCATAATTAGCAGCTGCTAAAATAATAGAAGTCAATTGAAGAAAAACATGGTCTGCCTGACATTCATTTATTAAATATCTTATGTTTCCCAACAGTGCTTTCCACACTTGCTGAAAAGCCTTCAGTGGTGCATTTCAGTATGCATCTCTGGGCACTGACCAGAGGAATATTGATGGACTTTTTCAGAAAGATTTAAAGAGAGCTATTATTCCATCAGTCAGGGGAAATATATGTGTGCATGGGTGTGTAAACACATAAATTTTATACACATGTGTAAATGTACACACATGAACTTGTATGTATGTATTATATATATGTATATTTATCAAAAGCAAGCTTTAAATAGTCTGCCACCATCTAAGATATCCACAGCCGTCTCCCCAGGAGACAGCGAAACCTCACATTTATCTAAATTATCTCAGTAATATGACAGAGTGATTGCTCACTAATGGTCAGTAACAGTTTTCTTTGTCATTTTCCTAGTCATTACCTCCCCAGAATGAACTCCAGAATAAACTGCCCTCAATCCGTGACTGGAATATAAAATGTCTTTCTCCAATCTGTGGGTACTCAGCTACTGCATTTCCGACATTTTCATTTTGTCGAAAATAACGCCCTGCCATTAGGAAGCTTGATGAATGCCAAGATATTTTACATAAAAACAGGTCCAATGCTGTGATTTTCCCCCCATTTGAGCCCCCTGTTTTTTACCTGCTGTATCATGTATGCTTTGGGGGGCGGGGTATTCTGAAAGAGCCCATTGGAGGGTCACAGGGTCTGGAGAGAAACTAGCTTGCACGTCACATGTTTTTAGATGCTGCCTGTGTTTTGTAGGCTGTCTGAAGGCTGTGCTTTTCAATTTATAAATCTCTTTCTGTCTGCCTTTGAGACTAATAATGAACTGTATAGTAAATCCAAAGCATAGGTCCTCCCAAACCCCTATGGGTGTGAAACAAACCTCTAGGGAGATTTTGCAATTTGTCAGCCCTTCCTCCTGTCAGAGAAATGCAGGCTCAGTGGCGCTGACACTGCTTTTGTATTTTACTGGCCACTACAAGTGGGTCCACAACAAAAAAGGCAGGGGCCAGAAAGAATCCCGGGAGTCATTTTTCTATCAAAGCATCTTGTCATCAAAAAGAGAAATAGTGCATTAAAAACACGGAAATGTGGGCCATTCCTGCCCATGTGAAATAAGCCAGCTGTAGCTGGATAGAATGGGTCTGTGTGGACTGCTCTGGCAAATATGCTGAATTGAACTGGGTACACAGCAGCCCAAACAATGGAAGGAGATCCAGGCCAGTTGTTAAAATGGCCAGCAGCAAGGCACATGTGAGGACTGGGCTTCTGCCCTTTTATTAGGCTATATTCAGGCACAGACATCTTGGAAACAGAAACCCACTTGGAAGAAGGCTTTGCCAAAGTGAAGATCAAGGAACTTCACTGCCAATGTACTAATAATAGACAAAGGAACAGACTGAAATGTCATCATCTCAGGAATGCCGCAAAATGACATTCATCCTACTTCTGCATCTCGTTTCTCTTTAGTTTCTTTTTGATCTATCCATTATTCAGAAGAGTCCTTTGGGTCAGTGTGGTGGTTTTGCTTTGTTTTTGTTCATAGAGGGAAAGGAGAATCTCAGCCGTCTAGTACTAGAACCAGGCAGAATCCAACATTACTCTCTTTGTAGCAATATTTGACCGTATATCTTACTCACATTTTTGAAGGGATATACGATCTCATCGGTTTGAATACTCCATGGAACATACACAGATGACATGTCTTCCACATCCTGTTGGACTCTTGTCCAATGAGCATCTGCCAAATATGATAGAGGTTTTCTGATTCTTTAATCTCTTGGGGATATCAATGTTGTTCTTTGGTTATCCATTTGTCTCTTCTCCACTGACTTAGTGTCTTTTCTGGTCACATTTATTTGATAATAAAAATCACTATTGGCAGCCTACTATAGCTTACCATGCTCTATTCAGCTGGCAAAATGATTTTTCCTAAAGTGAAGGTCTAGCTTGACCCCACTCCCCCAATCAACATATTGTAGTGTATTGTAGAGTGGTTTCCTATTACTTCCAAAAGCAAATGTGAAAATCCTTTGCTTGATATTTAAAGCCTTTTACAACCTGACTCTTCCTTACCTTTCCACTCTTCTTATATTTTACTGCTTTCTGTGCACTCTAAAATAAAGTTGCATTGACTTTCTTGCTCCTCCTTTCATAGGACACGCCATCTCCTGATTCCATAGCTTTTTTGCTGACTTCTCCGATGTCTAGAGAGCTCTCCCTTCTCCTCTTGAGAGTTGGCTTCTGTCAAGGCAGCTCAAACCCTACCTTCTGTGGAGTCCTTTCCAGGTCCTCCCTGCTGCTAGGACCTTCCTGCTGAGATTACCTTCCATTTACACTGTATATATCTTGTATGAACATAGTTATTTGTACATCATCTCCCCCATTAGAATGTGACCTTCTCTAGGATGGGGACTGTGGTCTTTGGTTTTTGTTTTTTTTTTCACTAATTTTTTTAATCCTTTCTACTTAGCATAGTACTTAGTACTTAATAAATGCTGCTCTCTAAATGAAATTTTCATTTCTCTTTTGAGTTATCTGTAATTTTTATTCTTATGAGGCCATGATACTCCATGATCCACAGCCATATAGGATCACTGGTATTAAAAAGATGGGTTTTTATGGCATTAACCAGCTGGGACCATTGAAAGACCATCTGACATAGGAAGTACACTAAATATTCTCATGATTTTCCTTTTCTTCCTTCTGGCACACATTCAAAGGCCATCACTGAGAAGAAATCAGTTATCAGGTAAAACATTGGTGGCCTCATTCATGTTTCATGAGCAGTATAATCAATGGAGCCATCATCTCCTATCACTCTAGAATCTCCTGCCATGATGGTCATGTGGATGCCAAATGTGATACATCTTCTGTCTTTTGTCTATTGAATCGTTTCTGATGCAATAATCTAAAAAGGCATCCAATCATCTGTAATGGGAATGTAAATTTTAAAGATCTTCCCTGCCCCTAGGCTAAAGTGCACCTGGAGCCTGGGGTAGGAGGCTTGTTTTTCAATAGATACTTCTTGATTGGCCAGTGAGTCAATAAGGTTGTTACATTCTCCGAGCCAGGAGAAGGCCATATAAGCCCTGATGTGTAGCTTTGTTTTGGGGGCTCACTTTGAGAAGTGTTCTGTGATTTGATCTGGATTCTGGGAAGCCATTGTTCAGAGCCCCCCACCCCACCCCCCAGCTTTGAAAAATCCAGATGTTGAAACCCAGATGTTGATTTGGTATGGATATAATGGTTGGACAGTTTGGAAAGCTGTCTACTTGATCTGTTTCTCTGTCTTGATAATTCTGTCTGTATATTCTGAAGTTTGGGGTGCTGATCTTTTTCCCCTGAACTAGGTAAACGATACATGTTTGACTGATTAAAGTAAGCTTGTTAACCCATTTTGAGTTGCTTTCCTTTATCAAAGCAGATCCAAGAACCTGTGGTGGCAGCAACCCTGAGGACGCTTGGGGTGCTTGCTGCTACATCATCTTTTTAAAGAAAAGTTACTTATATCCTTCTTGTTATTTGTGGCACTGGACAAGTCACTTAACCTGTCTAGGTTTCAGTATTCCCATCTGTACAGTTAAGGGGGTTGGGCTTCATCATCACCATGGGCCCTTCCAGTTTTAATTGTATATGTTTGATTATTCTATTGGACTATAATAGCATCGTGTTAATGAGGTCTGTAGAGCTGGTCAATTTTGAAATATGATAACATAAGATAGTAATTTCAATCATCCAGAGAATAGTTTTACACCATTTCAAGTACCGAGAACATAGCTCTGAACTAAAGAGGACTCTATGAATTCTGCTGTTCTTAGTGTGTGGAATCCACATTGCTCTGTGATTTGAAATACTCTCAGGTAGTGAATAGGGCACTGAGAGTTAGAAAGGCTTGAGTATGAATCCAATGTTAGACATTTACTAATTTTGTGAGTTTGAACAGATCATGTAACCTCTCTGTGCCTCCGTTTCCTCATCTGCAAAATGATGAACTTTAAGGTCCCTTTCAGCTTTAAATCTATAATCCTATGATTGGGGTAGAGTGAGGAGGTCTTTCAGTTAGTGCTAAAAATGACCAAATGTTCATAGAGAATTATGCCTTGATACTGACCTCTCAAGTTGTATGATGCCCCTTTAACACATGTCTTCTACCTTAAAGTTACTTTTGATCATTATTTTAGGAGATATTCACTTTTTTTCAATTTTTTTTAAAGCAATCAGGGTTAAGTAACTTGCTCAAGGTTACACAGCCAGTTATTTCTGGGTGTGGTGCTGAGTATCTGAGCCTGGATTTGATCCATGTCATCCCAACACTGGAGCCGGTGCTCTTACTCGCTGAGCCACCTGGCCTCCCCTAAGCAATTGGGGTTAAGTAACTTGCTCAAGGTTACATGGCCAGGTGTTTCTGGGTGGGTGCTAAGTGTCTGAGCCCGGGATTCGATCTCCAGGTCTTCTCAACACTGGAGCCGGTGCTCTTACTCACTGTGCTACCTGGCCGCCCCAGGGATTCACTTTTTATCCAAAGGGTCTACTTCCAGGCCAGGCCATACTCCACCCCACCTTAGGGACAGGTAATGACCTCCAAACTCTATAAGGATTGCAAAAATTCACAAGCTCTGCTCTGAAGGAGAGCCCTGGAGACTACTTCAGGCCTAAGAGTTACATAGAATTGGGCATAAAATTAACCTTAAAACAGTAGATTAGAGAACAGTCAACATTACAAGTGATGGAAAGACTAAAAAACAACAGCTAATGATACAAATAAAGTTACTAGCCCTATAGACCTCCTAATATGATACCATTATTCTATTATAGTCCAAGGCAGTAATAAATCACATGAAAGCTGGAAGAGCCAAAAGAGATGGCCATATCCAAGCCACTTATTGTACAGATGAGGGAACTAAAACTTAGAGAGATTAAGGGACTTCTACCCATTACAAAAAATTGATCTTTTTTGGTGATTTTTATTTTTTTAATTAATTTATTTTTAGTTTTCAACATTCATTTCCACAAAATCTTGAGTTACAGTTTTTCTCCCTATCTTTCCCCCACTCCCACCCCAAAATAGCAAGCCTACCGAATACCCCCTTCACAAATCTACTCTCTCCTACATCCTCCCACATCACTTCCCCTAACTTTCTAGCAGAGCAAGATGGATTTCCATACCCCAGGGCCTATATAATCTCACCTCCCAGTTACATGTAAAAAACAGTTTTTTTAAACATTATTTTAAAAACTTTGAGTTTTAGATTTTTCCCTTCTCTTCTCATTTGCCCTCATGGGGAAGACAAGCAATTCAATATAGGTTTTACATGTGCAGTTACCCAAATCATTTCCATAATTGTTATATTGTGAAAGACTAACTATATTTCCCTCCATCTTGTCCTGCCCCCCCCCAATTACTCTATTATCTCCTCTGATCCTATCCCTTTTCAAAAATGCCTGCTTCTAACTACCCTCTCCCCCAATCGTCCCTCCCCTCTATCATTTCCCCTCCTATCCCTCACCCCCCCCTACTTTCCTACAGGGCAATATGCCCAACTGAGTGTGTATGTTATTCCCTCCTCAAGCCAAATTCAATGAAAGTAAGGTTGTCCCATTCCCTTTCACCTTCCTACTTTCCCCCTCCATTGTAACAGTTTTCTCTTCCCTCTTTTATATCAGATAATTTACCCTAATCTATCTCTCCCTTTCTCCTTCTCCCAACATATTCCTCTCTCACATTTTAATTTTATTTTTTAGATATCATTCCTTCATATTCAACTCATCCTGTGCCCTCTGTTTATGTATACATGAACATACAAATACCCACACTCACATATATATATACATATACAGCCTGCTATACATATATATGTATATATACATATACAGCCTGCTATACATATATATGTATATATACATACACAGCCTGCTATACATATATATGTATATATACATATACAGCCTGCTATACATATGTATGTATGTATGTATGTATGTGTGTGTATATATATATTCCCTTCAACTATCCTCAAACTGAGGAAAGTCTTATGAGTAACAATTATTGTTTTTCCATGCAGGAATGTAAATAGTTCAACTTTAATAAGTTCCTTGTGATTTCATTTTCCTGTTTACTTTCTCATGCTTCTCTTGCTTCTTGTATTTGAAAGTCAAATTTTCTGTTCAGCTCTGCTTTTTTTTCATCAAGAATGCTTGAAAATCCTCTGTTTCATTGAATGACCATATTTTTCCCTGAAGCATTATACTCAGTTTTGCTGGGTAGGTGATTATTGGTTTTGGTCCTAGCTCCTTTGACCTCTGGAATATCGTATTCCAGAGCCCTTTGATCCCTTAACATAGAAGCTGCTAGATTTTGTGTTATCCTGATTGTGTTTCCACAGTATTCAAATTGTTTCTTCCTGGCTGCTTGTAATATTTTCTGCTTGATCTGGGAACTCTGGAACCTGTCTATAATATTCCTAGGAGTTTTCTTTTTGGGATCTTTTTCAAGAGGTGATTGGTGAATTCTTTCAATTTCTATTTAGCCCTCTGGTTCTAGAATATCAGGGCAATTTTGCTTGATAATTTCTTGAAAGATGGTATCTAGGTTCTTTTTTGATCATGGCTTTCAGGTAATCCAATAATTTTTAAATTATCTCTCCTGGATCTATTTTCTAGGTCAGTGGTTTTTCCAATGCAATATTTCACATTGCCTTCTATTTTTTCATTTGTTTGGATATGTTTTATAGTATCTTGATTTCTCATAAAGTCACTAGCTTCCAATTGATCCAATCTAATTTTTAAGGAGTTATTTTCTTTAGTGATTTTTTGATATTTCTTTTCCATCTGGCAAATTCGGCTTTTTAAGGCATTCTTCTCCTCATTGGCTTTTTGGGCCTCTTTTACTATTTGAGTTTGTCTATTTTTTAAGGTGTTATTTCCTACGGTGTCTTTTTGGGTCTCCTTTAGCTGACTATTGACTCGCTTTTCACGATTTTCCTGCATCATTCTCATTTCTCTTCCCAATTTTTCCTCTACTTCTCTTACTTCATTTTCAAAGTCCTTCTTGAGCTCCTCCATGGCCTTTAACCAGTTCATTTTTTTCTTGAAGGCTTTTGATGCAGGACTTCTGACTATCCTGTCTTCTTCCTGCTCCATGCCTTGATCCTTTTTGTCCCCCAAAAAGGATTCTATCATCTGTTTGTGCTTCTTTTGTTTGTTCATATTGCCAGCCAATTACTTGACTCTTGAGCTCTTTGCCACGGTAGATCTCTGCTTCCAGAATGGAGAGAGCTTTGTCCCAAATAGCTGGGGTTTTCACAACTGCTGGAGCTATTAGGAAGGTGCTGTATCTACAGCCCCTGAAAGCTCTGGCTCACTGGTCACACACCTCAGGACCACCACCCAAGACCACAATCCAGATCCAAACAGGTTAAAGCAAGAGCGATTACCCTCTGAATGGTCACTTGGTCTCCCTACTATCTGCAGGCCAGGAGCTCCTGAGGCAGCCAGGAGGTGCAGCCGCCTTGCCTCCACCCTGCTTCTTGCCCCAGGAGCAGCAGCCAGACCATACTCTTCCTTCCACCCCTGTTCCAACAAAGTTCTATGCTGAACTTTTACTTTTGGTGTTTATGAGTTTAGAAGTCTGGAAGGTGCCACAGCTGCTGGTGATTCACTCTTCGGCTGAGGCTGGTTGGGGCTGCCCTGGGGCCAGGACTGTATGGCTCCTGTGGGACTGCACTCTGCTCCCAGCATACTGTGATAGACCTTTCCTGTTGGCCTGCCGACTGTCTTCAGTGGGAGATTTGTTTCTCTCTGTCATTTTGTAGGTTCTGTAGCTTTAAAATTTGTTTAGAGTCATTTTTTGATGGTATTGGAATTGTTTGGAGCCAGAGCCTATGCCAAGTTTGTGTTTCTAATCCACCATCTTGGATCTCCCCACCCCCCAATTGATCTTGAATCACCAGAAAATATGTAATATTCTATGTGCTTTGATGCAAAGGCAGGGAAAAAGCTGTACTCTTTTTTTACTGTTTTTTTTTAGGGGGGAAGGCAGGGCAATTAGGGTTAAGTGACTTGCCCAAGGTCACATGGCTAGTAAGTGTCTAAGGTCAGATTTGAACTCAGGACTTCCTGACTCCAGGGCCGGTGGTCTATTCACTAGCGGCCCCAAAAGCTGTACTTTTTAGAACTTTCACTAGCAGTTAATTTTTTAAAGAAAGTTTTGGTGATGAAGGTATAAATTTCTGTTACCTGGAAAATTCATTTATATAGATAACCTCTTTCATTCTCCACTGATTCTGCATGATTGAGGTATTGGTATATTCTCATAAACTGATAGATAATCTCTAATTCTTTTTATGCCCAATTGATCAATTTGTACCCCCAAAGAGACACAAAGAGTAAGCATAGTCCTGAAAATCAAAGCATTTCACAAACTAAATGGGAATAATAAGGCAAAAGTATTTTTTAAAGTACCCAAGAGGCAGGATGGTATAGTATTATGGTTAGAGGCAGGAAGATGTGGGTTTCTTTGATAAAATTCTACCTTTTACAGGAAGCCTTCCTCAATCCCCCTAATTCTAGTGCCTTCCCTCTGTTGATTATCTCCATTTTATCCTTTATACAGCTTGTTGGTACACAGTTATCTGCACATTGTCTCCCCAGTTGGGGAGACTGTGCCCTCCTTGAGGGTAGGCACTGTTTTTTACCTTTTCTTTGTATCCCCCATGCTTAGCACAGTGCCTAGCATGTGATAAACACAATAAATGTTTATTGATTGAACAACTGACAGTGAACATTTAAAAATAGGTGAGATATCTAAGGAAACTGTCATGGACTGTCTTCTCAGGAATTTTTGTTTTACTCTTCTTCATACATTTCATCACATGCTCCAGCCAAATTGGTTGATGCATCTATCATAATCATAAATCTAGAAACAGGGTAATTATTCTTTCCAATATGGCATTCGACATGACCAACTTGTCTTTCTAATGAACATCTCGAAGACAAACATTTTTCTTGGCATCAATCTTTGCAAGGAGTCAGATTTCATCATTAGTTGAGATGAGTAAAATCATGATACCAACTGCTGAAGACATATGTTATTGCTTTGTAAACCTTCCAGATGTTGGTTTGAAGAAAGACTTGATCTAGAAGTAAAGGGATTTGAGTTCATCAGGAGTGTTCATTATCTCTCAACTGATGAAGAAGAGGCTGGGTTACTCATGCAGGCATATTGGGGTCAGTGGGGCCTGTCCCTGCCTGGGGCTTGATGACAGCATCTGTGCACAGCTCAATGGTTTCTCCCTGAAACCATTTATAGCCCTAAGTGGAATTTCAATGAGGTGGAACCCACTTCTCCCCTTCAGCAGCTGTTTTGCCAAGTTGTTTTTCTCCTGCAGATCTGAGTCAGATTGGCTAAAGGGGTGAGTGACTGCCTGTCACATACAGCAGCTCCCTTGAAGAGGGAAACAAATCCAGCGTGCTTAGATGAATTTAAGAGAGGGAACATTTTAGTTTTTAGGACGATCACTAGAATATTTATTGCCACAGTCAGATCTCTCTTGATCACAGACAGTGTATCATATACAATTCTAATCAAATGGTATGGTATCCTAATGAAATGTACTATATGTAGTACCATGACAAATATAAAGGTGGTGAAACCTTGTTTCTTTCATGTATTCTCTTTTTCCTGTGACACGTACACAAAGATTAAGCTTTGTCTCTTGCCTTAACCTTTTAACATAAAAGATGGTGTGATTTTTGACAAGGGAGGTTTAAAGTAGATTTTGTTATTAAGTCATTAATAATAAATCTAGGCAGATAATCAACACAGTATATAATTAAAGCTAGAAGGAGTCATAAATCCTGACTCCCATACACTTATACTGACAATTGGAACTTTGTCCACAAGCCTTTAAAAGGAAGACAAATTATCACATACCTATTGGTTGATTTCAGACTACAATATTTACATTGTAGACTCATGGATCATGGCATTGTGTGTAAAACAGTTTTCAAAGCTTGAAATAGAGACTAGGAATCAAACCCAAAGTTCTTTTTTTATAGGGATCAGGGAAAATCCATCACATTTACAAAATGTAGGATACATATTTTCTAGGCCTCTTATTCTTCATCTGGGATGAAGATCTATCTATCTTTGATCTATGACAAAACTACTCTGATGTCATTCAGCAGGTTCCTTTGAAGGAATCCACTATTTTCCTGTATCTTAATCTCCTTTTGTCCAAAATTCTCCTTTCATATTTTTAGAAACATTGCAGGCTTGAATAAGGAAATTCTTCACAGCCATCCCTCTATTTCTCCCTCATGAGGATCTAATAGCAAAGGCTGTCCACCAAAAGAATGAGTCACTGTATACACTTTCTTTTTTCCCCATGGGTGTTTGGTGCAGTAAATGTACTTGTCATTAAAATGGGATCATGGATCAAGTAGCCAATAACAGACCCCACAGACAATAACTTTCATTCTTTCTCATTCGTCTACACCAAGCTGAGTTGTCACCATTAAGTTTCTCCAGGAGATCAATGTTATAGCTAAGAGATGTTAAATCATGGCAAGAGTTCTCTCCTTCAAAGTTTTAAAAGATCCATAATTTTATAAGTGTTAGTGCTCCCTTAAAGAATGACAAAATAAGAGAATTCCAGTTGTAAGGAAGTTCAGAGGCTTAGTCCAATGTATACTTTATATTAATATCTATTTTAACCAATTGATCCAAGCAAAATATGGTAAAAATTTTTGCTTGGGTTCATTTTGTAAAAATTGGACCTCATTGATATTGCCTTATCTTTTGTTTTTAATGTGGCATAATAGATAGCTTCATTTTAATCAACACTAATCAAGCAAAAATAATTTATTATGGCTTACTATGTGCCAGGAACTGTGCTAAGCCTTGAGAATATAAAGGGAGGCAAGAACAGTCTCTGTCCTCAAGGAATTTATATTCTAATGAGAACAACACTATTTATTCAAACAAGCACAGACTATGTATACATATACACAAATTATGTACATATATATGCACACAAAGAGAAAAGAGAGAGGGAGAGAAAGAAGGGAGACAGAGAGACAGACAGACAGAGACAGAGAATTACAAGGGGAAGGAGGGTTTTTAAATATTTCCATCTTCATCTCAAACCAAGTAAGCCTTGGGTAATTAGAAGTCTCCTCACCTCATGCCAACAGCACACAGGCTTAATAGGGTAAACTGTAAGGAAAAATATAACTGTATCTTCTTTAATATGTCTTACTAGAAGAATTTCTTCAAAGTCTATTGATTCTGAAATGGTTGGAGATTTCTTCCAGTTTCTGACCATGCCCATAATGATGGCAGTATTGATTTTGCCCTCTTGAGAATGAGAGAACAAGCAGGAGCTGAAGAAAACAATAATAGAAACCCTTACCTTTTAAAACACAAAAAGAGAAAGTTGACTGATGTAGAAAGAACTCCATTATGTCTGATATTACACTCTTCAAATGTAAATGAGACTTTAAGAGTTTGCATTACATAGAGAGGTCCATTACATTTTCACTAGTCCCTTGCACACTTGCATAACTTCAGAATGGAGCCTGAAGCTGTCTTGCTGCTGAGGATTGTCAGCCTTCCAACCTCGCTACCTAAGTGCTGTGTGGGTAAAAGATGTCAATTTTACTTAAGAAGTCCCTCAGTAAACCACAAACTCCTTGAAGGAAACATCTTCCTTATCTTTTTCTTTTTAATTTTTTTCCCCAAGCTTGTAGTATGATGCTATCCACAAGGCAGGCATTTAACAAATATTATTTAATACATTGAGGTGAGATTTGATGTCTGTGATGGATGTGTCCAGTTATTACACGACACTCCTTTCTTGGCCTCATTTCAATAGCTTTGAAGTCACATTTGTGTTTTCTTCCATGAATTTTTAAATGCTTTGTCTGTAAAGGCCTCAAGAACAACACTGGGGCCGTCTTCAATTGTCCTGATCTATATCTCATCACTGAACCCAACTGGCTCCAGAAGTGAAAGTGAGGCTGGTAATTTTGCACAGCCTTCCCTCACTCAAATCCAATTCACTCACATGCCACCGCATCACCTCCCTGATTCCATGTTCCTCTTGGAAAACAAGGGACAAACAGCAGCAGCAAGAACAGCACACTGCCTAGGTATGCCCAGGATGTTTGGGTTTATCATCAGTAATGGTTCTGATGTTTCCTGTATCAGGCTGGTGAAGATAAAAGAAACAACTATGCTGTACCATGAGCGAGTTCTACATATAAACAATCTCAAAAGAACTTTCCTTTGAAAGGAAAAGGGAATGAGGGCAATGAGAGATGACAAAAACAAGTTAAAGAATTAAGGAATTGAGACAAATAATCTCAGAGGTCGTTTCAGCTCAAATGTGATGTTACACTATAATGATAATAAAAATAGCTCATGTTTATCAAGTACTTTAAGACTTATAAAGCATTTTACATAATAGCAAAGTATAGTGGCTCAAGATGTGGACTTGGAATCAGGAATATCTGAGTTGAAATTCAGTCTCAGGTGCTTATTATTTGTATAAAGATAGACAAGTCACTTTAGTCCTCTGGGCCTCAATTTTCTTACCTATAAAATTAAGAAGTTTAATCTGATGACCTCTGAGATTCCTTATAGCTCTGAATATGCAATCTCATGATCTTCTTTGGTCCTCACAACAACTCTGTAAGGTAGGTGCTAATGTTTTGCCCATCTTATAGATGAGGCCACTGAGGCTCAAAAAGGTCAAGTGACTTGCACAGGGTCACATAGCTAGTGTGTGAGGCAGGAAGTGAAATCAAATCTTTCTGACTAATGTCCACAATTCTTCCCACTTAGCCATACTTCCTCTAGAACATGTTACTAAGCTATGTTATCCTATGTCACCTGCTGCTGAACAATATAATATCATAGCAATATACATATGTTCCTTTGAAACATAGACCGAATACAGAGGAATGTCTGACATGTCACCCAAGCGGCAACTCTAACAAAAGAGAGGGATTGTTTTCTCTTTCCATTTGACTAGAAAGGGCATTGCACGCATGGAGAATGACATGAGATTCACGAAATAGAGGAGGAAAGCCTGTATTGGCAATGTCAGCTAATGCAGCTTGGTTGGAGCATATGGTGAGAAGGGAATAGTGAAAAACAAGGCTGGGTTAGACTCAGATTGTGGAGGCCAGGCAAAGGAATTCAGAGTTTATGCATGAGGCAATATATACTTTGGGGATGTAGGCAGCTAGGTGGCACCGTAGTGCATAGAGGACTGCACTTGGAGTTAGGAAGACTCATCTTCTTAAATTCATATCCAACCTCAGACACTTACTAGTTGTGTGACCCTGGGCAAGTCACTTAACCCTGTTTGCCTCGGTTACCTTGCCTGTAAAATGAGATGGAGAAGGAAATGGCAAACCACTCTATTATCTCTGCCAAGAAAACCCCAAATGGGGTCACAAAGAATCTGACATAACTGAAAAAAAACTCAACAATCATTTATTGGAGATATTTCCTAGTATATTCATTCCTGGAGTGCCTATGTAGTTGACTTAATACATTTTAATACTGTTATTCTCCTCTGAAGTCCCAAGAAAGAATTGAGACCTCACCATTTAATTCATATACAAAGACTTGAAATTAGCTACTTGCCTACTTTTCTGACAAGCAGTAAATTACTCAAAGTGGGTAGTATAAGGTATTAACTTTATTTGTGGTGTTGACTTTTATAGATGCCAGTTGCATTGATTTTTTTGTACTTGTTCTCAAGGCTATCTTATAGGTAATAAATATCAGCCCTAAAGATAATACTTACTTGGACAAAGCTTCTTAAACTTTTTTTGCTCACAACCCATTCTATGCTTCTTAAACTGGGTTGCTACCCACAGTTTGAGAAGCCCTGCACTACCTAGTCAATAAAAGCAAATAGTGAGATCTGTTCAGAGTTTAATGACAAAAACAAACAAAAACCACCACCTACAACAAGAACAAAGCTCTAAGTGATTATATAAAGTGGTCTTAAGTCTTCCATTCAGGAGGATAACTATATAACCCACAAGAATCACACAATATATTAGATCTTTTCCAGAGTTACTAAGATTATAGAGAAGGTTGACAATGGTTTCTGAAGGTGGTTATATTTTTTAGCCAAATCTTTATGTTTATTTTTAGTTTACATCATTCATTTCCACAAGATTTTGTTACAAAATTTCTCCCCATCTTTCCCCTACCCACCACCCCAAAACAGCAATTCCACTGTATACCCCCTCCCCCAATCTGCTCTCTCTTGTGTCCTCCCCCATCCTCCCTCCAACTTTCCAGTAGGGAAAGAAGGATCTCTATGCCCTAGTGCCTATATATCTTATATCCCAGTTGCATGTAAAAAAAATTTTGTGTGTGTATACATACATATATATATATGTTTAAGATATTTGATTTTAAAACTTAAAATTCCAGATTCTTTCCCTTCCTTCCTTGTCACCCACCCTTACTGAGAAGATAGGCAATTCAATATAGGTTGTACACAATATAGGTGTAGCTACGCAAAACATTTCCATAGTGGATATAGTGTGAAAGATTGACTATATTTCCCTTCATCCTATCCCACACCCGACTTGTTCTATTCTCTACTTTGACCCTGTCCCTTTTTCAAAAGTGGGTACATCTAACTTCCCTCCCCCTCAACCTGCCCTCTCCTCCATCATCCCCCCTGTCATCCCCTTTTCCTCCTACTCTACTATAGGGTAAGATACTCTATTTAGTATATATGTCATTCCCTCCCTAAGCCAAATTCAAGGAGAGTAAGGTTGACCCATTCCCTTCTGCCTTCCTGTTCTTCTCCTCCATTGCAACAGTTTTCCTTTGCCTTTTCTATATGAGATAATTTAACCCATTCTGTCTCTCCCCATTTCCTCTCATTATATTCCTCTCCTCTAAATTTCACCTTTTTAAGTATCATCCCTTCCTATTCAATTGGTCCTGTGCCCTCTATCTATATATGCCTGTACACATATATACATACATTCACATATGTATTCATATATCCAATACCCTCCTATATATACACATATATGTATGTATACATATATATATATATATATATTTATATTCCCTTCAACTATCCTCATACTGAGAAAAGTTTCATAAGTTACAATTATCGTTTTTCCACATAGGGAAATAAATAGTTCAACTTTGATAAGTTCCTTATGATTTCTTTTCCCTGCTTACCTTCTCATGCTTCTCTTGCTTCTTGTATCTGAATGTCAAATTTTCTATTCAACTCTGGTTTTTTTCATCAAGAATGCTTGAAAGTCCTCTATTTCATTGAATGACCATATTTTCCCCTGGAACACAATGCTCAGTTTTGCTGGGTAGGTGATTCTTGGTTTTAATACCAGCTCCTTTGACCTCCAGAATATCATATTCCAAGCCCTTTGATCCCTCAATGTGGAAGCTGCCAGGTCTTTTGTTATCCTGATTTTGTTTCCACAATACTCAGATTGTTTCTTCTTGTCTGCTTATAATATTTTCTCCTTGATTTGGAAACTCCAGAACCTGGCTATAATATTCCCAGGAGGTTTCTTTTGGGCATCTTTTTCAGGAGGTGATCGGTGGATTCTTTCAATTTCTATTTAGCCTTCTGGTTCTAGAATATCATGGCAATTTTGCTAGAAAATTTCTTGCAGAATGGTATCTGGGTTCTTTTTTTGATCATGCCTTTCAGATATTCTAATAATTTTTAAATTATCTCTGCTTGATCTATTTTCCAGGTCAGTGGTTTTTCCAATGAGATACTTCACATTGCCTTCTATTTTTTCATTCTTTTGGATATGTTTAATAGTATCTTGTTTTCTCATAAAGTCACTAGCTTCCATTTGCTCCAATCTAATTCTGAAGGAATGATTCTCTTCAGTGTGCTTTTGAGATTCTTTTTCCATCTGGCTAATTCAGCTTTTTAAGGCATTCTTCTCCTCATTGCCTTTTTGAGCCTCTTTTGCCATTTGAGTTAGTCTATTTTTAAGGTGTTATTTTCTTCAGTCAGGTTGTTAACTCTCATTTCATAATTTCCTTGCATCATTCTCATTTCTCTTCCCAATTTTTCCTCCAATTCTCTTATTTGGTTTTCAAAATCTTTAAGCTCCTCTATGGCCTGTAACCAGCTCATATTTTTCTTGGAAGCTTTTGGTGCAGGAGTTCTGACTTCACTGTCTTCCTCCTGTTCCATGCTTTGATCCTTTTTGTCCCCAAAATAGGAGTCTAATGTCAGATTGCTCTGCTTGCTTTGCTTCCTTTGCTTGTTCATGTAGCCACTCAATTACTTGACTTTTGAGCTTTTTGCCACAGTAGAAGTCTGCTACCAGAGAGGGGAGGTTTGTCCAATCACTGTGGTTTTCTTAACTACTGGAGCTATTAGTTGGGTGCCCTCTCTGAAGCCTCCATGTGGTCTGGCACCTAGTGATGCACCCCAGGACTTCCACCCTAGACAGCAATCCAGATCCATGCAGGTTAAAGCAAGAGTGATTACTACTTAGACTGGTCGCTTGGTCCTCCTACAATCTGCAGGCCAGTAGCTCTGAAGCAGCCATGTAGCAGCAGCTGCATGGCTGCATGCCTCAGCTGCTTCTTCCTTAAGGAGGCAAAGGCCAGACTGCACTCCCGGACTCCCAGTTCTCAAAGTCCACACTGCACTGACCTCTCACTTTGTCCTCAGGATCTATGGGTTGATAATTCTGGAAACTGCCACAGCTGCTGGTGATCTACTCTCCTGAGGTCCCTCCAGCTGGAGGCTGGTTGTGGCCACTTTGGGGCTAAAACTGTGGGCTCATGTTGGGCTGGGCTCTGCTCCCAGCAGGCTGTAATGAACCCTTCCTTTCTGCCTGCAGGGCTATCTTCAGCAGGAGATTTTTTTCTCTCTGTCACTTTGTGGGGTCTGTACCCTTAAAGTTTGTTTAGAGTCATTTTTATAGGTATTTGAGGTTGTTATGAGGGGAGCACAGGCAGTTTTCCTGCTTCTACCCTGCCATCTTTGCTCCACCTTCCCTTAACTCTAATAATTACAAACTATTTAAAAGGGCATTCTGATATTTTGAATTATTGTTCTTATAATAACAAAACATACATTTTAAAATCTGTATGGATTAAAGTCTGAGGAATTAGTAAGAAATTTGTCCCAAGAAGGTATTCATTTATCATTCCCAAGGAAACGCAATGCTTTCTCATTTTTCTGTCCACTAGAAGCTGGTGAAGAGAGCAATAACATTCCTGCCATATTTTGTTTGAAGCTGTAAAAATATACATTAGTACTAAGTATCAGAATTCCCTGGAAACCTATTAGAATAGCCTGTCAGCAAGGTGAAGGACACAATTCATCATGCCAGTTGCTAGAAATGCCCTAGATACCAATGTCAGTTAGCAGTAGCATTGTTAGGACTTCTGGCATAGAATTCCCAATTAAAAGAGTTCACCTGAGGGGAAATTGCTGCTTGCCCTGTTATTCATCTTTATGCAAAGGCTTCCTGGTTGACTTTGTAATGTGCCAATGTAATGTGCCAATGGTCAGAAGCAAGGTTTGCTCCTACCGAATTCAAATGCCCCATTTCCCAGGCCAGAGAGTTATGATGTATATATCGTTAAGCAAGTTTCCTCCTGAGGTTGAGAACTGCTCACTGTTATATGTAATTTCTTTCCAGTTACCCAATTCCTCTGAGAAAATTTTTCATATTATTCATTAAAGTGGAGGACCATGATTCCATCCAACTCATCAGTCAAGAAGAAGTATAGCAATCATTGTCATTCCCTATATGGCTCTATGTGAGCCCTTCCTGATGGACAGAAAGCTTGGTCCTGGTGAAATAGTCCAGGATCAGCCTCAGGCTGCACACTTATCTTAAAGGATGACCTTGGGTAAAACATTTAACCTCTCAGTTTCTCAGAGTTGTAGTGAGATTAAAATGAGGCACTAAGTAAGAAAAATTAGATACGTGAGGAAATACTACAATTCCTAGGATTCTGTTACCTCTGCAAAATCATGTTGAATAAGGGAACTTGTTTGGTAGAGAGAGGAAAAAAATGATCTTTCCCTCCAAAGAACTCACATTTTTGTGAATTTCTCTCTCCCTTTCACCACAAGTAATTCATTCTTTCTACCATAACATTATGAATAATTACTATGTAAATAAAAGAGCTAGGGAGAAAGGTTAAAAACACCAATAATCACCATTTAAGATGTCCACACTTTCAAAACAGTGAGGAGGTTTTGCATAGTGGATAGATGCTGGGCTTGGATCAGGAAGTGCTGGGTTAAAATTCTGCTTCTGATACATATTATCTGTGCCAGCCACTTAAAACCTTTCAGTGACACAGGCAACGCTATTAAGATTATATTTTATAATGGAATTTATTTTTATGCTGTAACTTTTATGCTGAAACCTTCTTATACCAATGAAATCATATGTTCTGACCCCCAAAAGCCCTAAACATAGTGTTATTGTATGTATTCCCACTCCTAGATGATAAATAATATGGAGAATAGAAAGTTCAGGAGTGACTTAAAAAGTTAGAGTTGAGTTAAAGTACCCTCTATTGTGAACAGAATGTAAATTCTTAAGAAGGGTGATCTTATGGATATTTATAATACCTTTGCTTGTCCAGTGTCACAGATATTAATTTGTATTCTCTTCAAAATATGCAAGCATTGAAATAATTGGTCATGAAAGGTAATGTTTATGAAAAATGTTGACCAACTATTCTCAGCCTTCAGCTTTGGGTGAGAGATGGAGTGACCTACAAGAGGATCAGAAGAATATGGGATCGGAAGAGATTTAGGCTACACCTGCACAAAAAAGATAGATTTTTCTGTCTTTTCCCTTGATAAACTATAAATTCCTTGGGATGAGGATCTGTTTTGTTTTCATCTTTGAATCTCTACTGCCTAGCACAGTACCAAGCACATAGTAGGTAAGTTTAATAAATGCTTATTGATTGCTCTGTTGATTTGATGATAGCATGTTTATCAATAGGTTTTAAGAATTATTCAATCCTTCCAGAAATAACTGGCCATGTAACCTTGAGCAAGTTACTTAACCCCAATTGCTAAAAAAAAAAAAAAAGAATTATTCAATCCCAACTTGTGGTCACTATAAATAGCATAATCTGTCTACACCTTACTATAATGGATATTCATTAAGCAAAGTTGTTTTAAGCATCTGGTATGAGCAAGGCACTGTACAAGGCAGTGTAGGAGGCATAAGATCTCTAAAACATATACCTTGACCACCAGGAGCTTAGAATATTAAAAGAGGGATAAGATGGTATACAGAAAACTCTCATGTAAAGCAATAAAATAATTAAATGTCATAAGGTTGCTATAGCGAACAAACTATAAGAATTTGAAAGCTGGAGATATGTCTCAAGAGCAAACATTTATATAGATGTTAAAGCTTAAATATATTTTATACATATATTATTTAATTTGATCTTCACAACAGCCCTGTAAGGTATGTCTAACAGGTATTATTATCCCCATTTTACAGATCAAAAAGCTAAATCTCAAAGTGTTTGAGTGACTTGAACATGGTCAGATAGCTGTCAGTAGAGGGGTGAGGGAAAAATATGAACTTAGTTCTTTCTTTTTTCTCCAAAAGTCCAGTGGTCTTTCCATGACACCACGTTACTTCTCAGTGAAGCTTTCAAGAAAGATATGCCACTTGAAGGACAGCTAGGTGGCACCATGGATAGAGTACTGGGTTGGGAATCAGGAAGACTCATCTTCCTCAATTCAAATTTGACCTTTGACGTTTACTAGTGGCATGAACTTGGGCAAGACACTTAACCCTGTTTGCCTCAGTTCCTCATTTGTAAAATGAACTGCAGAAGGAAATGGCAAACTACTTCAGTATCTCTGTCAAGAAAACCCCAAATGGAGTCATGAAGAATCAGACATGACTGAAGCAACTGGACAATAACAAGTGTCCCTTATTTGGAGCCTTGAAGGATGAGTAGACTGTTGATAGATTGAAATGAGAGTATGAGGATGGGGAATATATCCTACATGGATGGCACAGCATGAGTAAAGAGAAGAAGATTGTTATGGGAATGGGAATCTGAACATCTTTCTTGCCCCTAGACCCTTTGCTAGGCTTAAGTGACTCTGAGAACTTTCCCTGATTTGAAAATATACTCTGCCCACTAATAGACTGAATGTGGTCACATGGAGCCTGTAGTCGGAGGCTTGTTTTTCAGGAATGCCCACAGCTTGATACTTTGTGATTGGGCAGTGGATCAAGAGGGCTATAATATTCTCTGAGCCAGGAGAAGGCTATATATACCCTGCTGTAAAATTTTGCTTTGGGGCTCACTTTGGGAAGAGTTGTGTGATTTGGCCAGATGAGACTCTGGGCAGCCATTGAACTCCCTGGCTTTGAAAACCCAGATGTTGGTGCTTCCCTCTCTGGTAACTATGACTAGGTATGGATGTAATGGTCAGACAGCTGGAAGCCTGTGTGCTGATCCGTTTCTCTGTCTGCTTGTAACTTCTGCTTGTAACTTGTTTGTGTTCTCTGAAGTTCAGGGTGCTGACTTTTCCCCCTGAACTAGTAAATGATATATGTTTGATTGATTAAAGTAAGATTGTTAACTCATTTCAAGTTGCTTTCCTTTAGAAAAGCAGATTATGAACCTGTGTTAGCAGCCATCCTGGGTGCTTGCTGCTACAAAGATGTAGTGGAAAATGTCTAGGAGATCTGAATTTCATTCTTGACTCTTCCACTAACTAGCCATGTGACCTTGGACAAGGCATATAATCTCTGCAGTTATCAGATTACTCACCTATGAAATGAGACAGGAAATGGAACTAAATGATCTCTAAAGCCTTTGAAGTTTGGGCATGTGCTATCTGAATTGTAAACAGAGCTTTGAACAATCATGGAGAATGGGAGAATTGCAACAGGAAAGGACTGGAGTTAGGCAAATGTGTTGATTTTTTAAAATGGGGAGAAAGAAGATTCTCTAGACTAGAGGTCAGCTTGATGCTGATTCCTGGAAAAATTCTAAAATAGCTTATTAAGCAGATGGCTTGAGAGCACTTAGGAAGAAAAATGGAGTTTACTATAAGCCATGAGTTCTCAATGGGTTCATTAAGAAGTCATATCAGACAAACCTCATTTCTTTTTGTCTCAGGGTTACCAAACTGGTAGATAATAGAAATTCTTTTGACACATCATACTTGGATTGTTGTTGTAGTTGTTGTGGTGGTGGTTATTGTTGTTAGTCACTTAGTCAATAAAAATTTGTCTGCTATATGCCAGGTACTGTCCTAACCACTGGGAATACAAAAGAAGGAAAAAAAAAACAGTCCCTAATCTCAAGGAGATCATAATCTCATGGGGGAGATAACATGCAAATAAATATATAGAAACAAGCTATAGACCGGATAAATCAGATATAATCAACAGAGGAAAGGCATGAGAATTAAAGGGGGAAAAGTCACTTGATAATGGTATCCTCACAGACAAGGTAGAAGAGTGTTGATTAAATATTACAATTAGGTGGATTTGAAACTGACAGAACAACTGGACCCAAAACCCATGGATGAATGCATTGAAATCAACCGGGAGGGATGCATGAGGCTGTGGAAATCTATGGTTTAACCTGTTCTATTCAACAGTTTTACTGATGGTTTGAATGAAGCTGCAGAAGTATGGAAAAGCTCTCATGGATTCCCTGGTTCAATAATTTAGACTGTGTGAGTTCATCCTATCTAACCAAGTTCTATACAGGTTCACAACAGTATCAAAAGTCTAGGACCTGACCATGAACTCTTTGTTGTTGTTGCATTTATTAGGACTGAGGAGAAATTGTGGTGGTAGAATGGAACCTGGAGTTCTAGTTCTGTCCAGCAGGACAGTGACTGCTGAAAATGGGGGTAATAGACAATGGAAACTTATGGGACTCAACACTATTTGAGAAAGGCCTAATCAAAGAGTCCTTTACCTTCTGAGAGAAGAGGCTCCCAAGGGAGACCTACATATGCTATTTTCTATTTGCCTGACTAAACAGGACACTTCACCCTTCTTTTTTTTCTTTTGCCTTTTTTGGAGGGTAATTGGGGTTAAATAACTTGCCCAAGGTTACACGGCTAGATTTTTTGAGTGGATGTTAAGTGTCTGAGGCCAGAACCAAACTCAGGTCCTCTTGACTCCAGGGCTGGCACTTTACTCACTGTGCCACCTAGCCACCCCAACACTTCACCCTTCTAAGACTCCATTTCCTCATTTGCAAAATGAAGGATTTGGACTAAAATGAGCTCTAGCATTTTTTCTAATTCTAAACTCTAAATTCTTTCAAATTCAGATCTTCCCTGGGAGTCTAGAGTTGGCTTCCTGATCTCCCCTCCCCCAACACAGACACCAACTTATTTTTTTTAATTATACAGGTGAGGTCACGCAAAATATATTTCCATATTAGCCATATTGCAAAAAAAAACCACACAAATAAAATAAGATAATAAAAATAAAGGAATTTTTTAAAAATATGCTTCAATCTGCATGCAGAGTTCATCAGTTCCCTCTGTAGGAGGAGGACAGCATTTTTCATCGTGGATCCTTTGGGTCATTCATTTTTTTGATCAGAGTAGCTAAGTCTTTCACAGTTGATAATCTTTCAATATTGCTGTTATAGTTTACTGTGCAGTGCTTCTGCTCACATCACTTTAGGTAAGTTCATATAAGTCTTCCTAGCTTTTTCTGAAACTATCCTGCTCCTCATTTCTTATAGCACAATAGTATTACATCACAATCATGTACCACAACTTGTTTAGTCATTCCCCAACTGATGGTCATCTCCCAAATTTCCAAATTTTGTTGCAACAAAAGGAGCTGCCATAAATATTTTTGGAGAAATAGGTCCTTTTCCCTTTTATTTGATCTCTTTAGGATACAGACCTAGCAGTGGTATTTCTGAGTCAAAGGGTATATACAGTTTTATAGACCTTTGGGCCATAATTCCAAATTGTATTCTAGAATGGTTGGACTTTTTCACAACTCCATCATCCACAATGCATTGGTGCCCCAATTTTTTCACATCCCCTCCAACATTTGTCAATTTTTTTCTGTCATGTTAGCCAAGTTGATTGGGGTGAAGTAGTATCTCAGAGTTGTTTTAATTTACATTTCTCTAATCAGTGTGATTTAGGACATTTTTTCACGTAACTATTGATAGCTTTGATTTTTTCTTCTGAAAATTGCCTTTTCATATCCTTTGCTCATTTATCAACTGGAGAATGACTGCTTTTTTTTTTTATAAATTTGGCTCAGTTTCCTATATATTTGAGAAATGAGACTTTTATCAGAGAAACTTTTTATAAAAATGTTTCCCACTTTGCAATTTTTCATCTAATTTTGGCTGCATTAGTTTAGTTTGTGCAAAAGCTGTTTAATTTCATGTAATCAAAATGATGTATTTTACTTCCCACAATCTCCTCTATCTCCTCTTTGGTCATAAACTCTTCCCTTATCCAGAGATCTGTTAGGTACATTTTCCCACACTCCCCTAATTTACTTATGATATATATCACCCTTTGTGTCTAAGTCAGTTATCCATTTTGACCTTATCTTGGTATATGTTGTGAGATGTTGGTCTATGCTTAATTTCTGCCAAATTGTTCTCCAGTTTTCTCAACAGTTTTTGTCAAATAATGAATTCTTGTCCCCAAAGCTTGGATCTTTGGGTTTATTAAACACTAGATTATTATGATCATTTATTGCTGTGTATTATGTGCTTAATCTATTCCACTGATCCATCATTCTACTTCTTAGTCAATATCAGATTGGTTTGATGATTACTGCTTTGTAATATTGTTTGAAATCTGGAGCTACTAGGTTACCTTCCTTAACATTGTTTTTTACTGATCCCTTTGAAATTCTTGACCTTTTGTTCTTTCAGATATATATATATATATATGTATATTTTTACCATTTTTCTAGCTCTACAAAATAATTCTATTGTTTAATTTGTGTAGTAGTGAATAAATAAATTAACTTAGGTAGAACCGTCATTTTTATTACATTGGGTAGGCCTACCCATGAGCAATCAATATTTTTCCAATTGTTTAGATTTTCTTTGAGTGTCACACCAACTTCTAACATCCCCTTTCCCATTGCATCTTATCTATGTATATGTGTATATGTAGCAGCAAGCACCACAGCATCCCCAGGGTGGCTGCCAACACAGGTTCTTGGATCTGCTTTGATAAAGGAAAGCAACTCAAAATGGGTTAACAAGCTTATTTTAATCAATCAAACATATCATTTATCTTGTTCAGGGGGAAAATCAGCACCCTGAACTTCAGAGTATACAGACAGAAGTTAACAAGAAAACAGAAAAACATATCAAACAGACAGGCCTCAAAACTGTCCAACCATTACAACCATACCAAATCACAGTTACCAGAGAGGGAAGCATCAACATCTGGGTTTTTCAAAGCCAGGGGGCTCTCAACAATGCTGCCCAGAGTCTCATCTGGTCAAATCACACAACACTTCTCAAAGTGAGCCCCAAAGCAAAGCCTCCCATCAGGGCTTATATAGCCTTCTCCTGGCTCAGAGAATGTAACAATCTTCTTTACCCACTGCCCAGTGACAAAGTATCTCCTGAGAAACAAGCCTCCCACCACAGGCTCCAGGTGCACTTAAGCCTAGGGGCAGGGAAGATCTTAAAAATTTACATTCCTATAACAGTATATAGTATTTATTACCTTTATATTTATGTTCCTTTTTATATTATTTTTTGTCTCTCTCACATTAGAATGTAAAGTCGTTGTGAATAGGGATCCCTTAATTCTTTGTATTTATATCCCTGGCACCTAGCACAGTATCCGGTACATAGACACTCTATAGATCTTTGTTGACTGACTGCATTGGTTGAGAGAGCTCCTGGTCTTACGGAAATTCTTTTTCTACCATAGTCAGTCAACAAGCATACAATAAATGCACACTATATGCCAGGAATATACTACAGGGCATCCCTAAAGTCTGGACACATAGGAAATATCATTAACTACGCATATTTTCAAGAAATGAAATGAATGAAGTTTTCAACATTTTATTTTTTTAGTATAAATTTTAGCTGTGACAATTTCATATGGAATAAAAGCTTTCATTAGCTATTGGGGACTATGTTCCATATTAATGAGGTTAATTTAATTTAATTAATGAGATTTCCTTTGTGTCTCCCATGTCTCCCTATGAAATCTCATTTATGCTAATTAAAATGTTGTTGAAAATTTCATTCATATACTATTATTAATACTATTTTACATGTAATTGGGAAATAAGATATACAGGTACTGGGGCATCGAGATCCACCATGCCCTACTGGAAAAGTTGAAAGGGGTATGGGAGAAAATACGGGAGAGAGCAGATTGGAGGAGGGGATATCCTGTGGGACTGCTATTTTGGGGTGGTGGGTTGGGGAAAAACGGGGAGAGAATTTGTAAATCAAAATATGGCGGAAATGAATGATGTAAATCAGAAGTTAATAAAGCATTTGAAAAATTTAAAAAAAGAATATAAAAAGAAAATTGCATTCATATCATTTCTTGAAAATATGTATAGTTAATGAGACTTTCTATGTGTCCAGACTTTAGGGACACCCTGTAAGCACTGGGAATATAAATATAAGCCTAAAGAAAGGCAATCCATTCCCTCAAGGAGCCTACCGTTTAACGTGAAAGACAACACAGAAAAGCAATTTGCAAAGTTGAGACAAAGGTATTACATAGGAACTATCCCTTTCTAAGGAGGAAAGACAATAGAGTCTTCAGAAAAGTCCTGTAACTACCCTTAAGAGGCTATGTCTTCAATTCCTCCCCCTCCTCCTAGAGCTCTATCTGCCCCTGGTTCAAGTCAGATATGTCACTTTGAATCATTATTCTGACTGGAGTATGTCTTTTGTAAGCTCTCAGTAAGAAATGTACCAATGGCACGTTCTCATTTCTGCTTGCTGCCTCTCCCTCTGAGCCTTCTTTTTCCCTTCCATCTTAAAGTATTTATAAGAGATTTCTGTCTGTATTGCTCTTCTTATGCCTGGATCACAGTCTACCTTGTATTAGACATATCTGTGTATATACTCCTACCTTCTCCTATTCTTCACCTTAGTAGAATGTAAGCGGCTTGAAGACAGAAATGCTTTGTCTTTGAATCTCCCAGTAGAGACCTCTGGCTTAGCACAATGTCAGATATTTATTAGGCATTAATAAATATTTTTTGAATTGGCTAGCTCTGATAATCTCTGAGCCAGGCACCATTTCTCACAGATGTTCTTTGAATTAAATTGCCCTGGCTTCTAGGAGAGCCATATAACTCTAAAAGAGTTACCTCTCTCTGTTAAAACACATATGAAGATGGCATACAGTGGCCTGCCTGTCACATTTGGTAAATACACCTTGTAGTTCTTAAGTAATGGGATGGCTCAATGTAAACCACAGTCTAGACAGCAGACGCAAGCAGATCAATACCTGAAATGAGGTTCTGCATGCTCTGATAACTTGTAATTTTAATAGTCAACAGACTGCTGCTCCAAAGTGTGGAAATGTGTACCTTGGAGGAGACAGAATGTGCTCAGAGAGAAGGAGCTGCTGCTTATGTAAAAAGGACATCAACACCAGAGAAAAGACTATATGTGATCTAGAAAGGTCCACAGCATTTTATTAAGGGGCTCCCGGAGACAATGAAGCTACAAGGTGGCTGTCTAGGATGTCACTTAAATAGGACTGACTTTATGCATAGGTAGAGTCTGCGTTAGGATTTTCAAAGGTACCTCAATAATGGCCTAAAAAATTCATTCCTCATCCCTACTATGAGAGGTCTGAAATTACACAGACAGCTTCATCTGTTTAGCTTTGGGCTTCATTTCTATAGTCTTATGATTCAAATATAAATCAAAGGGAAGTGGACATGCTGAGTGATTTGTTTAATTGTAATTTATCAATAGCAAAACTAAGAATATAGTGAAGATGCCTGTGATACTGCCACTCCAGGTCCCAGGTTTTTGTCCTTGTCCTAGGCTGATAGCCCACAATCATTTGGTCAATAAGTATTTATTAAAATATCTACTAGGTGTCTTGCACTCTGTTAAGCACTGAGGACACAGAGAAAAACAAGACAGTCCCTGCCCTTGATGAGCTCATGATCTAATGAGGGAAATGATATGCAAACAGCTATGTACAAACACACCATATACAGCATAGATGGGAAATAATCAACAGAGGGAGATCATTAGAATTAAGAGGGATGAGATAGGCTTCCTAAAAGGCGAGATTTTAGATGAGATTTAAAGGAAGCCAGGGAAGCAAGACGGCAGAGGTGAGCAGGGAGGACATTTCAGGCATGGGGGGAAATAACACTGAGGAATAATAAGGACGCCAATCTCACAGGATCCACTAGAAAGTGTGGGGCAGAGGCAGAATGTATAAGAAGGCTGGAAAGATGGAAGTGGATTGGTCATGAAATTCTTTAAGTGCCCAATGGAGGATTTTATATTTGATCTTGACCAGCTTTGCACAAGACTGCAAAGTGGACCTAAATATTTCAAACCTAATATATTCCTTTATATTCAAGGGCAAACAAATTACTCAAGCATGCCTGGCCAATACAATAATCACAAGGTGATCCATTAAGAATGCACACTTAGAGTAATAATGATTTCCTATGATTAAACCTGCTGAATTTACTAATACTTCTGAATTTTTCAGCTGTGCATCTCCCTGTGTATCTCACAGATACATGTGGTGGTGGCAGTAAATATGAACAACGTTTATGACCTAGAGTACCTAGAAACCCTAATAGTTTAAAACCTATTAGCCACTTACAACTTAGTATAAATCAATTTCATGAGTTTATAGAGGGGAAAATTTCATTATTTCATTGTTGCAATAAAGTAATTTCTTTCAGTACTGTGTATCTTTATATGTTGGGGAGCATGCTGAGAACAGAAGAGCAAAGAGTCAGTCAAAAAACATTTATTAGACATCTACTGTGTGCCAGGCATGGTGGTTTGGGGATACAAAGAAAGCTAAAAGATGGCCCCTGTTCTCAAGAAGCTCACTGTTTAATGGCGGAGATAAGCATGCAAACAACTATGTAGAAACAAGATAACAGGAGGTAGCTACTAATATTAAGGGGGATGGATACAATCATCAGAAGAAGGCACTAGAATTAAGGGGGATCGGGAAAGGCTTGCTGTAGATGATGGGATTTTAACTCTGACCTGAAAGAAACCAGGAGCTACAGATGAGAAGAGAGAGCATTCCTGGTATAGAAAACAGGCAAATGTTCAATTAGGAGATGGAGTATATAGAGTCTGAGGAACACAAGGAGACCAGTGTAGGTCATTGAATAGCAGAGTACATGGGTGATGGTGGAAGGTGGAAGACAATTGCAAAGGTGGGGTGGGGAGAAGCAGTTATGAAGGACTTTGATGCCAAGCAGATTATATTATGCTGTATTCTGTAGGTGATAGGGAGCTACAAAAGCTTATTGAGCGGGAGTTACATGGTCAGACCTGAGCTTTAGAAAAACCACTTTGGCAGCTGAGTCCAGGATGGATTTGACTGGAGAGACTTGTGCCGGTAAGACCAACCAGCAGGCCATTGCAAGTCTAGACACGAGGAGATAAAGGCCTCCACCAGGATGGTGGCAATGGCAGAAGAGAGAAGGAGACATACATGAGAGATGTTATGAAGATAAAATTGTTGAGTCTCAGCAGCAGATTGGATATGGGAAGTGAGAGAGAGTGAGGATGGTACCTAGTCTGGGAGTCTAGGTGATTCTGGTGCCCTTGATGATACAAGAGAAGTTAGGAAGAAGGGAAGGTGTGGTAGGGGGAAAGATAATAAGCCTAGTTTGGGACATGTTGATTTTAAGAGATCTGTGGCTCATGCAGCTTGGGATGTCCAATAGGCACCTGGGAATAGAAAGGGGAAAGAGGAAAGTCAAGAGCCTAATTATGCCCAAGTTGCATTTTGCTTACTTTATGCTTTTTTCTGAGGGTCAGATTCACCTGGTAGGGGCCTAACAACAGGGAAAGTCTGGTGCTTTTGTAAATCATTGTCCCTAAGAAACGAAAAGATGTAACCCAGTAGAATAAACACTGAATTAGGAATCAGGACACCTGGGTTTGATCCTCAGCTCTTAAACTAACTAACCACATGATCTGGGGTAAATACCACATCTTTTCAGACCTTGATTTTCTCATCAATAAAATAGAGGTGGTCTAGAAAATCCTTAAGGTCCCTTTCCACACTAACATTTTATGAACCTAAGTATGTCTTATCATCCAAACCATATATATAAGACCCTTAAATATTGAATGTTGAATAATGGAATCAGATGGTCATGTTTCCCCTTTAGAATCTTGTAGATACATTCACTGGGCCTCAGCTATTACTTCCAAATTCTTTCTCTTACTTTATCATTCATAGCTCTCTTGTCTGCTTTGTATTCAAGCCAGTCGGTCATCATTCAGTAAAAATCTATAATAAATGTGGATATCTGGGACACTGTTCTTCATAGACTTGCCTCAGGACAGAGTGCTGAGGGGCTGAGTGATAGCTTCATATCAGTGTTAATACAACCAGTTATGGCCACTTTGGAGCTTCATCTTGAGACTTAGTCGGCAGACACACCTCACTGGGTCAAGGGACCCCTGCAGCTGTTCTGCTGTCCATCAAGATTCCCAGAAGCCTGGTTCTCACGATCTGTTAGTTGTAGAATTGCTCACTTTGTCATCACTGATTGAATCCTAGTAATTAGATTCTAGCAGCTGTTTCATCTACTAATGAATCTAGACCATAACCTCCTCCATTGAATCCATTATCTGAAAGAGAAGGAAATCTTCCAGAATATCATAGTCAGTTTAACCCCTGAAGAGAGGAAGCATGGTATAATAGAAAGAGTGCTGGACTCCGGATCAGGATTCAAATCCCGCCTTAGAAGCTGTGTAAAGTTATTTTACCTCTAGTTGCCTCTGTTTCCTCATCTGAAAAATGGCCATTGCAGTAGCACATAACCCACAGGGTTGTTATGAAGCTCAAGTGAGGTGTTATTTGTAAAGCACTGTGAAAACTTTATAGTACCACACACTATTGTCATTGTGGTCATTATAGTAACACTAACAATAATAAGAGGTTTGTGAAGTGCTTTACAAAACGATCTCATTTTATCCTCACAATAAGCCTGGGAAGTGGCACTATTATTATCATCTCCATTTTACAGATGATCGAGATAAACTGTGATTGATTGACTTGCCCAGGATCACACAGCTAGCAAATACATGAGACCAGATTTGAACTCTGGTCTTCCTGAGTCTAGGGCAAGCACTCTCTCCACTTCTCCATTTAGCTGCCCAGTTGTGTTCCAGGTTTTTACAGAGATAGACCCAGTTATTTCCACTCCCAGAGCCAATATTAACAAACAATGACAATAAAATGGCATGAAATCAGTTGAGAAGAAAGGGCAATTCAGGGTGAGGGAGAAGTCCATCTAAGCCTGACATCTGGAAACTTCCTATTTTAAGTACTCATTTTTATTTACTGCAGGAGGCTCTAAGCTCTATTGTTTCTTCTGTTGACAGACAAGGGCTATTAGTACATTCTAAATTCAACAACCTGAGACAAAGTCCCCATCACCTAGTCCCAGCAGGAACTCTCTTTAGCACTCTATGTATCTCTAATCTTTCTGGATCATCTTTGACCTGAACAATTCATTTTGAAGAATGCAAGGTATGCCTTCCAAATTCTTATTTGGGCGGTTGTGCTATTGAAGAATTCAAGATTATCTCTTCCCTTGAAAACTCTTAGGATATCCTACAATTATGCTCACAATATTCTGGGCTTTAAATCACACTCTGGAGAATCAAGGTCATGAAGTTATACATTCCTTCCAAGAGAGATGCTTTTTAATTTTTTTTTTCAAAATCATAAATCATTTGTGGTAGGGATTGGTTAATTGTCATTCTTCATGCTTGAAGAGGACCAAATGACATCACTATGTTGCAGTCAAGGTACAGTGTGTCCAACTGTGGCCAACCAGACCAATATGAGCTCAGAAGGCTCTAACACAGGTTGGACACAAGTAATCCCTATGAACATTTGGAGTGATGTCTCTAAATTTACGTATATCATGTTTCTTTTGAACTGAAATTCTGCTTTGCTCATAGAACACAGCACCTTCTCTGATATTGGAGTACATGTCCTGAGTAGTCCTGAGCTAGTGTCTCCCATGTCACACAATCAATTTCAAAGTTCTTCAGAGAGACCTTGAGACGGTCCTTTTATTGCTTCTTCTGACATCCACGTGAGAGCTTGCCTTATGTGAGTTTCCATAAAATAGTCTTTTAGGCAAGTATACATTTGACATTTGAACAACTGGGCCAGGCCATCAAAGTTGTACTCTCTGCAGTAGAATTCAAATGCTTGACAATTTAGCTCAAGGAAGGACCTTAGTGTCTAGTACCTTATCTTGCCAGGTGATATTCAGAATCTTCCTAACATGACTCAAATAGAAGCAATTCAGTTTCCTGGCATGGCATTGGTATACTGTCCAGGTTTCCCAGGCATACAGCAATGAGGTCAGCACAATGGCTCTGTAGACCTTCAGTTTAGTACACAGTCTAATACCCTTTCTCTCCCACACTTTCCTTTGGAGCTCCCAAACACTGAGCTAGCTCTGTCGATGCAGATGTCAACCTCAGTATCTGTGTGTTTATTCCTGGAAAGCATCCTGTCAGGGTAAATGAACTTATACACAGCATTCAAAAGTTCTTCATTTGCTATAACCGATAGTTCCACATATGAATATTGTGGTGCTGATTGGTCAAGAACTTCTGTTCCCTTGATGTTAATTGTCAGGCTGAAATTAGCAGAAGCAGCAGAGAATCGATCCATACTCTGTTGTATCTCAGCCTCAGAGTTTGCACTAAGTATACAATCATTTGTGAACAAAAAGTCACATACCAACTCTCCCTCTACTTTACTCTTGACTTTTAGCCTTTTCAAGTTAAATAATTTACCATCAGTGTGGTACCTAACCTTGATGCTATTTTCATCCTCATTGAAGGCTAAAAAACATGGTGGAGATTAGGGAGAAAATAGCCCCCAGGGTTCCACACATGACTGGCTGGAGTATTTTGTAGACTGGAGATAGGGACTAATGAAAATGGCATGAGTCCCAGTAAAACTGAATTGCAAGCAGGGATGCTATGTATATTTGCAGACCTAAAGATATCTGAATATGCATATGGTTGGGTCCTAAAAATGCTTCTTGCCTTCATTAGGATATGCACTTCAATAAACATTTACCAAATACCTTCTATTTGTAAGGCATTGTACTAGGTGCTGTTGAAAGGAAGAGATAATTAAAAAAAAAGGACCTGCCTTCAAAGAGCTTACATTCCACTAAGGAGTTATATCTTGGAAACATGAAACCCACCATGGTGTAGTAGAAGCAACACTGGCTGGGGATTCTGGAGATCTGAGTTCAAATCCCACTTCTGATGCCTGCTACTTTTGTGACCTTGGACAAGTCCCTTAACCTCCCCTAGACCTCAGCTGTTTTATCTGTAAAACAAAGATATTGGATGAGATGGCCTATGAGGTGGCTTTTAGCTCCAAATCTATGAGATGATCAACAGCTAGGAAGAAGAAGAAATGCTTCCTTGTGACACATGAATGGAACCTTGAAGAAAGATAAGGATTCTAAACAGACAGAGAAAAGGAAGGAATGCAATTCAGAATTATGGTCCTGCCTTTGCAGAAGCACAGAAAGGCAGAAGTAGCTGACAAAGAAAGTTCCCTTTTCCATGGCCCATGTGTTAAAGTTAACATAGGATATTTGTCAACTAGGGTCTGACAGCTTTTGTATAACCAGAGTCAAGACCAGATCTGAGACCAAATGAAAAAAGAGTTGAGCAGGTGATTGATATCCAGATGTTTTTGGAGTTAACTTTTAATATCACCTTTTCTATTGTCTGAGAATGGGAAATGCGAGATCACCCAGGAATTTACTGATAGAGAAATCAGAATCTTGAACAAAAAGTATGAACAGCTATATGCAAAACTAATTTTAAAATGTCCAGTTTGAACAATTTAAATTGACTTTCAAAATTACAAAGTTCATGTGGGTTTAGAATCAGGGGTGGGGAACCTGCAGCCTTGAGGACACATGTGGCCCTCTAGGTCCTTAAGAGGTGCTCTTTGACTGAATCCAAACTTCACAGAACAAATCCCCCTAATAAAAGGTTTTGTTTTGTAAAACTTGGACTCGGTCAAAAGGCCACACCCAAGGACCTAGAAGGCCACATGTGACCTTGAGACTGCACATTCCCCACTCCTGGTTTAGATGGTTATTAGCAAAGCTTTTATTAGTAATAAAAAATTTATTAGTATTAATAACAAATTGAGATTCAAGGTATCATTATGGAGAGAGAACTGGCCTCAGGAAGACACGACTTTGATATCTGCTTGGCCTGACATTGGTCAGTTCACTTTTTTTGTAGTTCAGTTGTTTCAGTGGTATCTAACTCTGTGAACTCATCCAGGGTTTTCTTGGCAAAGACACTAGAGTGATTTGACATTTCCTTCTCCAGTTCATTTTAT
This sequence comes from Petaurus breviceps papuanus, assembly GCF_028583685.1. NCBI lineage: Eukaryota > Metazoa > Chordata > Mammalia > Diprotodontia > Petauridae > Petaurus > Petaurus breviceps. Next base: position 17,758,206 of record NW_027185777.1, on the reverse strand, counting down.
AAACGAGGAAACTGAGGCAAACAGGTTTAAATTGTGTTAACTATGTAACTTACTCAGGGTCACACAGGCAATAAATTTCTAAGGCTGGATTTGAATTCAGATCTTCTTCCCGACTCCATGCATCAGCTAGCTGCCCAAGTTACTTAATTGCACCTAACTGCTCAGTAACTCCCTAAGACCTGCAAAGCAGGTGATCATCTGCCCTGACTGAAAGTATTTTATCATCAGTAGCTCCCCATAGCAATGAAATCATGACTCAAGTCAGCCCTCTTCTCCCCACCCCCAAATAAATATTGTATTTTGAGAAGGACAGTGTCATATAGTCTATAGTGGGTTGGACATGTAACCAGGAAGGCCTGTGTTCAAATTCTTTCTTTTACTTTCTGTTACCCCTTACATCCCCCTTAACCCCTCTCTTGCCCAGTCTGCTCTTTGTAGCTCTAAGTTACAGATGCGTGGCCAACATGCATTGGTGGAGGGAGCATCCCAAGGGGAGTGCCTTCCATGGCTGAAATCACAGGTCTCAGTCTAATAATGATGATGATGATGATGATAATAATAATAATAATATTTTAATGAGCATAAATTTCCTTTTAAAATGAAGTGCCTTGAAGAATAGGCAGATGGTTGTGAAAAAAGATACAGTCAATAAATTGACACCCTGAACGCTACCCATTGTAGTAGAATGCCAGCTTCAGTTAACTAACTCTATTGTTCTGTTTAAGCCATCATGTTGCAAATGAGCATATAACTGATTCAAGAGCTGATGGCTGCAGCACTCCATAATAAGCTGTGGAAATGGCAGCTATTGTTACCCGGTCTACTTTTCCAGGATAATGTAATTGCCTTTTATTGTGTCTATCTTGTGTGTCCAGACACATCTAATTAGCAAGAGAAGCTTTCTAAATTCATTTCATTAAAAAAGAATATTAAAAATTATGATTGGGAATTTAAAAATATGTAAGTAATATATATGTGTAAATGGATTCTATATGTGATAGATATTATGTTAAGAATTATAGAACTATCATGTAGCTGATAGGAAATGACATAAAAATGGAGGCATCTCTTCCTTCCCTCTTCTTGCTCTCTCCTCTCTGATCAGGTTGTAGTCACCTGATTGAAGGAAGGACCAGTTGATTTTCCCCATAACAACATCCAGGAGTACAGAGAGCTGGAGTTAGCGTGAGGAGAAAACGAGCAAATTGGAAGGAAAAAGCAGACCTAAGAGTGAGTATGTGATCTGAGAAGAGGAAAGGGGAATGTCAGCAATGAGGAAGAAAGTGAGTAGGAAAAATCTAAGTCAAATCGGCCATCATAATATAGCTTGGACTACATTAAAATATAATCAGGAATAATAGGCTGAAACTCAGAAAAGATAAACAAGCTGAAAAACAAAACAAAAATTTAGTTTGGAATCTTTTACTCCTCAATTCTAGATAAATTAAGAATTATTCATGGAGAAAGCCTCTGTGCAGATTATGATGCCATAGAATTTTGTAGTATGTTTCCTTCTGATAGATATATGAACTGGGATAATTGTTTTTACAGCTATAGTCTCTCTGATGTACCACAGCTGAAGGAAAAAGTTATAAAATAACAAATAAGAACAGTATAAAAAGCATTTGTGAGTGATTCAAAACATTAAAGATGCAAGAAAATCCGCAGAAAACTTAGGAGAGATGATTGTATTTGATCCAGAGAAATTAAAAACAATGAAAATGTCATTTGAATGAAGTAAGGTAAGTAAGGAAGACACTAGGGCAGAGAGGAAATAATCAATGATTTGAATTTAAAAATAAAATTGAATCCAGAATTATAAATTCTGATCATGTCTGATAACTTTAGATGAAAAGACAAAAGGATGTAGTATCTATAGAAATGAAAATCTAATTGGTTCTCTCTATTCTTGAGTATTTATATCCTGTATTTACAAAAAAGAAAGAAAAGAACTTGATGTGATTGTCTTTTCCTATAAATTCTGTGATTTTATGATACAGAGGAGATGAACATTGATAAATCCAGCCTTTCCCATCTGGTTGTTTAAAGTACATGTAGCAAAAAAAAAACAATATGTTAATTCCCAGGTTTAGGCATGAAGATTTTTGTGTTGATCACATGTATTTTCATTTCCCAGGAAATGTCAAGTGAGAGCTGCAATGTTGAGAATCATTTCAGGTGTTTGCAGAGAAGGGCAGAAATCAGCACATAGCTGGTGCCAACTTGAAGCCCCTAAACTACTCAGCCCATAAATCTGCCCCTTCTGGAGTTGCCCTCAGTTTACCTTACCTGAGACCAACATGCCACTTTGTTTCATTTTCATGGCATTCAATCACAAAATCAGGAATTCAGACCCCACCGTGACAGGTGTGCAATATTTTCCTGATGCGCCTGTTTGTTCTTGGTTGTTATTCAATCTCAATTCATGTTTCTTCCCTTTGTCATCACCATTAAAAATTCTGGTAACGTCCTCTCAGTTTGAAATGAAATGATTAAGAGCCGAACAGAAGTAAATCAATGCTCAAGCAAAACTATACGTGGATCATGAAATGGCTAACTCTAGCATATAGTTTACAATTTAACACTTTGGAACATGGGTATGTGGCAGACAGTTCTACTCCCTTGATCAAGGTCAAAGTTAACTTTTATTACCAAAATAAAGGAGAGAACTTTCATACCTTTAAAGGTAATGTCTGTAGTATTTTACAAATTTAAACTGGGATATGGGCTTTATGAGCAGCTAGGTGGTGCAGTGGATGGTGTGTCAGGCCTAGAGTCAAGAAGACTCATCTTCCTGAGTTCAAATCTGGTCTCAGACTGTGTGACCCTGAGCAAGTCACTTCACCCTGTCTGCCTCAGCTTCTTTATCTGTCAAACGAGGTGGAGAAAGAAATGGCAAACCACTCCAGTGTCTTTGCCAAGAAAATCCCAAATGGGGTCACAAAGAGTTGGACACAACTGAAAAAAGACTGAACAAACAAAATCGGCTGTGTATTTGGAAAAGGATGAATTTTTGTGGATTTTTGAAAACTCTGTGGAGTGAAACAGTGTAACAATATATATTACAGTTTTGGAGAGAAAGGGATTGCTGTTTCTTCCAGCTGAAATTTATTGTAGAATTCATTCCTCTATCACCCATTTTTTATCTATTATCTATCATCATCATCAGTAGTAGTAGTGGTGGTGGCAGTAGTAGTGGTAGTAGTAGTAGTAGTGGTGGTGGTGGTGGTAGTAGTAGTGGTAGTAGTAGTAGTGGTGGTGGTAGTAGTAGCGGTAGTGGCAGTGGCAGTGGCAGTGGTAGTGGTAGTGGTAATAGTATACTTAATGTCAGGTACTGTTAAAACCAAAGATTCAAAAGCAAAATTGAAACAATTCCTGCCCTCATGGAATATAAGGGGACATGACATGATCTAAAACTTAACTCGTCGAAAACAGAGCTCATTGTTCCTCCAAGTCTACTTCTCTTGGAGCCAAACTTTCTTATTTCTGTTGTGGCCACCACTATCCTTGGAATCAGTCACATTCTCAGTCTTGGAATCATTCTTTGATTGCTCAATGTCCTTCCCCTCAGCCATACAATGCTCAGATCTTGCTGATTCTACTTGCTCCATGTCTGTCCTCTGTCTCTCACCACCTCTTGCCTGAACTATGGTAACACTCTTTTAATTTGTCCCCCTTCTCCCCACTCCGCTTCAAGCCTCTCCTCTCCGCAATTTATCCTCCCCCCAACAGAGCAGCCCAAGTTATTTTCTAAAGCACAGCTCTGATCATATACTCCTCAGTAGCTTAATAAACTCATCTAGCTTCCTAAGATCTCTAGGATTACATGCAAATTTCTCTGCTTGGCATTTAAAATCCTTTACAACCTGCATCTGGTCTATCTTTTTTAAAGTCATCAGTTGTTGGAATGAAAAAATTGGTCAATTTAATAGAAATCATTGATCAAGTCAACAAATACATGGTAGTATCACATCCATATAGTCTAATTAAACATGATGTTATAATTATCTTTCCCGCTAAATGGATTTTTTTTTTGGATATTGGTCACTTACTGGTTCAAAAGTAGGAATACTCCCTGAAAAGATTACAATTTCAGTCCTACAACATCCATGCCAGTCTTGAATGTTTATAATCAAACCCCAACCAAGCTTTATTCTTGGGAAGAATCAAGGCAGCTAGGATAAACAGCAGAGAGAGAGCCAGACTGGAGTCAGGAAGACCTGAGTTCAAATTCAGTCTTAAACATTTACCATCTGGGTCACAACCTCTGTTGACCTCAGTTTCTTCATTTGTAAAATGGGGTTAATTGTTGTGAGGGTCAAATGAAATAACAGTTGTAAAATGCTTATCACAGTGCCTAGCACACAGTAAGCATTATATAAATGGAGTAGCCGTGGTGATAAAAAGGATAGTCAATTTATTAGAGACTTAATAGTTGTATTCTTCCTTTAGTTTTATTATAAAATTTAGAGTTGGAAAAGGACCTACATATCATCCATTACAACTCTTTCATTGAGCAAATTAAAAAATTAAAGCCAAAGGAGGTTCAATGATTTGTCTGTAATTAAGGTCACATACAAGTCATAAGTAGTAGAGTCAAGGTTTTAACCTGGGTCTTCTGAAGTAAAATCCAGTCCATGTCCTACTATGCCATATTGCCTACTGTAATAGAAACACACTATTGGGAAATATTCTCTGAATTAAGTACCATATTGAATAGGATATTTTACATGCTAGGTGAAATAAATCTCAATAGCTTAAAAATAAATTTTAAAAATGAATATCAATTGCTCATGTGACATGAGGAACTTCATTATTTCTCCTTCTCAAGGTTATAGAGAAAGAAAAAGCCCACCATCATTTGCCTGGGTCTGATTGACTCTTGTGAAACCAGTGGGTTGTGTTAAATGTACCATTCACACAGTAACCACCATTCATACCACCACAAAACCAAACAGTTTGGATTCTTTTTACAGTAGTATGTAGGAGCTAAATGTAATGTTAAGGGAATTTGAAGATCTTCCCTGACCATTACTAGACACATAGCCCTGGCCCAGAACTAATCAGGGAGTTTCTAATTAAGTGCTGAGGCACAAGGATTTTCAAGCTCCTTGGCACTCAGCCAATCAGATGTCAAGTCTATGTTATATATTCTAGGAGGTTGGCATTTTACTTTGGGGGTTCATTCACAAGAAGGATTTTTTGATTTCCTGGTCAAGACTCTGAGTAGTCATATGTTCAGAGTCCCCCACCTGCTTAGATTTCTGTCCTCCCTCGATTCAGTGATGTATGTAAAGTGTATAGCAATATTGCTACATTCAGACAACTGGAGTCTTGTCTGTTGGTCTTTGTGCTAATTTCTCTGCTTGTATTTTCTATACTTCTTTCTCTGTAATTAAAGTAGGATTGTTAGGGGCGGCCAGGTGGCTCAGCGAGTAAGAGCACCGGCTCCAGTGTCAGGATGACCTGGGGATCCAATCTGGGCTCAGACACTTAGCACCCACCCAGAAACACCTGGCTGTGTAACCTTAAGTAAGTTACTTAACCCTGATTGCTTAAAAAAAAAGTATTATTGTTAATCCCTTTAAAGTTGTCTTTCCTGTATAAAAGCAGATCAAAAGAACCTGTGCTAGCCGGCCATTCTGAGTGTGCTAGGGTGCTTGCTAGAGTTTTTAGATAGGTTTGAGCTTGAATGAAGGGGATAGCATGGGAGCAATCTATGAAAGAAAATTCTTGCAATAAAATTTGACATTTGGATATGAAGGGGGAAGTCAAGGGCAATCACCCAGTATTTTGCAACAGGTATTAAGTTGACTGAGGAGTTTGCTATACTAAGATGCTTAATGCCCCATCCAACATGCAATGTATAGAGTGCTGGACTAGGAATCAGGAAGACCTGAGTTCAAATCCTGCCTCAGACATTTACTAGCTATGTGACTTTGGGCAAGTCATGTGTTCTCTCTCAGTCTCTTTCCTCATCTATAAAATGGGTATAACAATAGCACCTCACAGGGTTTTTGTAAAGATCAAATGGGATCACATAATAAAGCACTTTGCAAAGTACTGTATAAATACTATATTATATATATATATATATATATATATATAGAGAGAGAGAGAGAGAGAGAGAGAATCATATAAAACTTCAAAGTAATATATAAATACTAGCCAGTGTCATTATTAAATAGAAACTTAATTCTCAGGATGATGGCAATAGATTCTAATGGAGAAATGCCCCACTGAAAAATTAGTGGCAGGTACTAATTGTGGACTCAGGAAGAAAACTTGAGTTTGAATCATATCTCCAACCCTTCCTAGCTGAATGACCATGGGTAAATCACTAACCTTTCAGAAATGGCCATCATGACTCTTTCTTTCCAAGTACTTGCCCCACTAAATTAAGCATGGAGAGGGTTGAGGTTGCAAATCATTCACTCTTTGAAGACCTTAGACATCACTTTCCTCATCTATAAAAGGAGTACACAAATGCTTGTAGTAGCTACCTTATGAGGTTTTTGTGAAGTCCAAATAAGAAAACACATGTAGAGTATTTGTACTCTTTTTTTGTAACCTTAACTGATATAGGGAGCTCCCAAATGGGCACCTTCTGTACAACTTATTCTAAGTGTGACCTGAGGTACTTAGAACTTAAGGGACTTTGATAGGGTCACATTGACAACTGGCATCAGGAGCTGGGCTTTAACCCATCTCTCAACCTAGCATACCTCACAGGTTACTTTTCACTATTATCACTGATTATGCCATCTAGTACAAGGCAGAATCAGGAGTCAGGCTCTGAATCATCAATCAGGCTTCGGTAAATGAGGAACCACAAACTTATCCATTATCCTCCCTGCTCCCACCTACACATTTTATTCATGGATTTATGTAACTGTCCATGAAGGACATCCTTAGGATCCTTGGCCTAATTCAGAAAAGTTAGTAAACAAAACAATTACAGGAGTTAATAAAAGAAATGGACAAGTGTAGCAGCAAGCACCCCAAGCATCCTCAGGGTCTCTGCCAACACAGGTTCTTAGATCTGCTTTGTTAAAGGAAAGCAACTCAAAATGGCTTAACAAGCTTACTTTAATCAGTCAAACGTGTATCATTTACCTAGTTCAGGGGAAAGAGGTCAGCACCCCAAACTTCAGAATATACAGACAGAATTATCAAGACAGAAACAGATCAAGTAGACAGATTTCCAAACTGTCTAACCATTACATCCATACCCAATCAACATCTGGGTTTCAACATCTGGATTTTTCAAAGCTGGGCGCCTCTGGACAACGGCTTCCCAGAATCCAGATCAAATCACAGAACACTTCTCAAAGTGAGCCCCAAAACAAAACTACACATCAGGGCTTATATAGCCTTCTCCTGGCTCAGAGAATGCAACAACCTTATTGACTCACTGGCCAATCAAGAAGTATCTACTGAAAAACAAGCCTCCCACCCCAGGCTCCAGGTGCACTTTAGCCCAGGGACAGGGAAGATCTTTAAAATTTACATTCCCATTACAACAAGTTGAATATTGTTTTTGAAATCCTAGTTTCATTAAATTGAGTGTGTGTGGGACTGAGGTTCCTGAATATGTCATTGAATCTCAGAGGTCCTTAGAGATCAAGCAGTTAGCCTATTAATTGGCGATTATTATTATTATTACTATTTTTGACTTTTGGAGGGCAATTGGGGTTAAATAACTTGCCCAAGGTTACATGGCTAGTTTTGTGTGTGTGTGTGTGTGTGTGGGTGTTAAGTGTCTGAGGCAGGAACCGAACTCGGGTCCTCCTGACTCCAGGGCTGGTGCTTTTTTTTTTTTTTAAAGCAATTGGGGTTAAGTAACTTGCTCAAGGTTACATGGCCAGTTATTTCTGGGTGTGGTGCTAAGTATCTGACCCCGGATTTGATTCCCCAGGTCATCCCAACACTGGAGCCAGTGCTTACTTGCTGTGCTACCTGGCCGCCCCTAGGACCCACGCTTTTACTCACTGCGCCACCTAGCCACCCTTAATTGGCAATTATCAAGTACCTATTATGTACCAGGCACAGTGCTAAGCACTCTGAATGCAAAAGAGGGGGGGTGGGGAATGGCCTTTTTCTCAAGGAGGCCACATTACAAAGAAGGAGACAACATGCAAACAACTATATATGAATAAATCATATACAAGATATTAGGGGGGTAATTCTAGGGGGAGGAGAGCACTAAGATTAAGAAGGATTAGAAAAGATTTCTGTAGAAGGCAGGACTTCAAATGAGACCTAAAGGAAGCCAGAGAAACCAAGAAGGGGAGATGAGGAAAGAACATTCTAGGCATGGGGATGGTCAATGAAATTGCTTAGAGTCAGAAGACAGAGTGCCATGGAAGGGAAACAACGCAGAGGCCCATTCCACTGCCTCCATTTAGTGGGTGAGAAAACTGAGTCTAAAAGGGATAAAGTGACTTGTCTTCACTCACATAGACAGTTATTGACAGGGCCAGGAATAGACTCAGGTCTCCAGAATCCTGGCCTAGTGCTTTTTCCATTATAGAAGGCTTAATGCTTTTCAGTGGGAAATGTCTCATCAGATCTGTTTCATTTATATACCCAGTGATGGAACTTCCCCATTGACCACAGCTGATGAGTCTAGGTGTCAGTGATATTCTACAGTAAATAACATTCACTAAAACTGCCATCTTCCTGTGCAGTAGATTTCTCCCTGATAGAATAGGTCATTTCACTTCAAGTGTATAAAATACCCTTGAGGAATAATTCTAAGAGACTTAAAGATCATTCTTTTTCGGTCTAGGAAATACAACGGAAAGGTGGAAAAGCTTTAAGCAGCATTTTATAGACATGCAGTGATTTTTTTTCTATCAAAATAATATTTTTCAGTGCCACAGGTTTTCCTCACTTAGAGGATGGTCCTTGCCTGTTGGCTAAACAGGATTATATAAAGAAAAGTGAACTAGGTTGCAAATACACATGGAAAAAATCCAACAGCTAAGAAATATCTTGATCTTCAGTCAAGCAGTATTTTACCAGGTCTTGAACAAAGCACAAAGAGAGAGAGAAAGAGAGGTATCTGGACCATTTATGCTGGACCATTTATACACATATATGTATATATACATATACATTGTGTGTGTGTGTGTGTGTATGTGTGTATAAAATACATTTATCTCTATCTATATAGAGTTCTGGGTCTGCAGTCATGAAGACCTGAGTTCAAATCTGGCCTCAGATACTAACTGTTTGACCCTGGGCAAGTCAAAACCTTTGTTTACCTTAATTCACTGGAGAAGGAAATGACAAATCACTTCAGTATCTTTGCGAAGAAAACTCTATAGACAATATGGTCCCCAGGGTCGCAAAGAAAGCAACACAACTGAACAGCAACTGCAACATATATGTGTTTATATATGTATATATAACATATATACATATGTGTATACATACACACGCACACATATATATGTATCTATGTGGTGGAAAAGAAGGGAGAGAACAAATGGGACCAGACTATGTGAGGAGAAAAGGGGAAACCAGGACCATTTCTCTTTAACCATTAAAGTCTTAGCTATAAAGTCTGTTTGGGGGGAAGTTCCATTTTACTTACAGTTAGGGAATCATGAATGTGCATGCATCAGAGTGAAATGTATCATATGCCTTTGGACTATGAAAATATTTAACTTTTTAAATGATATTCCTTATTCTTAGAGTACTTTCATGTATTCCTTCCTCTCCCCTACCCAAAGGGTTACTCCTCACAATAAAGAATGAAAGAGAAAGGGGAAAAATGGTTTGCAAAATTAATCAACACATTGAATTGGACATTATATGCAACATTCCACAGCTACAATTCTCCCTATGGTGAATGAAAGTCTGACATAGTTTCTGAGTAATTAATAATCAATTTATTAATTATGGCTAGCAAATAATTTATAGATTGAGGTCAGTGGCTTTCTCTTATAAATCTAAGATGCTCCCTGGAGAACATTCAATGCTTAAAAAGCCTTTGGAAAAGGGAGTATAACTGAGGGTGGAAATCAATTCCGATTGGCTAACAATCAATGAGGGGATAGACATATTCATGAGGAGGTGAACAAAAAGTCTTCAGCTCCTCTTGCTGAGAATATGACCCAATCATGAGACTCAGCTGCCTCTAGCAATCTGGGCAAAAGAATTCATCTCTACCCAGACTACTCTGGTTGATTTTCCCTTCATAAACTAGGTCACCCTAAATTCTAATGTAAGATTCCAAGGATAGGGGCTTATTTCCTAAGGGCAAGAACTTTCCTAGATTGGATTCTGTTGGGTATGATCTCACTCAGATGGATAACCATGACCCCAAAGGATTTAGGCAATGTCATCTATCAATGGTGTCCTTCAGAGACTGGCTACAGGGACTTGTTTCTGAATGAGGAAATAGGGAAAGTCTTGATCCTAGTTTAATAACTGTTTATTAATATAAGAGAAAAATAACTCTCTCACCCCTACCTCTGCAGAGGAAGAGGGACATTTTCTCATTTCTTCTTCAGAGCCAAGCTTGGTCATCATAATTATACTATGTGACTGAGGAATAGTCAGGAGATTAATATTTTGTTATTTTTATATTCCCCAGATTGGTAGTTTAGACAAAGATTTATGATATGATGGAATCTGTTAGCATGAAAAAGTATAGGCTGAGCCTGGATCTCTAGAGTAATGCAAGATTTGTGAAATCCAAGCACATATTATTATTATAGAATCAAGTCTCAACATATACATTATTTAAATGACACTTGGAATCAAGTGTTTATAGTATGCTTATTAAATGCCCACCTTACCCTAAAGGTGGAAAGTACACTGAGCCCAGGTTAAAAAAACAAACAAACAACTAAGTCTTTCTAATTAAGTCTTAGGGACTCTCTCCTCCACTAAAATCTGCCTCTGGTGCCGTGGAGGAGAACTACAGGTGAATATAGGTTCTTAAAGGTTATTCCAGTAGAGAAAACATAAGGTACAGATGTTCCAACCAGACTGGAAAAACTTCTAAGGGCGTGCCTAGAGATGGCCTTTATGTTGGCCATCACAAGACCACCTAGCTAAACATAGAGTCCCTCGCCATGAGTGGGTCACACCATGGGAGTGGGGAGGTAACCACATAGTAACTTATCATAGCCATTTATTAAGACTAGCTTTGTTAAACTGGGGCCTGTTAACAAGTTTTAGTATTTTGGTAACTATTTCAGTACAGTTTGTTTTCCTTTGTCAGTCTGGGTATTTTGTGCTTTTTAAAACATTACTCTGAAGGAGTCCTTAGGCTTCCCCAGACTGCCAAAGGGGCAGAGACGTCGGGAAGTACCTTGGTAGAGGAAATACACTCATGAAATCATCTCCTGTCTGTGGTTATTGTTGTCGTTACAGTCATGTCCAATTCTTTGTGACCCTATTTGGGATTTTCTTGCCTCAGATAATGGAGCAGTTTGCCATTTCTTTTTCCAACTCATTTTATAGATGAGGAAATTGAGGCAAACAGGGTAAAGTCACCTGCCCAGGGTCACACAGCTAGTAAGTGTCTGAGGCTGGATTTGACCTTCCTGACTCCAGGCCCTACATTCTATTCAGTATGAAGCCCCCTAGTCACCCCTTCATCTGTGATACTGGAAAAATAAAACCCTACTCACATTTCTTAACAGTGTACCATATATGCACAGTGGGAGATTCATCAGTCCTTATTGTTATTGTGATGAGGGTGAGATTTCTGGAAAGGATCAGAATCTATGGAAATTCCTTTTCCTTTCTCTTCTAAAGAAAACACACAGAATTCTCTTCCAGAGCTATTAACTCTAAAGCAGAACAGATATAACAGATCATTCGTTTTGGGGGCTCAGAATTACACTATAATAGAATTATATAACAGAATCATAACATCACAAATGTATCACAGAAGCAGCTTGGTGAAATGAAAAGAGCATAGGATTTGGAAACACAGGACCCGAGTTCAAATTTGTACTCTGCTACTATTACCTGTGTAACTTGGGGCAAGCCATTGAACTTGTGTTGGCCTGAGTTTCCTCATCTGTAAAATGAAGGCATTATACTGACTAACCTTTACAGATCCTCTTGGCCTATTTAACTCAACTAGTTCGTGAACACTATAATCTTAATGGGAAGGGATTTTCATTCACTATAGGGCATCCATGTCAATCTTTTTTTACTCATAAAGAGGAAGTCCTTTTTTACAATTGTTGTTTAGTTGTTTCAGTCATATCTGACTCTTTGTGACCCTGTTTGGTGTTTTCTTGGCAAAGATACTGGAGCGGTTTGGCGTTTCCTTTTCCAGCTCATTCAACAGATGAGGAAACTGAGGCAAACAGGGTTAAATGACCTGCCCAGGGTCACACAGCTACTAAGTGCCAGAGGCCAGATTTGAATTTAGGATGATGACTCTTCCTGATTCCAAGCTCAGTGCTCTGTCCCCTGTGCCTCCTAGCTGCCCCCTTTTATAACAGGAGCCTCCAATTCACATTCCCCGACCTCTCAAATTATGTATATATTTCTCCATTACAGCTTGTATCCATCTATGAGAATAACAGCTTCTTGAAATCAGGGAATGTTTCATTTTGTTTTTGTCTTTGATCTTTCTAACCCCAGCTTCTAGTTCAGTGCCTGGACATAGGCACTTGATCAATAGCTTTGCAAGTTGAGGGGTGGCTGGGTGGCACAATGCATTATGCTGATCTTGGAGTCAGAAAGACGAGCTGTAATTCTGCCTCAGACACTTACTAGCTAGCTGGGTGACTCTGGGTCTCTTTCAGCCTCAGTTTCCTCATCTGTAAAATGGGAACGATAATGATAGCACCTATCTCACAGAGTTGTTAGGAAGATCAAATTACATGAGCAAGGCACTTTGCAAATCATTGCTGTATAAATGCTGCTTGATTTTATCATTATTACTATATTATTATCAATGAGTAACTTGCTGAATTTCACATGGTTAATAAGTGTCAGAGGCTGGATCTGGACACAGTTCTTCCTGACTCTGCATCCAGGGCTTTATCTTTTATTTCTTAAAATGTATTAATTTTATTATAAACTTAAGAAATAAAACAAACATTTCTATAACAAAGCAGATTTTTTTTTGCTTTTTGGAAGGGGGAAGGTAGGGCAATTGGGGTTAAGTGACTTGCCCAAGGTCACACGGCTAGTACGTGGGAAATGTCTGAGGCTGTATTTGAACTCAGGTTCTCCTGACTCCAGGACTGGTGCTCTATTCCATACACCACCTAGCCGCCCCCCATAGTAGAATATTTTTGAAAAAAAAAAAGATGATTGTACATGAAAATGCAAATCTTTTATTCACAGCTTGCTATTTTTTTGAAAAATATAATAAAGTTATAATGTAACTTTCTTTTTTCTCCTTTTCTCCCAATTAGACATAAATACATATGGATATATATGTATAATGTATGTATGTATGTAAAATCATCCTATACATACTTGATAACTAGGATTTGAAGAATGAGTCAGTGAGTTCATCCCATTGATCCCAAGTTAAAAGAATTAAAGGGAATAGTAGTTATGGCTAATAAGTTGCAGAGACAATATTTGAAGCAAAATTCTCTGATTACAAATTTAATGGTCTTTGCATTATATCCTCTTCTTTTCCTCATTCCATAATGAAAAGAAAATGGGAGGGACTTATTACTAAATGTATTTCATGACCTTATACCTCCTAAGAAATCTTCTCCTCATGATCTCCAAAATAAACCTCCACAAATTGGAGTTCCCTGACTTCCATATCAGTTCTAAACTATGAGTATGTAAAATAAACTAGCATGCCTCTATATTACACATGATATATGAAAGAATGGGATATTATTAATATTAATATAACATTCAGAAAGAAGTAGTGAATATTAAGAATTCAGAAAAACATGGGAAGATTTATGGTAACTCATTGGGATGAAATATGCAGAAACAAAATAAAAATACATGAAATGTATAGAACAATGTAAATGAAGAGCTCAGGAAAATCAAAGTGAACTCCAAGTAACTTCAAAAGGAAGAAAGTTCTAGAGAAGAGAAAATGAAATCAAACTTCCTTTTCATGGTAGCTTCTTCTTCAATGCACACATCTCTTCTGAACTCTAGCCCTGCACTCACAAGTGCCTGCTTGACATCTCCATTTGGGTGTCTTTTCAGCACAGCAAACTCAGTGTGTATAAAAAAGAGCTCATCGTGTTTCTGTTTAACCTGCCCCTAACTCCTGACTCTCCTGCATTTGTCAAAGGCAACACTCTTCTTCCACTTGTACAGATTCTCAAACTAGGAGTTATCCTTGACTCTTCACTCCCACTCCTGAATCCTCTCCCAATATCCAACTAGTAGCCAAATCTCATTTGTTCTACCTCCTCAACATCTTTGGCATCCATCTGCTTTTCTCCATCCATACTATACATACCTTAGTCCAGGACCTTCTTCACTTCCTGTTGAAACGATTGCAACAGCCACTTATGTCTTTTGTCTCTCTCCAACTCTGCTTCTGTGTGTCTCTCTCTGCCTATGTCTTTGTCCTTTGTCTCTCTCTGTTCCTCTCTCTCTCTCCATATATATATACATATATATATATATATCCATCTGTCTCTCTCTATGTCAGCCTATTTATCTGTCTGTCTCTGTCATCCATCTTTCGCACAGATTTCAAATGATATTCCTAACTGATTTTCCTAAAGCACAGATGTGACCACATCACTCCTCTGCTTCAAAAGTTTCAGTGGTTCTTCATTGCCTTTAGGATAAAATACAGACTTCTTTGGTATTTAAAGTCATTCAAAATCTGGTTCCAGCCCATCTTTCCACATACATACATACACACACATACATACATACATACATACATGCATTATATGTGTATCTTTCAGTTTCACATCACCCTCATGACCATCCTTTTCCATTCTCCTACCCAATAAGTCACCCTAGAAACAAAAAAATAAAAAAGACATAAGAGGAGAAAAAGCAATTTGACAAAAACTACATATCACTCCATTCTCCAATAGGGAATCTATTGTGTGGGCATTCTATTGTATGTGGGAGAGTATTCAGAAGTGAATGTGATGAATGTAAAGGCAAATATGACCAATAAAATCTATCTATCCATATATCAGTTCATAGAATTTTAGAGCTAGAATTGGTCTAATTTTGTTCAACTCTTCTCACTTAAAAAAATAAAGAAACTGAGGCCAAAAGAGGTTAGTGTCAAAGATAACATGGAGTAAGAGGTTGAGCCAGGCATAAGACCCAGTGCTGCTATCAATTACCTTAAAGAAAACCTGAAGATCCTATAAAGATGGTAGAAATTGTTGGCAGGAAGGAGGACAGCAAAATCTAACCTTTCTATTTTGAAATTCTTATTTGTACAGGGAGGGAAGTTAATGTCTTCCTACACTCTCCCTTCAGTCAACATTCATGGTTTAAAGCAATAAAGAAGGAAAAAATACTGTCAATATCAGAAGTCATTTCAGGGGGAAAAAGAGAAAACCAGAACTCCTCCCAGTGGCTTTGAAGTCTCCCAACCTAAAGCAATTCTATTATGTCCTTCCCTCATAATTCCCCTTTTTTCTTCCCATAGATTTCTCTTCTAATAGTACTGTCTTCCTTAGGATCCCCCAACACATGTGATGCTTCATAAGTCACATCCTGGAGGAGATGTGCTGACGTGATAAGAGTTCCCTAGCACAGGCTCTCCCTTGTCTATTTCTTTTCCTCTTCTCTCTTCCCTTTCTTTTCTCTAATCCTACCCAATCCGACTTCTGCTGATTTCAAATTTCTAGGCAATTAATTTTTTGGCTCTAATGCTCAATCAACAGGTGTGGCATGATTGACGTGGCCCTGATACGCTCCATCTGTTTGCTGCTGATAATGGAATCCCAGGGGCTTCTGGGTAATGTCTTCACACACTTACGAGGAGCAGCCTAATCTATTTGCAGGAGGGAGGGGAAACAGCCCGGCAGCTAGCATTGTTATTCAGTAGGAACAATTCTGTGATGCTGGCAGCACTTTTACAGGCACAGTGGGGAGGCTTGCCGGGAGACAATTTCTCCCCACAGTGAGCGATGATTCACCTAGTGAAAAGTTTTGTTCTTCCTTTGGGGAAGGCAGGGGAGTGGAGAAAGGGAAAAGTGCTTCATATCTGGACAATTCGAAGAGGAAGAGCTAAATTCTTGCCTGTGGACATGGGCATCTGTCTGTGCAAAGGGAGGATGGCTTCTCCTTTTGCATAGACAAATGAGAAAATGAGCTAGCGTAGAGAGGCTGGTTAGACTAATCAGAATGCAATGGGGATGGAAATAAATAAAAACAGAAACAGGAGGGCTGCTGTCTGCACAGCTGAAAGAAGCCTGCAGATTTGCCCTGAATGTAAATAACGGAACCTGATTAAGGGGGCACCTTTTATCACTTCAGAGCACATACAGAAGGAGCTAGGCACAGACTAGAAAAAGGCTATTCCAACGAGAAAGAGAAGTCAAATCCATTGTCATATTTTCCTCAAATTATTTCTATTTAGCAAATGGCTATGGTGACAGTGTATGTGTATTTGAAAGGGAGGCATCTGAAGCCTTAAAACACCAGGAGCTTTGTAAAACGGCCTTCCCCGCTCATTATTTTGTCCCTCCAGATGCAACACTTAGGTACAATTTAACCTCATCTAGACACACTCACCAGACTTTGCTGAAAGCAGCAGTGAGGCATGAGGAGTCTTTAGATTTGAGGGGGTTTGTTGTTGTTTTGAGGTAGCCTTTGATTTACTCAGGCTAAAACATCTCTTTTCCTTCTCTCTTTTTCCCTCTATGAAATTCACAAAATAAAGGGCATCCTAAAATTCACCAATCCATTGTCCTCTTGGGGGCAGTCAACCAGATCCAGGACCATTGCACAATTTCCCCTGGGGGTCATTTGCTGGAAAAGCACATCTATATGCAGATTTTGAAATCCCTAAAGATTGCTTGAGGGCAGTGGGGGATGTGGATGGGAACCCCTGCTAATAATGCTAATAATGACTGAAAATGGCTTGTTAACTCTTTATGACCCTGTTCAGAATGTATATTGATTTTTTTTAAGCCCACATTAAAATAAAAAAAATCAGTCTCAGTCCCAGTTAGCACCATCTACTGGAAAGGACCAGAAATACTTTGAAAAGCAGGAAATCAACTTCATACTGTGAATCACAACATCTCAGTAATAGAACAAAACAAAAAAAAAAAAGAAATTGAGATAATAAACATAGGCAGAGAGGAAACAAAATGATTACTTTTTGCAGATATTGTTTTACTTAAGAGAACCCTAGATGTCAACTAAATAATGAAATGAAACAAGTATTTCAGCAAGGCACTAGGATATAAAATAAAACCACAAAATCAACATTTCTGTTATATATATTATTGGTAATATATAATAATATATTATAGTTGGTTAATATATATCATTTGTTATATGATATATATGATATGTGCTTAATAATAAAGATATCTATTATCTAGTTGATTGATACTATATTATATATCATCTAACATCAAATATATCGTTGGTAAATATTACATGTTATATGTAATATTATGTATAAAATATGGTTGGATAATATTATATATTGCTAAAAAAAAAACCAACAGGATGAGAGAGAAAAAGAAATTCTACTCGAAGGAACTAGAGAATGGATAAAATATTTTGGGCTCTACCTACCAACTCTCACACAGGAATTAAATGAACACAACTAGAAAATCCCTTTAAAGACAGAGCTAAATAATTGGAAGAATTTTAATTACTTGTAGATGTGCTCTGGGTTGATAACTCAAGCCAGTTCCCTGGTAGTTTAGTTTTGATATCAAAGTAAAATGAGATACTCATAGGTCATTTGACAATGAACAAAAAGAGATTTACTTAGCCATAGCTAGAGAAGGATAGAGACTTCGCGCGTGAATAAGCAATGAGGATACCTTGAGTTGATTTAGCTGAGGGATGTTTCTTCGTTGAGTTGCCCATCATGATCCACCTGCCAAGTTATCAACCTGTCCCTGAAGCTTCTCTTGGCTTCTGTATCCTTAGGAGAGCAGAAAGTGATATGAGTAACCTGAATCTTTTGTCCCCTGAGGCAACTAAGACTAATGCTGGTCTCATGTTTTAGGGGGAAAGTAGCCTAACTTAGAATGGAAACAGGGGTTAGGATGTTGTTCTTACTAAAGAAGGCCTCACCAATAAAATACAAATGATAATACTATGCATATTTTAAAATTTTATTTTGCATCATACTAATCATCAGAGAATTACTTTCTTTTTTTTTAAGCAATCGGGGTTAAGTAACTTGCTCAAGGTTACACGGCCAGTTATTTCTGGGTGTGGTGCTAAGTATCTGAGCCCAGATTTGATCTCCAGGTCATCCCAACACTGGAGCTGGTGCTCTTACTCACTGAGCCACCTGGCTGCCCCTGGAGGATTACTTTCTAAAACTAAAAAAAATAATAATGAAATTTATCTAGAGGAGTATAAGATCAAGATTCTTAAGGGAAAGAATGAAAAACATTGGGAAGAAAATAATTTTAAAAATAATAACATTTCTAAAATGTTTAAGATGGGCAAAGTGAATTAATTTTTTAATTATCATTTGAATCTCAATAATTCTATGAGGAAAGTATGAAAGGTATTGTTAATTATTTAAAAACGAGGAAATTGAGACCAAGAGACATTTTGATTAAAGCAATGAAATCCAATTTATACTCACAAAACTATTGCCATATATCAATTACTTGGTATTTAAAAGGTTCATCTGTTGACATATTAATGATGCCTTTTTGCTTAAATAATGCTTTACAATTTTCCAAAATAACCTTAACATATATGATTTCATTTGACCTTCATAGCATACATGTGAGATGGTCAGGAGATGCATTAGTAAGCCCATCGACAGAGAAAGAAAACAGAAAAAGTCATTTGTTCAAGTGAAAGGGAAAGTAAAAACTAGAATTCAATTTTCATTTTCTTAAATTTACCCCATGTTTCTTGCATTCATAAGGCTCTCAATTTGCTCAGGGCACACAAAATAATATGATTCATAAAAATCATCAATATTTACTGAGTACCCCAAAGTCATGGGTATCCACTACAATTGTGGAGTCAATTTGTAGATTATTACCCTGTTGAGACAATTTCCAAAGTTATCAAGGGATAATAATAACTCATGTTTATATAAAGTCTTATAGAAGATAAATGATCCTACTTATACATTGGATCCCATGGGATAAATCAGTTGGCAGGATGTACAAAAATTCAGAGAGATAAGGTAATAGTCATACTATTTGGACAGAAAGGCAAAAAACATGGCAGCATCCATTCTGACATTTGATAGACTCATACTTTTACAATAACTTGCCAAATGTGTATAAATTACTTTGATGGGGACCGAGTATACAAACGTAAGAAGAAAAACAAGTCTTTCCTTAAAACCCTTCTTGTTTATTGGAGAACGGAAGTAAATGTTTTAAATGAACCTTTTTTTGAACATCAATATATATTAGACATGTACCATAGGCTCTCTGACATAAAATAAAAGTTCGTCAGTTTTAGGTAGCTAAAAGATCAGTTAAGCATTGCCTTAGAAGACATGTAAAACAATGGCCAGTGAAAAGCATTTTCCCATTCAACCACACTTTCTTGTGTCAGTGGTTCTTTTATTGAAGGTTTTTTTTATGTTTTTTTAATTATCATTTGATATAGTTCCATGGAAGGTTTCTTGTCTTCTCCAAACAGAGTTCAATGTTTCATAGTGGACAGATTGCTACATCTGGTGTCCAAGGACCTGGGTTCCAGATCTGGTTACCCACTGACAACTAGTAAAACTTGGGAAGTCACTTTACCTCTGGGACATTCACATTCTCCATCTATAAAATAAGGACTTTGGACTAGCTGATCCCTAAGATGCTAGTTCCAAAAGCTATGATTCTGTGTCTCATCCAGGCCCTTGCACAGTCTCCTCCAAGAGGACAGACAACTGTTCTTGGTGAACTCATCTTACTAATTTGTTAAAGCTGATTAATGACTTAGGGCAGGAGTTTCAAAACTTTTTAGTCTCAGGACCTCTTTGCATTTTTGAAAATAACCAAGGATGACAAAGAACTTTTGTTTATGTGAGTTATATAAACAATAGAATTATTATGAAGTTTTAACCTCATGGACCCCAAGAAGTGGTCTCCAGGATCCTCTTGGAGCCCATGGGTGAAACTTTGAGAACTGCTAGCTAGGGACATTTCCCTTCCCAAGTAACATGTAATTTATTAAGGGCCTCCTGGAATCACAACGCTTTAGCCAAAAAGAATGAGATCAATGAGATCTTTGTTGGGTTGAAGATTTAAGCACCCAGGCATGACATAGAGGCATAGGTGTAACTGTGTAATTTTACAGAATCATAGAGTTTCATAGTTGGAAGCTAACTCATAGTCCAACTCATACACAAAAGGAATCTTCATTGTTATAACCATCAACAAGGCGTTCATCAGACTCTGCTTAAAGGCCACCAAGGACAGTACCTAGTATATTGTATGCAATAGATACTTAGTAGGTATCTATTGAATAGAATTGAACTCAAAACCTGCCATGTAAGCTGGTGGTCAATGCTACTTATGTCTAGGACCAACACAGGCTTGAATCTTAATTTACTTCACATAAGTTCTTTTTCTAATGACTAAGACTACATCTATAAAGTTTACCTCATTTGTTTGTACAGAGTTATGCATCATTTAGCAACTAGTCTGATATCTGGGGCAGCCTTATTAATTTATAATAAAACTTTATTTTCTAATCCAATCCAATGGCTCCTTGTAGAAACTGTCCCAGCAACTTTGATGAAGAGTATTAAAAGGTTAAAAAAAACCTACTAACTCTTTTAAACTATTAGGGTTCATATCTTTGCTGCCATTGGAAGTGACTAAAATTCGAATTGATAGTATATTGAAATCTATAATTCAAAAAGTTTTAAGTAGAAAAGAATTTATTAATATGTTCATGAATTATAAAACCCTAATTATTTAGGGTGATAGGTGAGTTTAAAGCTTAAGCCAACTAACTTCTTATTGCCCTATTGCCTTTCCTTTTTTTTAAATTTAAATTTTTTTTTTTTTTGCTTTTTGGAGGGCAATTGGGGTTGTGACTTGCCCAAGGTCACATGGCTAGTTTTTGTGTTAAATGTCTGAGGCTAGATTTGAACTCAGGTCCTTCTGACTCCACGGCCTGTGCTCTATTCACTGTGCCACCTAGCCACCCCACCCCATTGCCTTTCTATTGAC
Organism: Petaurus breviceps papuanus; assembly: GCF_028583685.1. NCBI lineage: Eukaryota > Metazoa > Chordata > Mammalia > Diprotodontia > Petauridae > Petaurus > Petaurus breviceps. The sequence continues at coordinate 17,736,907 of NW_027185777.1, read as the reverse complement.
ATAGGCTTCTCATGATGTGAAATGATGCTGATGCATGGTCTAATAGTATATATAGTATCCAGAGAGCAAAAAGAGGGCTCTCAGTTTGTTGAGTAGTTTCCCCTGTGGCAGATTCATGAGAGAGCATGGAAAATAGTCACTTAGGATATAAAACCTGGATCATTAGAGGAAGTATACATGTTGATGAGATCACAGGTCCATCAAAGTAAAGAGTCAGCAGTTTGCAAGATTGAGTTGAGCTTGTCACATGGTTCAAAATTAGATATTTTCTTCCTATCCCCACTTACTGTGGCTATAAGCTAGACATATTAAGATATTAAGACTGATTAGGCAGAATACCAGGTGATGAATAGTAGAATGAAATATTCTGATGAAATGCAATTTTAACATCAAAAAACTTTTTTTTAATTTGTTTCAGTCTTGTTGAAAATCTCTTTAAAAATAGTCTGAGTCCTGTTTTACTGCTTGAAGGAGCATAGTAGAAGGAAGATAGTTGAACATCACTGAATTTTTATTAATAATTGGCAACTCTGCAGTCACTGAAGGTCACTAAGCATCAATTATGATTGTGAGGTGAAGTATTTTCAGAAGGTTTAGAAGATTTGGAAAAATTCTGGATTAAACCCAGGATATCTCCCACAACCTGTTTGATTGAACAAATCCATGTTGTCAGTCTATTTTGCTTTAATTTACCTCTTTCTTCTAAAATTGGAGTATGGAAAATGAAAAAAAAAATGGTGTATGGAGAATATGATGAATTCAGTTCTGAATACACTTATTTAGCTCATGTATACTTCTATGGTATTTAGTGCACCCCAGAAGCAATAGAAGGAATTTTCCATTCCAAAAATGTATTCTAAATCAAGCTTTCTCTTATAGTGAAGCTTGTAGATTTGTTCCATTTTGTTCCTCCGTCAGCCAGATAAGTCTCTTTGCTTGGTTCTCAGCTAAGGGTTGGAAAAAATCAAATCATTGATCTTCAAAATTTCCATGAGGTTTGCAAAGGGTTATACATGGAGTTTCTTGGTAAATTTTCTGTAGCAAAGCGTCCGGCCATTTTGCTTTGCTGGTGACGTATTTCAGTAATTGTTCATTCTCTATTTGTGTCACATTTCCTGACTTTGGATTTCACACTCCCTTTTATTTCCCATTATCAGTAAAAGTGGAACCTTGCTCAATACTGCACTCTAGTGTTCACTCAGCATATCAGAATATGAATTCAGAAAGGGGGAAAAAATCGGGTATCATAGAAAACAATAACAAAACCAAAATCACAGGGTCTCTGAGCAAAGGAATGATCATTTGGTTATGCTTTTTACTTACATCTAAGCAATTCATTAAAAAATAAAATCAATTGTTGAATGAATTTATTATCTTTTCAATGTATTCTTTCCATGACAATGTCATTTTCTGGTCATACATGTCCTTGATATTATTTTTTTTCTTTGTCTCTTCTCATTTTCATCTTCTCCCTTTTACTTTCCCTTCCCCTTCCTGTGTTTGTGTGGGGCATTTCTCTCATGCAAGTCATCATAGGAAATATGGTACTCCCTACTTATCCCATTTTTAGGGTGATCACTTGTTGGGGGATTGTGTTGAGAGGATTGGTATGCATCGGATCAGATGGCCTCTAAGTGCTCCATTCAGCTCAGAATTTCTATGATTCCATGTCTATTTCTTTTTATATTGACCTGTAAGGTATCTTCAGTTTTGATTCTCTTAAAATCTTGATGCTCTTGTTATTCAGAACCACATATGAAATGTGTAGAAAAGACAGGAAAGGTTTTCATCTCCCAGAATCCCTGGGTCAAAGACAGGGATGGACATTGAGAGAACAAGAATCCCAGACTTTGAGATTTATATGCATAGGTTGATTGCATCAGAGGGATTGAAGAAGAAGAATAGTGAGATTGAGAAAATGGAGGTCAGTGCTAGGTTTGTGACCATGTAAAGAAAGGGAATCTTCCCCCCAAATCCTAAATTTAACTGATGCTTTTTTATCCAAGACACAGTCTATTTATGAAGCATTCAAATATTGTAGAGAACTGTAAGAGGAAAACAATCATTTTCATTGACATTGTATTTTCACTAAATATCTCAAGGGAATCTATCCATTCTTTATTGTCAATACTTCCCTTGCATCTGAACTCCTTTTGAGTTGAATTCAAGGATCCATTAAACAATGTACAGAGTAGCTAAAGATTCTTTTTCATCTATAAATTGGCCATTCTCCACTTGTGGGCCATAATATGCAAATTGAGTATATTATAGCAGGCCTGTTATACACCATAGCAAGACTGTACCCAAGGGTGCCTTAGCGGCCTAAAAGAATCAGGTTGGTACAATGAAAGAACCTTAGATGTGAATCTTTTCTTCAATATTTCCTAGCTTTGTGACTGTGGGCAGATCCAGGTGCTAGTCCCAATGCAGCTCTGTAATATAAGGAAAATCACTACACCTCACTTATTAATTGAAGGGGTCAGGGACATACAGTCACTAGGGTTCTACCTTGTTTAACCTGATCCTCCTTTTCCTCATTTGTAAAATGAAATATTTCACTGGTTGTTGTGAGGAAGGATCTTTGTAAACTTTACAAAGTGAAATGCCAAAAATGAGTGAATATGATTTTTCTCTAATCACCTTTTTTTTTGGAGATGGGGAGGGAAGGCCATTGGGGTTAAGTGATTTGCCCAGGGTTACACAGCTAGTAAGAGTGTCAAGTGAGACTGGATTTAAACTCCGGTCCTCCTGACGCCAGGGCCGATGCTTTATGCACTGTGCCACCAAGCTGCCCCTAATCACTTCTTAAAGAAGATTCCAATTGTAGCATACTCCAGAAGCTCTGATTTGCTTTCTCCATATGCCTCCCATTGAAACAGTTCAATCTCCTAAGTACTTATTCAGTACCTACTATGTGCAAGACTGTTTTCTAGGGACTACGGATACTAAAATGAAATAACACGTGCCTTCAAGAATGATACATTTTACTGACACAAGGGTGTGTAACATGTTAAAATATGTAAATGTGAAGTAATTTGAGGTGGGGGGAGAGACTAACAACACTGTCTGGTGCATAGTAGGCCCTTAACAAATGCTTGCTCGTTGACTGAATTACAGAAAACTCCATGTATCCTTGAAGAAAAGTCAGGATTCTAAAGGATAGATCTGAGAAGTGATTATGTGCCAGGTATTGGGGATGACTTTTGCCAATATGCAGAACCAGGAGGTAGAATAAAGAATTTAGTGAATAACTACTAATTAAGTTTGGCTAGAATATGGAGTACCTGGAATGGAGTAATATAAACAAGGTTGGAAAGGTAGGCCAGAATTTGAAGGACTGGCGTTTGGATTTTTATCCTCTAGGAAAGGTGTTTTAAGCATGTGAGTGTCATGGTCAGACCTGTCCTTTATGCAGATAATGCTGTCGTCTGCGTGGAAGATGGAGGGAGGGAAGAGAGATGCAGGCTGGGATACCAATTATCAAGTGCCACAACAGCTGAAGAGAAAGATAAAGGCCTGAGTCAGGCTGAAGTGGAGAGAATAGGATGGATGTGAGAGGTATTGGGGAGAATGTAGCAGATAATTGGCTGATAGGGGATGAGGGAGGGGATGAGTCAAGGTGAAAAAGGAGGAAGACTGGGCGGAAGATGGTGCCCTTATAAGAAACAAGGAAGTTTGGAGGAGGTGCAGGTTTTGGGCAAGGAGATGATGACTCCTGGTCTGGCCTTGTTGAATTTGGGATGCCTGTGAGATCTTCATCCATTAAAAAAGCTTTATTAATTTCACTGACATTAGGGATACAAAGTAAAAAATGAAACTACCTTTGTCAAGGAGCTTATGTAATACTGGGAAGAGGGCAATAGCATACATGCAAAGAAGCAATTACATGTTGTATACCAAGTAAACACAAAGTGATGTGTAGGGGTAGCATTTAGGAGGAGTTAGGATCTGGCGCATCACAAACCTCGCTAGTGTCAAGCAGCAGAAAACACCCTTCAGTCAATTTTTGAATCCAGGGAACTGACTGACCCCCTTAGATAGAGAACCCAGGTATACTTTGAGGGTGCTGCTGGAAAGGTCAATTAGGGCTGAGCCACAGGTGGGATAGAGTAGGAAAAGGAAACTGGTCAGTGATAGCTTCTTATTTTAACAAACTCTTTCTGACTAGTTATGAAACTCTGTTCTTTCTAATGCACGTGGCTTATCAATTCAATACCCTATGAATGAGCTCAAGTTGCCCCACCCCAGTTATTGCTCTAGCTGCCACATCCTACCAGACCAGATATTCTTAATTTTTTTCCTTGTAATAAACCTCTTTATCAGGTTTATTTATATAATTATTTATATTTTTATTAATTTATATATATTATGTATATAAACTTCAGGTGAAGCTTATACTCACCTCGGAATAATGTTAAGTGCAAAAAAATAAAATACATAAGATTATAAAGGAAGCTAATTTTATCAAAATACAATGACCAAAATATTTTTTAAAAACAATGAAAGCAATTAAAAAAATAACACTGTAAAGATAAGTAACTTTAAAAGCTGTAAGAACTCTGATCAAAGCGACAATCATCAGTGATTCCAGAGGTCCAATGATTAAGCATGCTATCCACCTCTTGCCAAAGAGGTGAGAGATTCAAGGTGCAGAATGAGATCTATTTTTTTTTTTTTTACTGTGATCAACAAAGGAACTTGTTCTGTTTAACTGCATATTATTTACAAGGAACTTTTTCTTTCTTTTTTGGGGGTGGCGAGGTATGGATTAGGAGGAAAAAAATAGATTTCTGTTAAATAAAAATTAAAACAAAAAAAGTACATCTGGACCCCAAGTTAAGAACCATTGTAACTAGAGTATAAGCTTTCTGGGGCCAGGGCCGAGTTTTTCTCCAATTTTGTATACCCATTGCCTAACTCAGTACTCTGCATATAAGTATGTGCTTAATAAATATTTGCTGAGTTGTCTTGTTTGAATTAACAAGAAAAATACTTACAAGTCTAAAGATTCCATGGGACACCGTTCGGTGCTGGGTGAAGAGAATCCCACTGCTTTGTTCCAAGTAGAAAGGTCTGCTTTCTATACTTAGACATGTGCCTGGCACATAGTAAATGCAGTGTAAATGTTAGTTGTTGCTGTTTTTACCCTTCTTGTGACATATTTCCATCAAACATTTTGGGAATACTGGGAAATCAAGTTTGAGGAGCTCAGCTTTTCATTTTCCCTCTCATCTGCCTTTCCTGTGACTGATTATATCCATTTCCATTTACTTTAAATTAACTCCATCAACCTGTTCTGAATCTCAGAGAAACAAACCTACACGGGTTCAATTCAGTTGAAAAAAATCAGTCAAAATGATCTAAGCCTTTCCCTTTACCTGAAAAATTGGGATGGAAACTCAGTAAGAACAGGTCACTTGGGAATTGGGCCGTGGCTTCCAAATTTTTTAGGGATTTCCAAACTCAGATTTCTCTGTTCATGGGTAAACATGACCTTAATATTTCTCCCTGACAGGGGGAGGGCAAGTTTCTATTTTTCTACCTCTCTTTCCTTCCCTACTTCCTCCAGGGTTAATTCTGGGAAATGACAGAACCTGCCCAGTTCTGGCTTGTTTATGACAGCCCATTTAAGTCCTCTTTAATCACCCTGGAAACTGAAACAGGAAAAAGCTAATAACACAAAGCAGGTGCTCAGCTCTTATGCTATTAGTCACAGGTGAGCTTATTCTCCTGGGAAGGAGCAGAAACAATTCCTTGAAAAAAAAAGCTAATAGGAGGTAATAGAATGGAGAAGAGAAGAGAGATGGCCCAAATGTTCTAATGGGCTCTTAAGGGGATATTTTCCAAACTTCCTTTATGTTTCTTATTTAGGATGGGAGAAAGCACTTTGTCATTAAAAATGTTGGTTGGTTTCTTGGCCTCATCCACAAAAGCCTACTTTACACAGGCTATGGTTGAGTTGCTGAGATCTGGGTCCTGGGAAGAAGATACCAGATGGGGACCTAAAAGCGCCAGAATTTTGCAGTATGTCTATAGCTGGGGGCGTGTGTGTGTGTGTGTGTGTGTGTGTGTGTGTGTGGTGTTGCCATTTCTATGTATGGATCATTTAATAATAACTGACACTTCCATGTGTTTACCTATATTTTCTCACAATGACCTTGCATGGTGGATGCCATGCTTATCCAAAGGAGGAAACTGATGCTAAGAGGATAATGTAACTTGACCAAGGCCATACACCTAGTAAGTGTCTGAGGTCAATTTGAATGCTGGTCTTTCTTACTTCATTTCAGTTTATTGCGACACCACCCTCATGATGCGGTATTTTTAAGATGGGATCTGGTACTTTATAAACAGGCAAATCAAAATTATCAATTATTGTCTGAGCCCTTTCCAACCCACAACTTCCTCTGTTTGGCTTTTACTTCAAGTCCTCATAAAAAATTTTATAGGCACATTGGCTACCTCTTTACTGAGCAGTGAAATAAAGATTAAAAAAAGACGAAAAAAAAACCTTGCTTACTTAGCAGTTAATAAGGAATGGTCCATATTTAATCACAGCTCTCAACTTGAACTTTATAATTTAAACTTCACTAATTGTCTACTCAGTTTTTGGTAGGCTCTTCTTCCTGACTATCTTTGAACAAAAAAATCTAGCTTATCTTTGTAATTAAGCATTCAGATTTGGTACAAATCTCCAATTGAGTGTGAGTCATTCAGCTGGTAAATCAAACAGTATGTCAGGGAACCAATTAGTTCCCTCCCCAAGTCACCCATAATAATAATGAGTTGTGTAACTTCTCTTCCACTTCTAAGGGGTAATGTTTCATAAATATAATTGGGGAACAAAAGTATACAGATCATTTAGGCTGGCTATTCCTATGGATGGTTGTGGTGGACCCCTAATGCTGTTATTGGAAACAGGCTGTGATTGAATGAATAATTCAGGTGGTCCTCCCAAAGTAATAAATGTGTGTGTGACTTCACTGCCAAAACTTTTACCAGAGGAACACATTATGCTTATCCCTAAGCTTCAGCGTCCTGGAAATGGCAACTTATATTATGATGCTATTCACTTCTTGAATTTGGAAAAAATGCATTTTCTTCCTAATCCTGTGCCTTCAGTTAGTAGAATGCATAGATTATCTTGCTAGAAAGACATAAAAGTCAACAAGAAAATACCCCCCCCCCCGTTTTTGCTATTGATGCATTTTTAGAGAAATTTGACTAGCTGCTATTTCTTTAGCAAGGTTGATTCTCCTGTTACTGGAATAAGGTTATCTCACTTTCATATCTTCTTGAAAGGTCTTATTGGTGATTTTGCAAAGTTTGGATCAAAGTTAGACTTCAACCTGCTTCTTTTTCAAACCCACAGAGGAGATCCTAAATTGGAGTTTAGGCAAGCAAAGGTCATTCACCAAGATGGGAAGTAAATAAGTCAAAAGGTTAGCAGAATTTGAAAGAAGCTAAGAGTCAAAAGGCAGTGATAAGTCTAAATTTGTCCATCAGGTCACAGCTGTGACATGGAGCTGGCAGATAAAGATCAAGGGTCAGGAGAGGTACCCAAGGAAGGAAGGAGAGTTCAGAGCAGGACACAATGAATTTGCAGTAAGGTAGTTTTTCCTAACTTCCCCTGTCAAATTAGAAAGTTACAGATCCACATATAATTGGAATTGTACCATTAGTTATCTGTTGACTGTGAAAGTACATTATGTCACAGAACACTATGAAACTGGTAGCACTTATAGATGAATTTTTATTTTATTATAGGATCTCAGATCCAGATTTGGAAGGAACTTTAGAAGGTTAGTTTCTACAAATTGACTTTCAAGAATGCTGAAGCTCAGAAATAAGTGTAGACCATGTAATCCATTTCTCTCATTTTATAGAAAAGGAAACTGACATATAAAAAGTTCAAGAGACATAATTTCTGAGTAATTAATAATTTTATTAATCATGCTAGAAATAATTAATAAAAGGGGTAAGTAACACTCTTGAATGCCAAAGACTCCTCATGGAACCTACTCAATACTTATATGCTCTTGGAACAGTGGCTGTTCTTTAGGGTGGCAATCAATTCTGATTGGTTAACAATTAATGAGAAGAAATAATGAGAGGTGGACCTGTTCTAATGAGGGGCTGAGGGAACATGACTCTAAGCACTCAGACTTGACCAAAGAGACTTATCTATATCCATATCACCCCATTTAGGGTAATCTAGATAAAAGGATCTACCTCTCTCCACCCAAACCTGCCAGAGTTGAACACAATGGGCCAGAATTCACCTTGGATCAAATTCTTTGTAAAGTTCTTTATTTGGGTGGGGTATCCCACACAGGTATGTACTCTAGGGATCTGGATAATCTCATCCATCAACAATGCCCTTCACAGACTGAAAAAAATCAGGTGGTCCTAATTCAATAACTGATTATTGATATAAGAGAGAATAATCATGTCTCTCAAAATGGAGGTTCAGGGAGATAAGAGTGACTTGCCTCAAGTTACATAGACAGTGAGTGAGGCTTAGAGTAAAGATTTGAACCATGTTCTCTAATTTCAGAGCCAGTGCTTTTCCATTTGTATTAAATTGCCTCCACATTGATTTAGGGCTTGTCTCTCTGACTAAATGGAACAATGACTAGAGTGTCAGACTTGGAGTTTAAACCCTGCTTCAGACACTTATTAGTGAACCTGGTAAAGTCACTTAGCTTCTCGGTTTCTCAGTTTTCTTCATCTGGAAAATGGGAATAATAATATGATTTACCTCATAGTGTTTTTGTGAGAACCAAATGAGATAAGATATAAAGTGTTTTGCAAACCTTAAGGCACTAATTATATGAATGCATGATGATGATGATAGCATTTCCAAATACCTAAAAATGCTTATACAGGATGTCCCCAAAGTCTTTGCATAATTTTAAGCTACTAAAGAAAAGATACTGTTAAATTAAATAATGCCATAAACATCTATATACAGTGTTTGGATTATTCAATGAAAAGAAGATATATTTCCTTATTTATATACTAAGACATTTAATGAGATGATCGGTGCATATATAGATTCACAGATCCATTAAATTGATTTCTTGGACCTCTTGGGGTGTGGGACCCACAGATGGGGAACCACTGAACTAGAGGCTTGGTACATTTGTTTTAAACAATATCTGCCTGTATTTCTGGCAAATGGGCTTCTGTACCTTCACTTGTACCAATTGGAATGAAAAATCAATCAATGAGAAATTTGGAATGAAAGCACCTTCTGGCTTTCTTTATCATGCTTACCCTGACCCAAGACCATGTTTGGTTTCCATTATTCGTTCATTAGTCATATGTTTGACATTGTCATTTCAACTCTATGTCAAGGTTACCTAGAAGTAGAAATACTCTTAGCATGAAAACTGTTTAAGGTAGTCAATTTAGTGAAGCAAATCAGCCATTCTAGATCTTCAGCCCACATCTTACACACAGTAAACATGTATTTGTTACTTATGTCTGCTAATAAAAACAGTCAAAGTAGGTTATTTGCACACAAATTCCAAAGAGCACAAACTAACAATGTGCCAATATGAGAAGAAAGAAAGATAGATTGGAAAAAAGAAGATGCTCCTGTTAGCCTAAGGAAACTGACAATTTGAATTCATTCAAACTACCAGTCAAGGAAGTGAAACAGATAGACATTGTCTAGGACAAGATGGATGCTCAGTTAGATGTGGCCAGTTCATTAACAAATTAAACTGAAAAGAGATCACAGATTTAAAACAGGGAGGAATCATAGAGCACATCCTCTTATTTTGCACAGAAGGAAACTGAGATAAAGCAAGTTGTCCAAGTTTACACAGCTGGAAAGTCATTAATGCTATGTGAGGCTACATTCAAAATAATTTCTATTTTCTCTGCTCAGAGTCCTTTTAGAGTGCTGTTGTTGATTCTGGGTAGCCATTTTTGGAAGGTCACAGACAACTGAGAAATCAGATTGGTGAAAGGAGTGGAGGCCATGTCATATGGAGACTGGTTGAAGGAATCAGGACTGTTTAGCCTGAGAAGATTTGGGGGGGTGGGCAGGGGAGGTAGGGTTTGGGGAAAGTAGAAGATTGATAGCTGTCATTAAAGAAACTGAAGACTTGCATGTGGAAGAGAGATTAGCCTTGTTCTGCTTGGTACTTTTCAAAAGGTATAACCAGGAAGATGCAAAGAGGAAGACTTTGGTCTAATATGAGGAAGAACTTGCTAACAATTGCAGAGGATCTTAATCTGGGATCCATGAACTTAAAAAAAATTGTTTTTTGATTACTGCATTTCAATAGAATTAGTTTCTATGTATTTTGTTTGATTCATTTAGCAGCATTATTCTGAGAAGGGATCATAGGTTTCACCAGACTACCAAAGTGGTTGCTGACACACACACAAAAGGTTTGATTCCTGAATCAGAACTTTCAAAAAGTGAAATGGGCTGCCAAGGGAGGGAAAGGAAGGGAATGTATTTCCCTTGCTTGAAATTTTAAAGCAGAGACTGGATACATAGGGGATTCTTGGTAAAGAAGAAGCTGACCTAGGCTTGGTTACTAAAGGGGTTCCATCTGCTAATCAAAACAGAATCAGCTGGAAAGAGGAAGATCCAAGTCATGAACCCACTTTTTGTGATTTAGTCTAAGCCACAAAACCTTCAGTGGAGTTTCCCCACAATTTCACATTTCAATCAGACCAATTGGGTGGAAAATCACCCAGTCTGGCAAGATTGCTAAAGGGAATGGGCTCATGCTCCATATGCTCCTCAGTCATTAACATCATTTGGCTCTGATAGTACAAGAGGAATAGCAGGTTTTATTACCTGGGGTGCATTTGCTGACCCTGCAAATGAAAGGTGTGATCATGTTGCTTCCTCGCTAGAAAATTACTCCCTGTTAGAAAATAAGGTGGCTCAAATGGAAACACCTAGACATGTGTTAAGTAAGAAAATCTTAAGGCCATCTCTATGATGAAGCAATTTAAATTTTAAGAAAATGGTAACATTCCCACCCCCAAAAGGAAAAGCAAGGCTTTCTTTAAAAAAAAAAAAAAAGATATATTGATGATGTAAAGAAAAAGAAAGGTACCATGTACACCAAAATATTCATAACAGCCCCTTTTGGGGGGGGGGTAGCAAAGAACTGGAAATAAAATATATGCTCATCAAATGGAAAATGTCTAAATGGCATGGTACATGAATGCTATAGAATATTACTCTACTTGAAGAAACAACAAATATGATGAATACAGAGAAGCATGTAAAGACCTATATGAACTGATGCAAAGTGATGTAATGAGAACCAAATGGCTAAAATAGTGTAAACGGAAAGATCTACAACCACAAAATGATAGAAAATGAATGTTGCAGAATTACAAAGAACAAGGTTGTCCTCAAGGAAGAAATATGAGATGATACTTCCCTACCCCCATCCTATTCCTGTACAGAGGCAATGGGGACAGGTACATGGTATGGAACATTGCATGTAATATCAGGTTTTTTTTTCTATATGTTAATCAGTTTTGCTGATTTTTTCTGTCTTGTTCTTTAAAAAAATTGTTATAACAAATGGCTTTGGGGGGGAGAGAAAGGGCAGGTATATAGAGGGAAATCTAGGTGATATAAAACCATTAATAAGATATATTTTAAAGTGTTATTGGCATCCCTTATTTATATATCATCTTCCATTCTTAGTATGTCCTTCTCTTTTCCCCTATTCTTAGTCATACCTTGTAACAAAGAATAAAAATGAAAGAAAATTTTTTAGCAAAACTAACTCATGTATCACCAGTGTAATTCTGATAGTATATGCACGTATATAGCATATTCTACATTTTATACCTGTAGACCCTCATCTCTTCAGAGAATGGAGGGGAGTAATATTTTCTCATCTCTTTCCTGAGTCCCAAATTTGATCATTATATCATGCACAGAAAAGTCAAGGAATTTGAAGTAGAAGGTTTTCAAATGGACCAAAATCCTGTTTTCAGAATTTTAGATATCTTAAGATTCAAAACTATTGAAGGCCAGGTTAGTTTTTCACTTGCCACTACAAGATGTCCAGATTTAGAGTTGGAAGGGACCTCTATTAAAGGACATCTAATACAACTCCCTCATTTGACAGATAAGGAAATAGAACCCCTGGGAGGTTGTTACTTGCCCAAGGTCACATAACTAGCAAATGTCAGAAGTGGGATTTGAACCCATATCCTCCATTTCCAGGGTTAAAATTCTTTCAACTAATGCCTTCAAGACTGTTAGGAATGGAAGGAACTTTAGAACTCATTTCTTCTGATTGCCTCCTATTAGAGATGAGGAATCTATGTCCTAGAGAGGCCAACTATGTGATTTCTGGGCAGCTAGGTGGCACAATGAATAGAACACTGGACCTGGAGTCAGGAGGATCTGAGGTCAAATCTGACCTCAGACACTTAACACTTACTAGCTGTGTGACCTTGGGCAAGTCACTTAACCCCAAATTGCCCTGCTTTCCCCCCTCCAAAAAGCAAAAAAAAAAAAAAAGTAAAAAAAA
>NW_027185777.1:17714877-17724274 GCF_028583685.1 Petaurus breviceps papuanus | reverse complement strand
AAAAAAAAAAAAAAAAGTAAAAAAAAAACATCTATGTGATTTCCCAAAGGCCACAAAATAAAAGCCAGGGGTGAGAGTCCACCATATATGGTGGTATATTCTAGTATACCACCCATGGGAAGCCTAGAACATCAAAGGTGTTTTTATGAAATCAGCAACAATGATTCCCATTTATAAAACCAGTATGCTACTCCCGTTGTGGCCAGAGTATATGACTTACATAAGTGTGAAGCATTCAGGTGGCTTAGTGACTAAAATACTGGGACGCAATATCAAGAGGAGCTCTGTTTGAATCCTTCCCATGTCATTTACTGGCCATGTGTCCCTGGGCAAGCTGTTTAACCTGTCTTAAACTCTTTATTTAAAATGGGGATAATAGCATCTACCTCACAGGGTTGTTATGAAGTAATACATATATATATATATATATAATATAAAATTCTTTGCAAAACTCAAAACACTTCATAAATGTTAACTATTATTATTAATAATAATATTATTTTAAAAATCTGAAATCTGATCCTGTGTTTTTATATAGTTCCTTGCCTTTCAAGAATCCTCGCACAGTTTAGGAAAATGACATTGAAGAAATTTCGTCTTCTTCATCAGTAGTGACCCTGATTTAACTGCCTACAGTGACACATTTTCCCCAACAGGTCTTATATTGAGGAACAGGGTCTTGAGATATGTTTCTCTTCTCACCCTGTGAAAATAATATCACTTTCATTGAGATGGTCCTTCATTTCTATTTTACACAGTTCCCTATTGCAGGAAGGATTGTCCACACAAATATGACAGAATCACTGGACAGCCAGGGAGATAAGCAAATCAAATTGGATGACTATGAAATGCCATCTGGAAATAGGACAGCAAAGTGTGGATGATGGAGCCAGATGAGTGTGCATCTTGTCATCCTGACCTGGAATAGAAGTAGCTGGATGCTGCCTGGATTTGGCCCTTTTTTAAGGAGAGCTAGCAGTTTGGCATTGAATGGATTATTTTCTGCACAGCAGGGTGTTACGCATTGCTCCCCCATTTATAGGAGAACAAAGACAGTTGCTGCAGATGTGTTCTTTACCTAGGGCACTAGAATGAGCTCACATTGCTCACTGGTTAGGCTGGTCTCAATCCATTAGGCCATATAATAATCTAGGTATTGAAAGTACAAGAGGAGAGAAGTAACACAAATGGAATTATTGGTGCTATTGGCCTAGGTATATAATTATTTTAATATTTAATTGAATAACTTCAGTTAGGTGGTGTAGTGTAGTGGATAGAGGGGTGTGTGGGTTCAAGTCCTGTCACTAATATATATTGAGTATGTGGGGGAGGTAAGTCACTTAACTTTTTGCTTTTTGGAGGGCAATTGGGGTTAAGTGACTTGCACAAGGTCATCCGACTAGTTTTTGTGTTAAGTGTCTGAGGCTGGATCCAAACCCAGGTCCTCCTGACTCCAGGGCTGGTGCTCTATTCACTGTGCCACCTAGCTGTCCCAGTAAGTCACTTAACTTAATGGGGCCTCCAGATAACTTTTTAAGAAGTTCTGAGAGCATCAGTAGATCTCTCTTGATAGAGGAAGTTTCCTCACTGGGAATTCTCCACCAGGAGTGGGAAAACTGAGGCCTTGAGGACACATGTGGCTTCTAGATCCTTAAGTGCAGCCTTTTGACTGAATCCAAATTTGTTCTGTAAAATTTGATTCAGTCAAAAGGTCACACTTAAAAGATCTAGAAGGCCACATGTGACCTCATGGATTCAGGTTCCCCACCCCTGCCATATCCTTTTAAAATATAATGCCTAGGCCAAATATCATTGTTCACCTCAATCCCAACAACAACAGCAACAACAAAAAATTACCACAGTTCAAGGAGTTATAACCATGAGATGGAAAGATTATTTAGGTATGGAGATGAAGAGTGGCAATGGAGAAGAATGGATGGGGAACGCAATTGATGTCGTTAAAAGTTTAAAAAGCTATTAGACAGAAGAGAAATTCATCTGAATTATTCTGGTCCCAGAGGGCAGAAATTCTTCTAATAGGTGGAAATTAGAGAGGAGTAGACTTTTGTTTCAATAGGAGGAAAAACTTTCTAAAAATTGTAGTATACAGAAGTCAAATGAGTTGCCTTGAGGATATAGTTACATTTTTTCCTCTACAAATCATTTTTTTTTTAATTTTCAAGGTATTTTAATTAATGATCTAAAACTATTTGAGGAAATTTGAAATTTATCATGAAGAGGTAAAAGACAGAGAAAACAGTATCTTTTCCATGATGGTTTTAGGGAATACTCATTGATTTTTTTTGTGAATGAGTAACAGAAAGATCATGGTTTTAATCCATTATGCCAGGACTCGGATTCCTCCCATGATCTATCCTGTGATGATGAAATGGATTTTGCTTCTTTGAAATGAGCACCTTTAATGCCTTCAGTGTTGTGTATGGGGATAAATTTAGAATTTGGGAAAAATAAAAGAACCAAAGAAAGCCATGGTTAAATTCAGAAAATATGATTCTTCAAAAGGTATGATGGATTCATTTGTGAAGACTAACTGGAAGATTTTCATTTCTCTGTAAATTGCAGTGAAAATATTTCATTCTTGACAGATATGACATGCCAGAGTCCTTAGAAAATGTCTCTAGAATTCTTAAGAAAGATGAAATGATGATCAATTCTATACTACTTGGAAACAAATTATGGAGTGCTAGTTAATTTAGCCTTCTTTGTGTCCTCCTTTTTTGGCTTAGGTAGTCTTCAGAAATTGTCAGCCAATCCTTTCTACTAGATAATTCCTCTCCCCTTTGTATCAATGATCTCGTGGTTTTCCTTTCTTTCTAATGCCACTTCTTTATGTCCTTTACTGGTCGATCACTTTTTTCTCACACCTTAACACGGGGGCTACCCAAGGAGGAGTCTGTCCTTGTCTTTCTTCTCTTCTCTCTTTACTCATTCTTTACATCAGCATCTGCAATTTCTGTGGCTTCTACTACCCCCTTTATACATATGACTCCCTAATTTAAATCTCCAGTGCTGGCCTCTCATTAGAGCTTCAGACCTGTAGCTATTCCAAGTAGAGGTTCCAGTGGCCCTTCATGATCAATAAGTCCCAAATCATCTTATGACTTAAACCTGATCTTCCTTCTAACTTCTCCGCATCTATGGTACCACTATTTTCTTTATTTCCCATATTCATAATCTTGGAGACTTCTATCTCTGTCTACTGTCAATCCTACAATCAGGTACTAGATCCTGTCGATTCAAACCCCACAACATGTTTCTTAATGCTTTCTAACTATACTGCCACCATCTTAATACTGACTCTCAGGACCATGCATACAGACTATTGTTGTGGATTCTTTATAAGTCTTCCTATATCTACTCCCCACCCCTACCTTCCCTCTATGTTTCAGAATATTTCATATGCAGACTCATGTCCTTTGTACCTCCCTACTATTGTCTCCTGAGTAAAGTCCAAGTTCCTCCAGACTCTCCACAATCTGGTGCCACCCTATCTCTCCAACTTCTAAACATTCTAAACTCTAACAAACAGAACTCTTCATATTCCTCCCTCCCCTCAACCCCATTTCTGATACATATATACATATACATACATATATACACACACACACACACACACATACACAGAAAACACTTTACATATATCATTTCGGTTGATCCTTCCAACAACTTTGTGAGGTCGTTGCTATTATCATTCCCATTTTCCAGATAAGAGAGACTGAAGTTAAATGACTTGCCCAAGGTCACTCAGCTAACTAGTGTTTAAGGTAGCATTCAGACTCTGGTCTGGCAACCTTTCTCCTCAGATATCATGCAACATTTTGTTATACACTTCTCTAATGCATTTATCATATATAGGATATTACCTCCATCTGAGCTAATGTGCTTCCCCTTTTAGGCTGAAAGTCCCTTTCTTCTCTGAACTTTTCCTAATAGTGCCTAGCTGAGTGCTTTGCACACCATACTGACTCTGTTGCTGTTGGTTCTCCTTAATATCAAAATTCTGGTGAAATTAAAGAAAGGAAAAAGAGACAACCCCTCAAATTCCACAGTTAGCAGCCCTGGTAAGAATGTTTGGATAAGGGTGGGGGTTTTATTTTTTTGAGGGGGAGTTATCTGTGGATTTTCTTTATCTTTATTCATTCAACAAAAAACTAGTAGGTGCCAAATAATGTGCCTATCCCATCAACTGATGGGAATACAAAGACAAAATCCCCAACCTTAGGGAATTTACAGTTTACTGGATTAACAATTGACCATAGGGGCAGCTAGGTGGTACAGTGAATAGAGCCCCAGCCCTGGAGTCAGGAGAACCTGAGTTCAAATTTGACTGCAGACATTTAACACACACACACACACACACACACACACACACACACAACTAGCTTTGTGACCTTGGGCAAGTCACTTAACCCCAACTGTACTCCAAACCCCCCCCCCAAAAAAAAACAATTGAACATATTAAATTTTATGTAAAATGTCACTATCACTCGTGCCACCTCAGGATAGTGTTTACATAGGAAAATTCCATAGAGTTCCAATTATAATACCTTACCTGTATATGCTACTAAAGTTTATAAAGTACTTTACATATATTATCTCATTTGACCATAGTTAAAGTTTCATTCTATCCATTTTATAGATGTGAGAATTAATGCTTAATGAGCTTAAATGACTTGCTAATGGCACGTAGTAAATTGTAGGGTAGGGAAACTTTTGACTCCGTGGGATTATTTTTGTTGTTGTTGTTCAGTCATTTCAGACTCTTCAATGACCTCATTTGGGATTTTCTTGGCAAAGATATTATAGTGGCTTGCCATTTCCTTCTCTAACTTACTTCACAAATGAAGAACTGAGGTAAACAGGGTTAAGTGACTTGCCTAGGGTCACACAACTAGTTAAGTGTCTGAGGCCAGATTTGAACTCAGGGAGATCCAGCTCCCTATGCACAGTGCTGCCTGGCAATCCCTTTAGGATTATAGCACCATTGATTCAAGAAAGTCCAACTCCTTCATTTTACAAATGAATAAACTGAAGCATGGAGAGGCTACAGTCACTTACCTGGGGTCACATAGTGTCTGAAGTGGATTTTAAATTCAGGACTTTCTGACACCAGGTTCAGCACTTTTATCTTCCATCAAAAAACTGCCTCTTGAGCCTCCTATTTTATTAACTAGCTCAAACCAAAGTGAGTGCTTCATTGCTAAGAAGGAATGAATACATCATTATAAGGTTGTTGTGTTGGAAGCAGTAGCTAGTCACATACACTACTCAAAGAGAGTAGCTGCCTTTTCTATCTGTCACAGGGGATTAGAGACCTTCTATTTAGCTTATATGCTTTAATCTGAACCTGAATTATCATATAATTTTATTTCCAATTACCCCTTTTTACATATTAACACAAGTTGACATACACCACGCAGCTCTATACTTGACCCTATCTGACTGCTGATAAACATTTGATCAAAAAAATGGAAAATTCAACCAAGTCACCTTAATATTTCCAAACATCTGGATGTTTGTCTTCATGTAGTCCAAACATCTGGGGGACTGACTGAATCATCCAGTCTTCACCAATGCATCCGGCTGTGGGCTCATTGTTTTAATATAATAGCTAAGGTTTTACTTGATGCTAGAGTGCTATTTTGTCATTTTAAAATAAGAAATGGCAACTCTCTTAAGTACAGCTATCATTTACCTTATCAGAATATGAAAATATTAGTGCATTAAACACTACACAAAAATATAAGCAACTACAATGGGCTTTTCTGTTGCAGTCCCATTCTCCTTCGATTCCTGTGCAATGGGGTTCTGTCTGAAAACCACTTCACTGGTCCTGCCAATGGCGATAATTAATACTTAAAATTCGAGAACTCTAGATGAAGGACAATTGTATGTGTGCACAAAGGAAAAAAAAAGCTTCTGGAAAGCAATGTGGAATCATGGTAAGAAAATAACTCACCTAAGAAAGTCTCCGTGTCCTTGGGACATTGTCTTCTTTCTTTGTTCATCTTGTTCCACTTAGCATTAAGACATATTTATTTCTCCTCAGTGTGGATCACTTAAAGTTAGATTCATATACAGAAGCAGGGTTACTTCCTATTAGTGCCTGACACATAGCAAACATTTAATATCCATCTATCATGTATCTATATTATGTCTCAATTATCTTTCAAGAGTTCTAAATATTTCCAAATTACCCCAATTCCATGAGAGGTCTCTTGCAACAAAGGATAATAATTAATCAAAACTAACAATATATTTACCTCATTTGAATATGTATTCTACTCCAACCCTCTCTATGCTTAATTTTAAAAAAATCAATAGAAATCTACTTTCTCTCCTTCACACCTCTATGCCATTAAAAAAAAAAAAAGAAAAGAAAAATGGATTCCTTGAAAAAAGTATTGCATAATCAAGTAACACAAAATATCCCATTGGCTGAATTTTTATACACACATAAACATATATACACATACATTGGTTTATACACACACACGTGTGTGTGTGTATAATTCTGCACCCTAAACTTATCTCTGTGTCAGCACATGGATAGTATATTTTGTCATCAGGCCTCTGGACTCTTAGATTTTATTGATTGTATTGTTGAGGTCTAGGGTTTCTGGGACCCTGAAAAAGTGACACTCTGGGTCCTATCTGAATGAATTCAACCCAAGCCTTCTTTCAGTCAAAGTAAAACTGAGTTTATTAAAGATCCGCCATATTGGGTGGACTCAAGGAATCTGAACACCTTCATCGAGGCAAGATGGATCTTATATACACAAAGACTGGCAGAGGGATCTAGGCATGGCCAAGTAGTCTGGGGTGACTAGAAGAGGGGTTTAAGGAGGGTCTTAATGGGACTGACCAGTAGCTGGGGAGACCAGAGGCCAGACTCTAAGAACCAAGAGAATGAGATTAAGGGTGGGAAGTAGCTGAAGGCTACATGGAGATAACAGACAATGGAGGGCTAAACTAGGTTAAGAGTAAAAGAAATGGGGACATAGAGATAATGGAAGGCTTATAATCTCAGGTGAATGCCGGATCAAGCAGGAAGATTCAAGGAGAGTTCAAGGGGATTCCCAGAGTCTATATCGCATTAGTGTTGTTTATAATTTTTATAGCTTTCAAAGTTGTCTTCATAACATTGTATAAATTGTTCTCTTGGTCCTGCTTCTCACTCTTTCCTTGCAAAATCATTCTAGTTGCTTTAACCTCCCATCAAGTCTTTTATTTTGGAACTTTCTTAATCATTAATGATTTCTTTAGATGCACTGGAAGTCGCCAAACCATACATGTTTGAAGATTTCATCTGCGTGATACATGTCTATAATTTGAACTTCAGTTTCTTCATCTGTGAAATGAAGGAACTTGACGCAGTGACCTCTGGGGTCCCTTCCAGTGCCAAGTCAAGACTCCTGGGAGATCCTGTGATCCTGGTCCTATGTATGATAAAGACAAAGAGAAAAGCGCTCATATTTTGAAACTGATAAAGCTGGTGATAAAACCTGCCACAAGATGTCCCCACAGTCCAAGAAAATGCATTTTAAAGGAAGTCAGGAGTACATTTTCCTTATTCTTGAATTTCATGGAGAAGGTTCATTGGAGGTGAAGTTTACTGAGGTCCCTGTTTGGAAAAGCATCTTTTCAGTGCTATGGTCTTATCACTGAATTAGGGTCTACATAGTCAATTCCAGGGAATATCTTCAAACTTGAACTGAAGGAATAACAACTGACGTTTTTCTTGATCTGTAAGGTTTGCTGAAGTGTTTTTCACACATAATTTCTTTGACCTTCACAAGAATTCTGCAAAATTTTTAGGTACTGAGTGTTTTATCCCCATTTTATGGATGAGGAAACAGAGGCTATGAGCTAATAAGTTCAGGAGAAGGGATTTGAACCATCTTCCAACTAACTTTAAATCCAAAACTCTATCAGCTAAGATACATGCCCTCTCTGAGAAACATTTATTTAAGTATCTGCTATGAGTAAGACACTTATATGAGGTTTTACATACTTTATCTCATTTAAGCCTCACAACCACTCTGTTAGATACAAGTATCTCTGTGCCCTTTTTATAGACAGGGCAATGGAGGCTTGGAAAATAACTTGTTCAAGCTCATACAGCATCTAGAAAGTTTCAGAGGTGGTGCTTGAATACCTGCCTTTGTTATTCCATGTGACCTGTCTCACTGTCTGGAACAACCCAAAATTCTAAGAACATGTTTAAATTGACTTCATTTCCTAAACAAGCATTTACTAAGTACTTAATGTATACTGAATACTATCTTAGGTACTGAGGGAAATACGTAAATGTTGATAAGACATGTTCCTTGCCCTCATCAACTCATTAGGAGAATAATATACAAACACAGATTCAATTCCCTTGTACCTAGGCTGTCATGACATGAAGGAACTATCTTTGGGGGGTATTTTCTCACTGTCTTGGCTTGTAGCCTCCACCCAAGAATCCTGGGAAAATGTAGATTGAGACTAACTCTCTGCTTACAAACATAGTTCAACAGTAAAAGAAAACTGTTTTAATGAAAGACAAAATAAGAGTCCTTGGGACACTAACAAAAACAGTTGGAAGAATAAGCATCTCCCAATAAACATTTCCCAAAGACCTATGCAAACCAGTCCTAAATGCACAGGGCCCTCTCTTATCTCATCTCCTGGTTTCTCCCAGCTTTTGTCTCCTGGTGCTGCCCACGTCCTCATTGTTCCTAACAGGTGATGTCAGACTTAGCTTTTCTTCTCAGTTCTTTCTTGTAGTTCATCTTTTTGCCCAGAAGGTGTCAGCAGACATTATTCTCTGTCCCTTTTGCAAGGTCTTGGCTGCAGGGGCTGTCTTCTGACCTCACAAGGCCCCAAAGCCTCTGTTGATATAAGACTGTCACTGGGTGCACTTTCCACCACTATGGAGGGAAACTGAGTTTTCCTTATTTCTAACTGTCATAGCTTGTAAAAGTTAGAAAAGAGCAAAGAAGCCATTCCTCCATCTCCCCACCCCCCTGGTGTACAGATGAAGAAAAGGAAGCTGAGATAGACTAATTTGTTTAAGGTCCCATAAGTAACAAACAGCAGAGGCAGAATCTAAAGCAAGTTTCTCCGAATCTAGAGTCAGGACTCTTTCCCCTGCACTGGAGGAAATGGAGGTCCCCTTGAATCACAGCACCACCACTATTGTACAGTCTGGCAATTTAAAAACATCTCTGGATCTCAGGTTCTTTTCTATATTTCTAGGTTTCTTGAGGCCATGGGCTGTCTCTCATAGTTGCATCCCCAGGTCTTATCACAGAACCTGGCATGTAGGATGTATATCTTCCTATCTTCCTTCCTTCCTTCCTTCCTTCCTTCCTTCCTTCCTTCCTTCCTT
>NW_027185777.1:17690562-17714867 GCF_028583685.1 Petaurus breviceps papuanus | reverse complement strand
TTCCTTCCTTCCTTCCTTCCTTCCTTCCTTCCTTCCTTCCTTCCTTCTTTCCTTCCTTCCTTCCTTCCTTCCTTCCTTCCTTCCTTCCTTCCTTCCTTCCTTCCTTCCTTCCTCCCTTCATCCCTTCTTCCTTCCTTCTTTCTTTCTTTCTTTCTTTCTTTCTTTCTTTCTTTCTTTCTTTCTTTCTTTCTTTCTTTCTTTCTTTAGTTTCTTTCTTTCCTACTTCACATGGTTGTTTTGAGAAAAGTGATTTGTAAGTCTTAAAGTCTTCTGCCATTATTATTTTTCCTGAAAACTGAGTTTAGAAATGTAACGTTATTATAAATGGAAAAAAAAATTATGTTACTGGAGATGTTAGTAAAGGGAATTTTTGTTTTAGGCTGAATGACTTCACCTCATATAGGGCTATTGCTGTAGAAACATTTTCCTCTGGGAAGAGACCTCAGAAGTGGCCTCCAGTGTGGTACATGCTGCCCAAGAGGGAACATGAGTGTGCTAGAGGGCCTGAAAAGCTCAAAAGGAAAACTGAAAATGCTTCTGAACTCTTTGGGCTAGGGCTCAAGCAGCAGGGGATAACTTTTAGCAAATTCATTATTACAAATATTACAATATTACACATTACAAATACATTATTACAAATTATTATTACAAAGGATAATCTTTTTATTTAAGGAAGATCTCCTACCAGGAATAGCACCAGCTAGAAAGAACTGACTAGACCTTGGGTTGTACCTGCTTTAAAACAGAAACATAGCAAAATACAATGATTCTTGTGATATGAACATGCTTTTAAAAAATTGTTTTATGGATGCAAAAAAACTTTAAAAAAGGCAAAACATCTTATGGAAACAAAGAAAAACCCTAAATATTTTTTTTTCTAATTGGTTTTAACAGCTCTAAATTTTACTTTTTACTTGTTCCTGGGAGGATGGATAGGGGCTATAGTTATATGCTTAATATATTTTCTCTCTGGTAATTATAAAATAGTAACAAAGCCTGTAATCCCTGCTCCTGGGGGAGGCTGAAGCTGCTAGGTCAGAGATTTGAAGTAGGGTGAAAGCTAAGTGGGTGTCCTCACAAAGTCTAAGACAAAGGGTGAGCCCCCAGGAGCAGAGAATCACCAAGCTGCTTACTGAAGAGAGAACTAATCCAAATTTTAAAAAAAAAATGGAATAGGTTAAAGCTTCCAAACTGTGAGTTATCTGACCTTCTAGCCTAGTCTCCTCCTTAAACACCTCCCCCTGACAAAAGAGAATGAAATAGTTTGATATTTAGAACTAGAAGACCTGAATTCCATCCTGGTTCTGCCAATTACTAGCTATATAATTCGGATAAGTCATTTAACCTTTCTGTACTTTAGTGTCTTCATCTATAAAATGGGTCTAATAATATTTGTATTATCTATTCCCAAAAGAGTTGTTATAAAGAAAGGGCATTATAAACCTTAAAATACTGTATAAATGTATATTATTATTATTGTTACTATTATAATTAATTTCAGCTTCCAATTCCAAGGAAAGCACAACTCTAACAATAAAATGTCAAAGGATGAAAATGGAAATTCCAGCACATTCCCATCCATTTTAATCACTTCTTTTTTTTAAATAAAAACTTGGAAATGTGCTTACAAGCCATGAAAAGTTGATGTTATAATGTACTATTTAAATCTATTCATAATTTGATTGTTATAAAAAGGAGTATGTGGATTTAGGAAGACCCCAACAGCCTAATCTGAACCCTGATTATGTCCCCTCCCATCTCTGTCACCCTCACAGTCCCAGTCAATAAAGCTATAGGGCATTTACAGAGTAGCTACCATGTTTCCCCGATAATAAGACCTATCTCGAAAATAAGCCCTCCCCTTACTGTGTAAGATTCCTCTAAAATAAGCCCTCCCCCGAAAAGAAGCCCTATTGAGATTCTACTGTAGTGAAGGTGATCCCCTGCGCTACACGCTACATTACAGTACCCTCTGTATGCACCCCCCCCCTGTGAAACGCACGCCGCGCTCCGAGCTGCATCCAATCAGAGCTGCAGCAGTGAGTGCGCCATCCTGTTCTTTATTGAATTCATTATTGAATAAAGGTACATTTTTTTGTTCACATTTACCTGTTTATTAAAATTGCTATCAATGTTCATTAAAATAAGCCCTCCCCTGAAAATAAGCCCTCTGGTATTTTTCTGTCCAAAAAAAACATAAGACAGTGTCTTATTATTGGGGAAACATGGTAGGTGGTGCAGTGGTTAGAGTGATGGGCCTGGAGTCAAGGAGACTTGAGATAAAGTACAGCCTCAGATACTTACCAGCTGTGTGACCCAGGGCAAGTCATTAAACTGCTGTTTGCCTCAGTTTCCTCATCTGCAAAATGGAAATGATAATAGCACCTATTTTCCAGGGTTGTGGTAAGGATCAAATGAGATAATAATTGTTAAATACTCAGCCAAATGCCTCACACATAGTAAGTGTTATATAAATGTTACTAAAACAACCAAATACATTTACATAATGCTTTAAAGTTTGTAAAACACATTACAAATATTACCTCATTTTATAGGTGTTATCATTGCCTCCATTTTACAGATGAGAAAACTGAGGTAAGACAGAAGTTCATACTGCTAGTGTCTGAGGATGGATTTGAACTCAAGCTTCTCTTGACTCCAAAAGGTATGGTGATATATGGTTAGTACATAAGGATGACAGAACACTGAGGAATGCCTTCAGGTATTATTGACTTCTCTACCAAAAGCATAGCTGGTATTTGCTGATGATGATTCTTGGATATCCCATTATTTCAGTTTCCTACAGATCTGCGAAGTTAGAAGGGACATTCAAAGTCCTTCATAACCCAGCCCCCTCCTACCCTTCTGGTCTTTTTCCACCTCACTCCCCAATATGGACTCTTTGATCCAGTGACATTGGCTTCTTGGCTGTTCTACAGAAAACACACTCCATCTCTCAGCTCCTGGCATTTTCTCTGGCTCGCCCCCATGCCTGGAACTCTCTCCTACCTCATATGACTATTGAACTCCAGGACTTTCCTGAAGTCACAGCTAAAATCCGATCGTCTACAGGAAGCCTTCTCTACCCCCTCTTAATTCCAGTGCTTTCCCTCTTTTATTTTCTATTTGTTCTCTGTATAACTTGCTTTTTACATACTTGTGTGCATGTTGTCTCCCCCATTCGATTGTAAGCTCCCTGAGGACAAGACTGGCTTTTGCCTCTTTTTGTATCCCCCGTGTTTAACAAAGTGCCTAGGACATAGTAGGTGATTAATAAATGTTTGATTGACTGCTTCTTTTTTTTTTTTTGCCTTTTGGAGGGCAATTGGGGTTAAGTAACTTGCCCAAGGTTACACGACTAGTATTTTTGTGTGGGTGTTAAGTGTCTGAGGCCAGAACCGAACTTGGGTCCTCCCGACTCCAGGGCCAGCGCTTTACTCACTGCGCCATCTAGCCGCCCCTGATTGACTGCTTCTTGTATGTAGTCAATGTCAATAATATGTTTCAGTTTACTTGTACCCACCATGCATCTCTCTGTTGCCTTTTTGGTACACTTACAACTTTGATCCTTTAAACATGCTGGCATGCCGGTATTCTTAGCTGTGTAGCAATACTGGTCTAATATTGGTGTTACTAATCTTTTTCTGTGTATCAAGGAGTAGCTTGGAATTGCTAGGAGTGCTACCTAATTTCCGAAGGGCACTTGATTTCACTCTTCTCCTCCTGTGGAATTCTGTATCCAGATTATTGCTAGTCCACTGTCTTTATCCAAGATATATGTATTGATGGACTAACTAAACTGAATTTTCATCTAAGTGATTGTCATGATGTGGATAATAGTCATCCATTTGGCTTTTCCTGTATAGAATACTAGGTTTGTCTTTTGAGTACATGTGGATTTGATAACTGGTGGCACAATAGATAAAGTGTGGGATGTGGAATCAGGAAGAATTCAATTCAAATCTGGCCTTATATATTACTTTTTTTTTGGACGGCAATTGGGGTTAAGTGACTTGCCCAAGGTGAGACACGGCTAGTTTTTGTGTTAAGTGTCTGAGCCCACATTTGAACTCAGATCCTCCTGACTCCAGGGCCAGTACTCTATTCACTGCACCACCTAGCCACCCCAACTTATACATTTCTTTGCTGTATGGTCCTGGATAAGTCACTTGGCCTCTGATTGCTTTAGTTTCCTCAACTGCAAATGGAAATAATAATAGCTTCTGTCTTGCAAGGTTGTTATGAGGATCAAATGAGATAACATTTATAAAAAGTATTTAGCAATGTCTCTGGTATAGAGTAGGTTCTATGCAAATGCTTATTCCCTTCCCTTTCCCCTTTCCCCACATTCATCAAACAGATCCTATAGTATTCTAGGACTTGATGCAATCACTGACATATTGGATCATCTGGAAGACTTTATGATTTATAGGAGTACTTCAATGGATCTTTTAATCTCAGCAATGTGAGCATAACCTTCAACAGTATAGATTGCAACCCATCTATCCCTTCTTATCTTATGGAACTCCTACCCATGTTCCCTCATAAATCCTGTATGGGTAGCCATACAATATGTTTGGGACCTTGCTTTATGTCTCTTGACATTGGTTTTCCTTTGCCCTTTCTGTATAACTAGTCCACTATTTTTTCTGGTCACACACCTCTCTCATGATACTTCTGATGAACTCTTCATGCTTAAGATGCCTATTTATGTCCATAGCCCTCTTATATTGTGATTCTATCCAGGGTCTCCTTAATGACAATGATTCATACCTTTGTCAAGTACATGTCTTTGTTTACTGCTTCTTTTGGATACTAATATTCAGATGATCATTGGCAATGCAATATTTCTGTTTACATTGAACAAGAACTTTTATAAAATCCTAACTTTGGGAAATGCTATATTGAAATGCTGACATTCAGACTGTTTTACTCTATTGAGTTGTATACATTTTTTTGATACTCATCAAAAAAGAAACATAGTGAGATCCTATTATTCTCTATAATTTTCATTCATTTATGTCACTGTAAGATGGTCTGTTCTTACAAATTGCCTATGAAAGCTTGACCATTTGGGTCTTATTCTCATCAAGGATATATTCAATGTGTGAGGAAACAATTCTCACAAGTATTTCATAGAAATGGGATAGTATTTATATAGTTCAGTAGTTGCTGATGTCTTCTTGATCACTTTGTAATTTCTTCAGTAATAGTAAAACCTGTGGTTATTATCATTCTTTTAGTATACTACTATCTCTGAAATATTTTGAAAAATCAATCTATCAATGCTTTCAAAATAGCTTTACCCCCAGCATGGATTTCTTTTGTGTTCACTTAGGTAGTCCAACTGTTCTTCCTAGTTTCACCTTCTTAAGTCCCATTTGTACTTCCTTTTATAACACATCATATATGAGACTATAAATGTGGTATAAATTCCATTGTCATTGATAAAGAAGATCGATCACTATAAAAACACTGCAAAATGTGCTCCACTTCTCATCTATTTGTTGTTTTCTTTTCAATTTCATCTGTTCTTGGGATCATCTGGTACAACTGCATCTCATGCAATTCTTCTTTGTAGCCTCATTTTCCTTTCTACCGCTTTTTAGTGTTTTGTAAAGCAAAGCTGCCAATTATCTTCCGACACTCTCCTCTGCAATATTCTATGAGTGAGCTCAGATTTCTTGCTGGTGATGTACTTGACTGTCATCTCTCACTTCTTGGCAAGGAGATCATGGATTTTCCCATAAATGTGGTTTCTAGGCTGTTGGCTACCTCATTGTGATTACTACTTTACATTAGTTACATTTCTCTAGCAATGGCCATCCGAGTCTATGTCATCACCTTTGTCCAATTCCTAATTTTCAAAGCCAACGGCATGGTTAAACTAATTGCATTGTAATTGTCATTGCATGCAGTGTCATCTTTATTTTCTTTTTCTGACTTGGTATTGAATTTTTCCTTTGAGCTAACAAATCAATACTTTAACAACCCAGAGATAGCTGATGCTAAAATAATTCTCAAGTCAGAGTCTGCTCGTGTATATATGTTCATGTGCATATAAATCTGCCTATAAATGTGCACATAAATATAAACACATCTACAGATATTATATTCCTATACATATACACATACACATGTAAATACATACAAACTTTACACATATATCATCTTACTTTGGTAATTTTTATAGTATATAAGCATAACTTCTGAGTTTTCTATAAACATGCCAGTTTCATATTGAAATTTTCCATTTTCCCAAAGCATTTCTGGATTATAGTATCAAAATTTGTGTTTATTATATTGTGGCATGCTAGGTTATTGCTTCTTGACCATCCTTGGTAATTTAATTTATGAAACAATAATTCATTGAAGAGATTTGGAATGGGGGGGGAGTTCAAAAGTTATCCCTCACCCATGGCACTTGAGCCATAATGATCAACTTGTTATTTGGCTGAACTGAGAAGACAACTTTATATTTAAGGGCAGGGTGCCCTTGCTTTATAACTTACTTGTTTTTTGAAAAAAACAGACAATGCCACTGGCCCTAAGTCTACTTGGCATAGAGTTTGTAATGCTAGGTATGAAGCAGCCTCTAACCTTCAAGAGGCAGTACACAGTACAATTAGATAAAAAAAAAAAACAAGGAAGATAACTTGCAAGACCTGACTAAACCAGAAATCATGGACAGAGGTTAACATTGCATAGATCTGAGAGCCATCTTTTCTCTTGGTTTTTGGACCTTTCCTGACTGGTGAAGCATAGTGTTCCTCTGGTAGGGAGAGGAAGACTCAAATGCAGATTGATATTTCTTCTCTGCTTCCACTATCTTTTTCTCTCTGTCTCTGACTCTGTCTCTCTCTCTCTTTGTCTCTCTCTCTCTTGCTGTCTGTCTCTGTCTATCTATCTTTATGTTTCTGTCTCTGTCTCCATCTCTCTGTCTTTGTGTCTCTGTTTCTGTCTCTGTCTGTTGTCTCTGTCTTTCTCTGTCTCTCTCTCTCTCTGTCCGTCTCTCTGTCTCTGTCTGTCTGTCTGTCTCTCTCTCTCTTCTGGACCACTTCATACTCAGTTACTAAATGAGACAGAGAGAAAGATGGTACAGATATCCCCAAACTTGCTCTTGATAGTCATAGATAGATAGATAGATAGATAGATAGATAGATAGATAGATAGATAGATAGATAGAGAGCTTTAAAGTTGGGGAATTATTAGTACCCTTTATTCTCTTTTCTCCTATTGTCACTTCAGAAGATCACATAGGCTGCACGAAACTGAGAATTCTTTTGATTTTTTCTTGGGTTGCCATGACTAAATAAAGATCACTTAGGGGCAAACTTACTAGTGATGAGTCTTCATAAATGTAGCTATGTTTGGTCCTTGGGCAATAGGCACGGTTTCTTGCTGGGACCTTATTAGAACCTTTCTAACTTGATAAATCCTATCAGGGTTTGCGTTCAGTTGGACTGAAGTTTGGAGTATCTGGGGTTACCTTCCCACACACACACATATACACCCCCGCACTGTGATGAGTAAGATTGTGGGGGAGTTTTTTAATATCCTTTCTAAAATGTGGTGCCAAGAGCTGAGCCTGGTGATTCAGATGTGATCTGACCAGGTCCCAGGGCAGAGCTCTGATGGGCTGCCATGACAATGATTCTGCTCTGACTCAGACCTCATCTCAGCAAGAACCAGCAGCTTCTTTTCAGACCCATGGCTACCATCCACCTTGCTTAGTGTGCTTGTCCACAAGACCTTCAGAGTCTCCTATCCAGTTTTCCTATTTCCAGGGTCTCCTCTCCTTTCCCACCTTTCTTCTAGCCAATCAATGACAGACAAGTTGTCTTTGTAAAATACTGTTTGGCATATGCCAATCTCTGTGCAAAAAATTTTAGTAACTCCATTGTTCTTCTAAAATAAACAGCAATCTCTTTAGCCATTAGGGTCCTCTGCATTTATACAGGGGCTTTCTGAAGACAAAGAATTAATACAAAGAAATTAATCTAATGATGGGAATTTCATGTATTGTGGCAGAATTATGAGGGCTACATTTTTACCTAGGTAGACTTTTTGGTCACTGTCCCCCCAAAACCATATATGGTGGCTCCCCATTCCATGTATGCAGTCTAAAAACCAAATCAGCAGTCTCATGCACTGTCTTTCTGAGTGCCAGTTCCTATGTGCTTGGTTTTCTGTCTCCTAATACTTGAATTGAGGACAAGGTTATATTCCCAAGGTTAATCATCCTTTGCCTATTACCACTAAGACTATGGTAAGTTGCATCACATTACTCACCTAAAGATCAATGATTCCCCCACCCCCACCTCAACTGCCCCCACAAAAACCTCTTTCAATCTTTTTTCTCTTTATAGAGCCACATGAAGGTCAGTATTCTGTGGATAATTGTTTTCTTTCCATTATTGGATAACCCTCCCAGAGCACTTTCATAACCTTTCCTCCTCCTTCCATTCCTGCCCACAAGCTGGTAGCCTACAGAAAAAGCTATTAATTTGTTCATTCTAATTGTTGTTTTTAATGCCTCAAAGTTCGAGTGTATGGAATCTGTGATATATTTTAAGGGGGGAAATACGAATATACTCATATCATCATGCAGGCAGACCTTCAGAAAACCTTGGTTTTTTTTTTTTTTTTAGCATTGTTGATATTAAAGTTATAAGCATCATTGCAAGGGATATATAAAGTGAAATAGAGGGAGAAAAAACTTTTCCTACTATGTGCCAAGCACTGTGCTAAGCAGTTTATGAATATTATCTCTCTTGTCAAAAAGTCACTTAACTATGTGTACCTTTTAATCAAACAATACAACAGCAAAGCCTATACACCAAATGATCAAGGAAAGAGGGGAAAAAAGACCCATATGTACAAAAAATATTTACAGAACCTCCTTTTGTGGTAGCAATGAAGTAGAAACAAAAATGCTGTCCATCAGTTGTAGTACTGGATGAACAAATGATAGTATATGGATGTATTGGAATATTATTACTTCCTTAGAAATAATGCAAAGAGCAGTTTCAGAGAAACTTGGCAAAAACTTGTAGGAACTGATGCAGAGTGAAGTGAGAAGAACCAGGAGAGTAATTGCTACTATGGTTGTTACTATGGTAAATTGCATCACTTTACTCACATAGTAACAATGCAAAGAAAACTAATTTTGAAAGAATTAAGAACTCTGATCAATACAATGATTGATCATGATTCCCAAGGACCAATAATGAAGTTTGCTACCCACAAACTGACAGAGTGATGATGGACTCAAGGTGCAGAAAATCTGCACTTTTGGAAATGGTCAATATGTAGATTTTTTTTTTGCTTGATTTGCTTACAAGCCACAAAGATTTTTCCTTCTTTTAATAGAGGAAGGGAGTTAGCAATTATGTTGCTGAAAAAAAAAAGAAAGAAAAGAGGGTCATTGAAGCCTTTTTAAAACTGATGAAAGAGAACAGAAGGAGATATTTGAAAAGCGCATTGTATATAACACATGCATATGGTGTCAAACATAACCCACTTTTTCTGTTCAACTTTGTATAAAAATGTTTTTTGGTAAGAGTGAATGAAAAATAAAACTTAATATTAAAATATAGCCAAGATAAGGCAAAAGAGAAAACTGAGCTCAATAAGCATTGTTTGAAGCAAGTTCTAACACCATGCTACTCTCAGTTGAGTTGAATTGTATCTCCATTCATAGATATCTGAGGAGGAAGGAATCACAAACTTTAGAGGGGGAAGGCCCCTTAGTAGCCATCTAATTCAATCCAAACCCTCAAAAGAATCCTGGCTATAACACCCAGAAAATGGTCATTCAGTTCATAATGCTAATTACTGACATTTACATAGAACTTTAAGGTTGACAAAGTTCTTTATATATTATCTTCTTTGTTTCTCACAACAATTCTATTAACTAAATTTGATAGGTATTATTATTATTATTTCCATTTTACAGGATGAGGAAATTGACAGAGTTTGAGTGACCTTCTGAGTACTGTCAGTGGTTTTTCAATGGCATCTCTCACCAGTGATGGCAGATTTACTTAATCTTGCTAAAATATTTAGGCTGGTTGGAATCTTCACAGATTGATAGCAAGATCACAGTGAGACTCTGAAGCATGGGAAATGAACCTCTTTCTATTGTCTAAGTTTCCTGAAATTTTCCTGATGTTGGCATCTCTTTTCTTCCTTCCCAATGAACTAAGCACACAGGGAAAATTGTAGATGTGCATTTGTTCCTTCTCCTTTCATCTTGCAGCTTTTGGTAGTTTTCTCACATGATAAGGGATAAATATTCTATTAAGGCTAAATAATAAGAAAACCTTTAAGAGACAGCTCTGGCTTCATTTATGTCTTTTTTTGGGTGTTTTCAGCACTTAACACTGTACCTGGTACTTAATAAATGTTTGAGGACTTATTGACTGAGACTTTGTCCCATCATTACAATGACATATTTTGAGAAATCAGCTAAGACAGTTTTATGAAAGTATCGGCGAAGATGCTATGTTTCCCTTCACTCTGAGAGATCTAGTAAAGGCCAATGACAAGCTCATAGAGTAAATTTGAGAAATGGTGGCCAAGAACACAAGGATGAATGTCCACCCTACCCATGCAGCAATCATCCTTCCAGAATTGCAAGTGGCAGTAACTCTACTCTCAATCTCCATCAACTGTGATTTCTCTATTATAGTAGTGAGAATAAACACTGAATTATTTATAAGGAGAAAGGGATATTATCAGTGTTGGTAAATTTAATGCAGTTGAATTTTCTTATCAGTTTCCATGAAGTCAATTATCATCTCCATGAAGATAAGTCCCAAATCCATCCTGAATCTCTTGTGAGAACTTCAGTCCTACAGCAACTACTGACTGCTGTGTAACTCCAATTGCAGGGTCTTTCAGAATCACAAATTTTAAATATCCCAAGTGGGACTCATTATCTTTCTGGCAAGGACACCATCATGCTTTTTGTAATCCAGGTTTACAACTTTAAAGTCATCTTAGATACTTCCCTTTTCCTTTTCCCCCATAGTCAATCATTGGCCAAATCATGCTTATTCTTTTTCCAGAAAATCTATCCATTTATCTCCAATTAAAGTTTTCTACCCCCTCTTTTCAACCTTTTCCCTCCAATTTATCCTTTAGATTTTTTTAATTGATGTACTTTCTTTTCAAAAAATCATTGTCACTTTCTGATGATTTCTCTCCCCAGTGACATTTCCTGCATCCAAAAATCTAATCAAATGAGAAAGTGTTCATTAAGTGTGTATTGCAGGCCAGGTACCATGTGAAGCACTGGAGATACCTTTTCCTTGTTAAAACTCAGTTAAGAAGAATAAAACAACACTTTGGCCATGTCTAAAAATGTATGTATGATTCTGCACTGAAGTCTACCACCTCTTTGCCAAAAGGCAAGGGGAGCGTTTCACCAATTATCTCTTGAAGTTATGAATATTCACTGCATTGATTACAGTTCTGAAGTTTTTCAATATTGTTTTCTTTCATAATAATGTAGTTGTGTAAATTATTCTCCTGGTTCTGCTTACTTCACCCTTCCATAAGCTAATGTGCTTTCCTAAGTTTCCTTTTAATTCCTCACATTCATCATTTCTTATAATACAATTATGTTTGTCATATTCATATATCATAATTTATTGAACCATTCCCCAATCCATAGCCACCCACTTTCCTTCTAGTTATTTGATACTGCAAACGTGCTGATATAAAGAATTTAGATAACTATTGATATATTGACACATGTCAATATCTATATCTACCTATCTATACCTATATCTATGAATATATGACCTTTCTCTTTGTCTTTAACTTCATTAAAATTTATGCATAATCGCAGTATCATTGGGTCAAAGGATCACATCACAGTCCATCTTTCACACAAATACCTAATGATTTTTCCACAATACAGATGTGGCCATGACTTTTCCTTGTTCAAATACCTTAAGTAGCTCCCTATTAACAATAGGTTAAAATACAAACTCCTTAGTCTGGTTTAAGAACTTTGCTTTAGTCTACCCTTTCAGTTTATTTTACATTGTTTAAAAAAAAGGTATTTAATAAAGGTATTTATTTAATAAGGTATTTAATAAAATAAAATGTTTAATACACTCTATATTCTAGCCAGACTGGCATACTAGATATTCTTTAAACTTGTTATTCCATCCTTCATCAAGATACCTTTGCATGAGCTACTTCCCACACCTGGAATTTACTCCCTAGTTGCCATGGAATCTGATAATACTTAACTTAGTTAAGGTGCAACCCTTATCTTTCCTATTGTTAGCAATCTTTATCTTCTCAAATTACCTTGTATTTACTTATCTGTTTATATAGAGTGACAGGGCTGGCCTTGGAATCATAATCAACTGAGTTCTGACTGGGTCTCTTCCATATAAGGCCTAAGTCTCTGACACATAAGGGCAACCTGATGATGGTCAAGTCACTTAACTTTTCAGTACCCCCACATTTTCTATACCAATATAGATTGCATAAATGTTAGTGGGTACTTTCCCGTTTCAGTCGCCATTCATGGTCACCAAGAGTGACCATGGCAAGATTTAGGATTAGCTTATTTCTGGTCATGAATAATTTAAAGAGAGATGATGAAGAGTTCCCTAATTGACTGCTAACCCATAACTCAATAGATATAGAAGAGGAATTCCTGATACTTTTAACTCTCTTTTTTTCCTTTCTGTCTTTGAAGCATCAGGACTATCCAAAACTATGTCTGGAGAGTCAGGGGGAGTAATGTCTGCCTTACCTCTATACCTGTTCCACGTGGCTGTGAGCAGATAGCTTGCTCAGGCCATTTAGGATGGGACTGCCTCTCTTTTGTCTTTTCATTCCTCAAGAAGGTGATATTTTGAGTTGTGAAAAGTCTGGATGTCTGTAATTGCTGTAGCAGCACAACCCCACCCCCAATTCCCGCCAAAGCAGCAATGTCTGATGGTAATGGAAGTATCTATAGGAAAATAATCAGTAGAAAGAAATACTGGCTCATTTTGCCCACTTTGTTGGCAAGTTCTTACCAAAAGAACATTAGACAGTGCAAGGGCAAGTTTAGTTGTAAACATTGAGTTGTTGCAATATTTGATTATCGTTTTGTTTGTTATAGAGGATTTCTTAATGGTAATCAATGGTTGTTGCTATAATAATATATTTCCTGGATTTCTGCCTTGAATAATGGACTTTATATGCTAGATTTTAATATCCTTGAATCTGGGCAAGTTTTAAAAGAAATACGGTTTACTTGAACAAAACTGATCAGTTTTGAAAAATCATTAATGCCCTCAAAGAGAAGTGGATTTAGTGAATGGGAAACAAAAAATGGAGAGAATTTGAATTGATCCCTCTTATTATAGTATTAAAATTAAGTCTACTTAATTTATCAAGTCATGTTCATGCCCTGATTTTATATACTTGTATCTATCAGTAAACATTGTGATACTTGAAAAAAATTAGCAGCCCTATGAATTGTATTATGTCCCCAAAAGTTTGAGTATTCCAACTGATTATACTTGTAATTATATATTGTTACCAAACCTTGTTTAAATTGTTTGGTGGATATATGCTGTGACTCTTTTATTTTCTGGATAGGAATAAACATCCTGTTCCATACAGGATTCCCATAAATCTTTGGTTATTCCTTTATTTTCCCCTTTGGGAATATCCAAGCATAAACTCTAATTTTTCCTGTAATTATCAGTCAACCAAGTAACTCTGAGAATGGGGAGCCCAGTCCCACCCCTAATTTGTGATCTAAAAATGAACAAACCAGAATACCTGGGCACAGAGAGGGAGTAATGCAGGTTACCAGCTCTGTATTAACACAGTGGTACATCTAAAACTAGCATATACAAAGAAAGAAGTTATCTGCACTCAGAAGGAACTGAGAAATAGAACTATGTATATAGAATGATTTCATATATAGAATACATACATATATATGTTTATATATAAATACCTCTTTGTATCTTTGGTGGCCTCTCTAGGGTGGGGCAGCAGAGAAATAAAAAGGAAATTTATAAGATAACTTTGTTGCATATTTAAAATAAATAACAAGTTATGCATGGTAGAGCTGCAGTTTCATTTGCTATCATTTTTAAAAATTATACTATGTTATGGAAATGCTTGTTTTTTTCCATAAATCAAAATAAAATAACACTAAAAAAGAAAAATTAAAGAGAATAAACGAGCGGTTTCCATTGGGCATTTGGAAAAAGAGTTCCCTACATTGTTGAAATCATAGTTATGCATCAAAACCAAAGTAAAGCAAAATAAAGAACCAAGGTCAAACCAAGTTGTAACCTATAGTTCCCAGTACAAAGAAGGCTTAGTAAGAGCAGTAACTACTTTGTTTTTGTCTTGGTATTTCTTAAGACAAAGTAGAAGCTTAATAAGTGTTTGCTGAAATAAATTGACCAGACTAGTGCCTTAAGTGATTTAGATTGCCACTGGATTAAAGTAGGACCCAAGTGAGCCTCCAGGGCATGGGAGGAATGATTTTGTATTGTTAGGATTTCCTTGACTTGTGGAAATCTCTATTTCCTGGCCTGAGGAAAAAGAGTTTCCATATCCCTTTCTCTGGGTGCTTGGTGTCTGGTGATTATGCTAAGAATCCTGGGATCAAAGCTGTGTGAAAAGGGGTAAGTGTTTGGCAAAGGGCTGAGTCTTATGAGAAGGACATTTTGAGACAGCATTTGTTGAATTTCTGACATTGTGTTTGTTCTGAGATTCTGTCTTATCACCCGAAGGTTATGTTTTGAGAATCTAGAAATAACAATTTCCAGTTAAATTGCTTACCTGATGCAACTGATTCAGAACTGGTTGATTGCTTTTGGGAGTTGCTCAGGGCCACACACAGGCAAAGAAGAAAATCATCCATTTTTAAAGAATCTGCCCTATGGTATGGCTTTTTCATATCATTTAAAATGACTTCCAGTTGTACTTTTCTGTAGAAGTAAAAAACTGGAAACAAGATAGATGACTGATCATCATTTGGGGAATAGGAATGTAATGAAATATTACTGTAATATACATATGTATATAAATAGATATGTGTGTATGTATATATGTGTAAATGTGTGTGTATATACATATATATATGTAAAGATGAATATAAGAAGCAAGGGAAGACATATGAACTGAAGCAAAACAAAGTGAATAGGACCAAATCCCAAGGAAACAAACAAAAAAAACCCAACATACACAACGACTACAACATAAATGGAAAGAACAAAACAAATTTGAAACTGAACATTGTATAATTATAGTGACTAAGCTTGGACTGGAAGAGATGTGAGAATAAGCCTCCTTTCCCTTTTCACACAAATTGGGAACAGTGCATCTGGAACACCAACTATGCTATTAGATTTGGTTGACATATTGGTTAATTTTGATGAATTACCCTTTTGTCTCTTTTTAAAAAAATCTTTGTTAGAAAGGATGGCTCTCTGGGTGGAGGAAGGGATAGGAAGCTTTAAAATGGCTACTTGTGCTGGAGGAATGAAAATTAGAAATTAAGAGAACACTAGCTCTAAAGGCAGGTAGAAAGATCTGAGCCTAAGAAAAATGTTCAGTGAGTGAAGTCTGTATTCGGGACCCTCTCTTCTCCTGTCAGCACCCATCTCCCTTTTCATTGTTCACCTCCTTTTTCCAATTTGTTGTTAACTTGCTTAGGGTTCCACACTAGACTCTTAATATACTATCTTCCCTGGTCTGTCCTACTCAAATACTGTGAACTAGTGTATTCCTGCCCTTTTTACTTATATGAAAACTGGCATATGCCACATCCCATTTCCATGGCCCTTTGCTAGGTGACTGGCAAGCAAAACAGAGAAACCATGAAACTTCTTTGTTGTTTAACTGTTTTTTCAGTGATGTCTAACTCCATGACCTCTTTGGGGGTTTTCTTGGTAAAGATGCTGGAGTGGTTTTTCATTTCCTTCTCTAGCTCATTTTACAGATGAGGAAACTGAGGCAAACAGGGATAAGTGATTTGTCCAGGGTCACAAAGCTAATAAGTGTCTGAGGCAATTTATATTATAATGTTAATGGCTAACAAAGACAATGCATCACTTCACCTAGACAGTATTTTTTTTTTTCAAGAACCCACAATACCTTAATTCAAAGGATTCACTTCAGTGATGGTAACTGTAGTTACTGAGACAGTATCAACAGAAAAAAGATATTCTTTTTCTTTTGGGATTGGAGGGAGGTATAATACCCCACATCTAAACTTGCTCATGCATAAAAATAGTATTTGGGTGAAGGAATTGCTTTCATGAGGACTGGCAATGAGCAGAAGGGCAGGTCTGAGAAAACCCCAGGCTGAGTTCCCAGAGAGTGGGCACATCAGGGCTCAGCTAAACATCCCTACTTTCACTCACAAATCTGTAACGGCAGTGGGAGCTTGAGAGAGTGGAGATGCTGAAGCATGAACTGGGAGGACCCAATCTGCTTGGCACTGCCAGAAAAGTCTTGGACGTTACCTGCTTCAGTAAATCATTTTGCACTCATGTTTGGAGCTTTCACCTTACCACAGAGATGCATCTGAAATACACTGAGGCTGAAACAATTATGAATAGACCTACTGAAGGAAGGATCAGAGAGACCTAACAGGAGGCAATTTCCATCTGGCTCACAAGGAAGTCAATTTCATTCAGGCTCAGTGAGTCCACAGAGAGCACTGGAGAGACGACAGCAGTGATGCATTTGGCACTGACGTCAGACATAGCCAGGAGGCAGAGAGTTAGAAGCAACAATCCTGGAATTGAGGGAAAATAAAATTTGAGTGTTCTATTGTGGAAAATAAGCTAGCTAGAAAGAAGATGACCTTTTGGATCTAGAACTGAGAAAAGTTTCCATACTATTACTAGACTAAAAATACTCTCAGGTCAGGGAAACTTCCACTACCATTTAATGATACTATTAACCAACTATGAGAGGATATGCACCTGTATTTTAACCTTAGGAGAATGAATAGGGGCAGCTAGGTAGCACAGTAGATAAAGCACCCAGCTTGGAGTCAGAAGGCCCTGAGTTCAAATCCGGCCTCAAATCTGGATTAGTTGTGTGACCCTGGGCAAGTCACTTAACCTCATTTGCCAGAAAAAGAAAAAAAAGCTAAGAAAGAGAGCAAAAAGTGCTCAGGTATAGAGGTGGGCACAATGGTGTTGGAGCATGAGGGATGATGTGGTGTGGAAAGAACAGTGAATTTGGAGGTGAAAGACTAAGTTTTTAATCCTACCTCTGCTTACTTTGACTTTGGGTTAATCCTTCATGGCACCTTTGTTTTCTCTTCCTTAAAAGGAGGGTCTTTGACTAATAACTTCTAAGTTCTTCCCAAGTCAAGGGTCTCTAATTATCTGCAACTCATACTGTGAAATGAAAAGTGGAATCTTTGCTTCCCTCAAGTCAATACCTTGATTCTCTTGTGAATGGCCACCTCCCCATTCAGTCACAGCAAGTGGTAAACAACGGAACCTAAGTGGATTCTGTGGCCAATGACAGACACCATCGGCACTGCTTGGTATCACTGAACTCACCTGTCCCCAGATGACAGCTCTGGGGTTTAGAGGAAGACTGGTTCACAGCACACAGGTGCTGAACAGACTTCATTAGTTCTATTAGTTTACTGCTAGCAATTGACCATTCCTGCTCCCAGTGGAGGGGCATTCTCTGAGGTCTCCCAAATACAAGGCCGATTCCACATATTTTGACTTCATCAACTTCAGGGTATTTTAACTAATGATCAATCTGACCATAATTTACCATTTAGCATAGTTTACCAAACTTTATTGGCCAATCTTTGTTTTACCAAACTTTGTTTACCAAAAACCAAATTATCTTAACCACTTAAATTCAGCAAATATTTACTTTGTCCTACTCTTTGCCAAGCATTCTGCCAGGTACTGAGAAGGGTAAAAAGCTGAATAAAATATGATGCCTGCCTTCAAGGAATATAAAACCAGGTATTAGAGGTCAAGGCCCAGAAAATAACTCTGTCCCTTTTGGATTTACATTGTTCATATGTTGTATATATTTATTTATTTATGTATAGGTTTCATCATCTCAATAGGATGTGAGCTCCTTATGGGCAAGAACAGGAACTCTTTCATTTTAATTATTTGTATCATCAGCCAAACCCAGTGTCATTATATCATTATTGTGGAGAGAGCCATGAGATATAGGGAATTCCTGGTGATGGAACTGCCTCCAGCAATAGAGATCAAAAGTCTTGAAACATCTGAGTTTTAGAGAGCTGCCTAGGGCACTGAAAGGTTAAGTAATTTGGACAAGGTCAAAAAGTATGTATTAAACCCAAATATCCCTGACTCAGAGATTGGTTCTCACTGCCTCTGATGCCTTTCACATAGTAATCACTTCGTATACATTTGTTGAATTAAATTGAAATGAACTCTTTCTATACAGAGTTTGAGGCTTGGTTCAGAATTCACTGTCAGTAATTGTTTAAAATTTTCACCAGTTACATGATGAGGTCAGAGGTATACAGAGGGGTAGAGATTAATCTAGCAGTATTCTTTAGGACAGTTTGAAGTGGAGAGAGACTTAGGTGGGAAGACTGGCAAAAAGATTGTTGCAAATAATTTATATCAAAGGTACTGAAGACTCAAACAGAGATAAGGGAAAGACAGGGAGAGGAGCCAAGAGATATTGAAGTGATAAATTCATTGGACTTTTGTGATTGATAGGATGTACATTTCAAGAAAGAAGATAAATCAAAAATAAATATGAGGTTGCAGGAATAGTGTTGTGGGTAACTGAAATAGGGAAGTCAAAATAATCAATGGAGCATAGGGAAGAATGATTGATTAGATTTAGAACACATGGAGTTTGAGATATTGTCATGACATTCAGGTAGAGTTATTCAGTATGCCATTGAAAACATAAGTCTGGTACACCTGAGATATTAGAGCTATAGACAGAGTCTTAACAATTGTTAATATGTCCATTTGGTATTTAATTTAGTCTATCACCGATAAAGATGATTTTTCTTATCATTTAAGACAGACAAAACATGAAGAGAATCTACAGAGAAGGTTAATGTGTAGGCAGAGTCAGTAAATCCATTGCTGCCATCAAATGTCTTATTCCAAGCTTCTGGGTTCGAAGGGTTCTCATAGTCTCATATTAAAGGGCATAAACATGATTGGTTTGGATGCATAGAATCTGTTGATGGTTACCTTGGGTTAGAGGCTGGAAGTCTACGGATGACCCTTAACATCAATAACTGCCCCAAGTGGCTGTCCTTATCCCAGAAATGTCTCAAATGCTGGATTTTTGCTCCACACAAATCAGACCTTCTGTTATAGCTAATAAACTACTCTTTTTTGGTGGGGGGGGGGGAGGACAGTTGTGGCTAAATGACAACTGTAGTCCATGTGGAAATAATTCTTGGTTCAAATTGAAAGAAGTCCAGTGTTACCTTGCAATGTGTCTTCTCTACCTTGGGGTCAAATACCAGGCATGATCCAAGGTTGGGGTGATGTACATAAGCAAGTGTAGGTGGGCCTAGCTTCCAAGCCTGTACCTACTTCCACAGCAACTGCCCTTGGAGTAAGCAAAATGAGGATTCAAATCCTCCTCCCCACATCTCCTAGCTGCATGGCTGGAGGCAAGGCTCTTAATCACTCTAAGTGTATAGGGCTGGTCTAAAGTGTCAAGTGATGTCATGAATGGAAATTCCTTTGGAAACTTTAAAGCATGCTATAAATGTTAATAACAATTATTATTTAGTAGACAATAAAGAATAAACCTTAAATAGTATTATGTGTATGACATGAGAAAATGCAGATGTGGGCTGATAAATTGCTATAAAAACCTCTAGCTCTCATGGGGCAGGTCCTTCAAGTTAGTATTGACCTCCATATCTTTTATTTTTGTAGTAAAGAAGTTGCAGGATCGTAGTAGCAGAAAATGGTTCTAACCAGTCACTTAATATGAACAAATGCAAATCACTCTCCTTGCTCACCCTCCCAACTTAGCTGTAAAAATTTTGAAATGCATTTTCAACCATTTCTGGAGTCGACAAATGTGACAAATGGCCTCTGATAAATTTGAAAAATGTCCCTGAAAACAGAGGATTGCACAGAATGCACCCAGAAATCTTTGCCAGGCAGGAAATGAGTCATTTGCTGCAGCCCTGAAAGCTCCTAAGGTGCAGGGCACCACCTTGTGGAGAAGACACAACCTTTCGTGTTAGACGTCCTAACACCTAATACAAATCTACAGCTAAACACACAAATATAGATGATGAATGAGAAATGCTCCAAGAGGGTGGAGGGAATGCGTGGGTGTCTTCTCTGGCTTTCTGACATCAGAGTGAGGCATTTGTCACCAATTGGTAGGGCTGTAGAGGCATTACTAATGATTATTAGTAATGACTAAATAAAAGTAATTGTAGAAAGCCAAAAGGGCAGGGATTTTAGCACGAAGGTGTTAGAGACTGTCCTAGGAAGAAATTCACTGTTAAAGGGTCACTGAATAGCTAAGGATTTTGTAGGGTCCAGAACAGGATCCTGAAATGGGATCGATCAGCTCAGCAATTATCACCAATATGCAAAAAAAAAAAAAAAGGCCTCTAATGAGGGAGAAGTTTCTGTAGCACAATTCTTGACTAGACAATAATTCCATCATTATTTTTACCATCATCACCGTAACCATTGTCAATGCATTTGTACAGAACTTTTACACCTTACAAAGCACTTTCCTTATAACAACCCTGAAAGGTCAGCAGTACAAATATAACTATCCCCACTTCACACACGTGGGAATTTGGGTCCAGAAAGTCCAGGGTGGGATTCTGGCATTGGTGAGCCTGGGGTACCTCTCTCTCCATTCCTTAGTCTTCTTGACCCCATATAACACTTAATTATATAAACTAGTCACACTTCGCTTCCCAGAGAAGGAACATGCCATACTCTGTCTTCAGTAAGGGGGGGAAGCCTGGTTCATGGAAGGACCACTGGCCTTCAATTTAGGAGGACCTGAATTCAACATTGGCCCTCATCTTTTCTGACTCTGTGACCACCGGAAAGTCACTTAGTTTCTTCTTCTTAGTTTCTTAATTTCAGTTTCCTCATTGCTAAAATTGAGGTGATATTAGTTCCAATCTCGTGTGCCATGAAAAGACTGTTTTATCAACCATACAGTACTAGAGAAAAGTGAATTAGAATGGTCAGTCTTTTTCTTTGTCATTATAGGTGGGACCTGGTATCATTGTAAATCAGAGACACAGAGGGAGTGAAGATACAGAAAATACCTCTTCTATGAACCAACCTGACAGACGGTAGAACCTTAACGTTTGAGTCTTCCAGCAATATTTTCACTGTGGAGTCTTTCTTCCAGGTAAATTTCTGCTGCCATCCCAGCAGGACTACTTAATAGCTCTAATTTGCTTCATGTATAAAAGCCTTGTCTTTCCTAGAGGGTTGTAAGCTCCTTGAAGGCAGAGGACTACACCTTTAGTTTCTTATATAGGCCCTACATTGTTCACTATACATGTAAAAAATTTCTAAATGATTTATTATGCCTAGTTCATCCAAAACACATTTGCCTTACCTACCATTAAAACTTTCAGAGAAGCCATCCCGAAATGACTTCCCTGTTTAATTATTCTCATCTAATGTTTGCTTCATAGGATTGTTATAAGGATCAAATGAGATAATATATATGAAGAACTTTGAAAATCTTCAAGCTGTACATTAATATCCTTTCTCTCTCCTCCCCTCCCTTCCTTCATCCTTTCCTTCTTTTCTTCCTTCCTTCCTTCTGTCCCTAAATCTCTCTGCCTATAAGTTGAACAAGTCCTTTTCCTGATATAGATGAGGAATCATTTGATTATAAGAAACTAATCAGAAAAGGGCATTGAAACATATCTAGAATCCATTTAATCTATGTCTGCATAATGCTGAAACACTTTTCTTTGTGCAATTTTTAAATGTAATGATAAAACTAAATCAGTTATACTGGTCAGTTCATTCAAAATGGTTCTAAAGACAATGATTATCTAGCATAAATATATCCTTAGTCAGAAATATAGTAGTCAAGAGATGGAAAATCTCTCTCTCTCTCTCTCTCTCTCTCTCTCTCTCTCTCTCTTTCTCCCTCCCTCCCTACTTCCCTCCTTCCTTCTATCACCTATTAGAAAGATCTGAAAGTAAATAAGAAACAAATTATATAATGCCCATTTGGAAATATTTTCTAAGAGAAAAATAAAATATGACTAAGACAGAGATGTATTAAATCTAGATTGCTTATAATCTTCATTCCTAGAAAATTAAAAAAATATACATTTTTGGAGAAATACATGGGAT
This sequence comes from Petaurus breviceps papuanus, assembly GCF_028583685.1. Classification (NCBI taxonomy): domain Eukaryota; kingdom Metazoa; phylum Chordata; class Mammalia; order Diprotodontia; family Petauridae; genus Petaurus; species Petaurus breviceps. Next base: position 17,692,509 of record NW_027185777.1, on the reverse strand, counting down.
TTCTTATGAAGATGGTTACATGAATTTAATCTCAGAGAACTTTACTGTTTTTATATTTCATAAAATTTTTGTATTGCCCATTTTGATTTTTAATCCACCTGTGGCAGGTCAACTATTGTGTTAAACTTTTGTTTTTGCTTGCTGGGGCTCAGCAAACACTAAGGGTTGTTTATTTCCCCTGACATCTCCCCCCACCCCCCTTATAGACCACCTACAGTCTTCCCATCTTTCTAGCAGTAATCATCACTTCCTATTAAGGAACACATCATGACCCTGCCCTTCCATTGCAAAGCATTAAAACTAGGTCAAGTTGTTGTTCCATTAGAATTTCCCCAAATATAGCGCTGTCAGTCCTAGAATGGCTTTCTAGGGCTGGTCAGTCAGGGATGCTGCCAGGGAGCCTTGGGAGTTGCCATAGCAACCGCCAGATAAGAGCCAAGATGAGGACACACAGGTTAAATTAGCTGTCTCTCCTCTCAGAGGGGGCCTGTTTCAGGAGTAGGAAACAGACTGGAATGCCAGATGCATGCAGAACAGCCAAGATGATCAGAAAAAGGAGAAACTATTAGAAGGACAGGACCCAGCAGGGGAGCAGCACTCCACCTGATATCCCACAGTTCCATGGTATACTAGTACAAAGGGGGTGAACCTCAGTCCCAATACGAGGCAGTAAAAAGCATGCCATGATCCAGCTGGGCTTCACCCACCCCAACCTCACTTTATGTCTCTCAGAATCAGAATTTTTCAGCCATATCATGAAATTATTACAGTTTTTTTTTTCTCCAGGCAAAGGGGTGGAGTGGAGCTCAGGGAGGAGGGATAGAGAAGGGTGGGGGGAGAAATTTTCTGGGGATTGGAGACATTCTATAAGAGGGATTTTTTAAAAATTGTACCACAAAGCAGTCAAACAACCTAACAAGGTAGAAATGATTATGTAGCAACACAGCCTCATTGATCTTATTCCTGCCCCCTGACTCTGTTTCTTTTTTTCTTTCCCAACACAAGCAACTATTTTCTTTCTTCTCAGATATTCATTGCCATCTGCTGACCAGATTTAGCTGGTACAAACCAAACCTCAGATGGAGAGCAAAGCTGGTGATCAAGTCATGCATTATACCAATGACCTGCTGCCTCTGTCTTGAAGGAAATGGAAATTATTGGTCCCTCTTTCACTACAAAGTCTGCAGTGCTTGTGTCTTGATCTGACAAACAACTGCAGGCATGTTGGAAAGGCTGAAAATGACTGATGGATCCTGTTTGTTTTACATAGCATCCATCATTTGGCCTCTTTAGGCTTGCAAACAAACAAATTAAATAAACACCAATTGTGTATTAGGTGACAATAATACCATCTACTTTACACTGGTGGGTGTAACACAAGAGTGAATGAATGATAATAATCTAATCCAGAGGAAGGAAAATGAATAATGGTATGTATAAATATTTTAAAGGAAAACTGGCTTGAAGATGGTCTCCACAGTAGACTCTGGGGTGTCTCAAGTGAAGTAGCCGCTTTTATAGGCAGGGAGAATTTGAAAGGCATCTGAAGCTGGGAAATACTCTTTTACCCTATTGTCCAATACTTTCTTCATCTCACATACCAACACACCTTTTTCAAACAATATAATTTTTCTTTAAATTTAGCATCTACTACTATGTATAGAGCCATGTTTTGAGGGAATCAATGCATAGTTTATATGAGATGTAATCATTGATGGTTTCCTCAAACTATATTTGGAATATATACAGGTATTTGGAACAAACATAAATAGTTACAGAGCACAGAAATAGTTATAGGGGAAAAGAAATCTAACAACAAATGAACAAGAAGAAGAATAAGAAGAAAAAGAAGGAGAAGGAGGAGAAGAAGAAGAAGAAGAAGAAGAAGAAGAAGAAGAAGAAGAAGAAGAAGAAGAAGAAGAAGAAGAAGAAGAAGAAGAAGAAGAA
>NW_027185777.1:17675587-17690552 GCF_028583685.1 Petaurus breviceps papuanus | reverse complement strand
AAGAAGAAGAAGAAGAAGAAGAAGAAGAAGAAGAAGAAGAAGAAGAAAAGAAGGATCTAACAAAAAATCTAACAGATTTATATTTGCTATATAGATATACTGGCTATATAACTGTCTTGCAATATTATTTTACTGCTACAATATTGTATATGATAATTGACAATTATTTAGTAATGTGTGCAAAGTTTTTATATACCTTACATCATTAGAGCCTTCAAATAACCTCCTGAGAGAAGTTGTAAAGGTATCACTGTCCCCATCTTTACAAATAAGAAACGTGAAATCCAGAGAGTTGAAGTGAGTTGTTCATGGTCACACAGGTTTTAGGCATTTGGACCAAGGTCTTTCTCTACTTGAAGATCAGCACTCTATCCAGTACATAGTACATGAAATTGCCTTGAAGAAACTAGAACTATAAGACTAACTATTAATATCAAAACAACTTTCTCATTCCAGGAAGATGTTAAGGCACATATGGTGAGTTAAGAAGGTGGAAAGGAGATGGACTTTTAGGATATGCTTTAAATATTTTTTTTGCTTTCTTTTTTCTTGGAGGGCAGTTTGGAGTTCAGTAACTTGCCCAAGGTCACACAGCTAGTTTTTTTGCGTTAAGTGTCTGGGCCGAATTTGAACTCAGGTCCTCCTGACTCCAGGGCCAGTGCTCTATTCACTGCACCACCTAGCCACCCCTGCTTTAAATATTTGACCAAAGAAGAAAAAAAAAAGGGGGAAAAAGGATCAAGAAAGCAAGGGAACTTTAAAGATGTGCCAGCAGGAAAACAAGGGTTTGGGGAGAGTAACAGAAAGAAATCCAGAGCTCTGAATCAGAGAGAAAGAAAAATGCAAGCTCATGGGTTATTCATTCACCTTCCATTCTTTGCCAATAGTGTTGTACTATTTTACAATTTTGGAGAATCTTGGAAACAGACCCCAGAATTATTAAAGCTAAAGAAGAGCGGAAGAAAAAGATAACAGGAGAGAAGAAATTTCCTTTTTTAAATTATGTACAGTTTAAAATTCCTGTTGATATTTGTGGCCAATGTAAAAATGTGATGGCAGTTACATCATGAAATACTGCTAATTAAACTGAGATAATGTATGATTTTTTTCTGGGTTTTAAAAATGTTGATATCTTTTGTTCATCAACTTTTAAATATATTCTTCCACTTTCACCTCCTTAGAGAGCTCTCCTCTATAACAGAGAATTAGAAAGAAAGAGAAAAGGGGGGAAAGTACAATAAAAAAACAACCAGCATATGAACTGGAGCAGATGGTACATCCAATGTTCTATACCCATAATCCCCCATCCCCTCAAAGAAGGGAGGGAGTCACATCTTATCCTTTCTTTGGGACTATACTTGATCATTAAAATTACACAGCATGAAGTTTTAAATTCCTTTTGTTCTTTTTCTTTACATTAACAGTGTGTCTCTTGTTTCTCTGGTTCTGCTTAATTTTGTCTTAGCTTCTATATGTCTTCTCTTGATCCTTTTTATTTTTCATATTTATCATTTGCTAAAGGATAGTACTATTCTTTTAAAATCATTTACCACAATTTTTTCAGTCATTCTCCAACAGATGGGCATCTGCTTGTACTATATGCTTATTATTGTTGATGTTGTGTGTTTGTCCGTTTTCAAAAAGGACCTTGGTCTATTCACTGAATGAGTGCTACCTCACTCTAAGTGAGTATGTGAAAAGGCCTTAACCTAAAGGGCAAGGGTCTCCCATTGCATTCTGGACCATCTCCAGTTATCCTGATGAATATCCGATCACTGGATTCAGATGGCTCTAGAGGAGAAAGTGAGGCTGGTGACCTTGCACAGCCCTCCCTCACTCAAATCAAAGTCACTTGGAAGCCATGTCATCATTTCCCTGATGCCATGGTCTTCTTCAAAAATAAAAGACAAACACAATAGATTACTACCAGATGGAAAGATAAAAAGAAATGTGTACTTAGGATAGTGCATTTTTCTTTAAAACTTTGAAGTTTAACATTGAATGATTCAGATTCGAAACTTGAAGTAAATCTTTAGTTTCCAAATATGGTTTTATTTCTCTAAGAAAGAAGGACTGAAAATGTTGAATATTATTGAATGCACATGAGGAGAGGAATACCAATTCAAAGCAACCTAATACAAATAACTATCTGAAGGAGAAATAAATGTTAATACACATTTGGAGAGTTGGTTATGGCTTTTCTATACCTTGTATATAAATTATTGTTGTAGACTGTCAACTGATCAATGCCCACCAATGACTTGTAGATGAATGTATGAGTAGAATTCCTTTCTCTATTTCAAATAGTCAATGTGTGTATAGATGCATGCTTGTGTGTTTGTGTGTGAGATAGCCATCATATTCATAGGTCTCATTGGCATGTCAAAATAATTATTGGTAAGAAATTTTGCCCATTTCTTTATTTGATAAATATAAATAAAAAGCATTCTTTGATGTCCTGAATACCTAATATGGATGGTAATATTAAAGGTACAAATCACTAAGTTAATAAAAAAATGTCAGTCAGATTATCGATTTGTTGAGCACGAATGAACATTAGCCAATAGATGGATTAGATCCCTGTTTATGACAAAGGACTGAGATTGAGTTAATGAGAGTTTAACATGAAGCGATAAGATAAAGTTGAAAAGGAAATGTTTCAGCCTCAATTTAGGATTACAAAATTGTGGTACAATGTAAATGACTCCTCTTTACCAAAGCAATATGCAAGATAGGGCCACATCATGCAGAGATAAGTTTTCTAGGAAAAAGAGAATCTTAAACATGTACTTACTGCATGACCTTGGGCAGATTTCTTAACTTTTCAGTGTTCTAAGTAAGCAATTGTAGTTGCAGGGAAGGTGCCAATCTATATTGGGAGAGAGGATTTCCTCACCCAGGAGATCTCAATGCTAATGAAATAACAGGTCCATTTCCTTTCCTTGGAAGAACAAAGGTATATTGGAGACTAAATCTTTCCATGTTGGGAATAAAAATACAGCAATAGAGACTTCTACAGATAAAATTCTGTCAGAATCCTCTCCCAAACTCTTTGGAACTTTGGTCAGATGAGTTAATAACTGGAAGTCATATTCTTTGTTTGGAGGGCTTGAGAGCAAATAGAGTTGATACTTGATTTTTTTTTTTGCATGAAACTACTTCTCGAGTACAAAGAAGGACTTTTGAACTCCTAAGAAGAGGAGAGGAGAGAGTCTAAATGTAGCAGTCTTCTGTCTTCTTTTTCCTTCAATAACCTGGATCATTTACAATTTTATTTTCCTTATTATGAATGCCTTGGGAGGGGGTGCAGTTTAAGTGAGTTTGGTTCAGGTGTTTATGACATAAGAATTGAGGAGAGAAGGCAATTGAAAGTTAATTACTACTTGAAGGAAGGAGGAAAATAGCTTGTCTCTTTTCTCTCTACCTACACTGCAAAAATGTTCAATATAATTCTTTTCTTTATAGTTTCTGTTACTAGGACAGAAACTCAAGAAAGCACTGTTGAACAGGATTATTCATTGTATAGAATTGGCTGTAGCAGCAAAATTGTTTCTATGGATCATTAGTCAGGACATGGAAACAAATTTGTTATCTGAAAAACCGAGTCATTCATTCTACTCTTCATGATTTTATTTATGCTTCTTAATTTAACCTTAACTCTGACTCTTTAAGATAGTCGTAAGCTTTTCTCATTATATTCTCTCTATAACTTGTAGATCATTGATGTAGTAGTATCACATAATAGACAACAAATATATTCTGAATTGGATAGGCCAGAACTTTCCTTTCAAGAGAGAGAGATTAAGGAAAACAACATGAACACCTTTATGTCTGTGTCTCAGTTCTGCCCACATTCCTTTCCAGACTGCACTCCTGATTCTTGGGACATTCTCTACAATACCACAGAAACCTCTCCACCAGGAAAGTTCATTCCCAAAATGGATTTCTCATCTTGGAAGTTCTCTATGCCCCTCTATCCTCTCCCTCTGATTGTCCGGTTCCTCCAAGAACCTCCATTTTAAAGAGGCCAGTCATGTCTTCATTCCTCTCCAGGCTATACTTCTGACTCTCTGGATTTTTTTTTAAAAACATGCTTTTTATGTGTTGTCTTCTTCTTTTGAAAGGTAAGATCCTTGAAAGAGGGACTATTTTTCTGCTTTATTCATGTTTGTATTGCTTAGTCCAATGCCCGGGATATAGTAAGCATGTAAGAACTACTTGTTGATTAGATAAAAGGATATAGCCATGATGGCTTGTCTAGAAATGTGTTAATCCATGTGATTCACCAAGGGCATCTTGCTTGTACTACAATCTCTATTCATTGTTGTGACAGTTAGCGACCAACCATACTAATTGGTTTGGCTGGGCAGTGGTCTGTTGGCTTGGCTGGTTACAGATACTGTCATTATCAATACAAGTGTACTGCCCCTTAAATTCTTAATTAGTTCTGGGAAAACATTATTTGAGGTGAAGCAACATTGCAAGGGACAAACTATTCTGTATCAACCAAGTTATAAATGAAAAGAAATATTACTGAGCAGTCAGAATTCAGAGTTTAATATTATTCTTTTCCAGAGACCTGAAGCTATACTATGAGAGCTTCATCCCTACAGCTGGGATGAGTTTGGAGAGTTCACAAATGTGGTGTTTTGGGATCCCTGATAAAAAGGTAGAACAGTAGTAGCAGAGGGCGGAGGGAGACACCTAGCAAGGTGAGGGATATGAAACAAAGAATCTGGCAACAGCACAGAAGGTTAAGGAGAGCTGGCTGGGGAAAGTAGGAGTTCCTTCTTAAGAATTATGTAACTTTTACTTTAAGATTCAGCAAGAGATAGATACTTTAAAGATCTATTGACCACACTCAGAAAAAGTAGAGTTCATATCCCATAGAGGAATAACAGAGCATGAATAAACTACTGAAACTTAGTGCCATATTAATAAAGAGGAGGGCACTTGAGTCAAGTTGGAGCCTGGGCTATTAGGAACTAAATTTCTCTTCCTTCTACTTTTTTTGAGGAGAAATAGGGAAACCATATGTTTAACTTGAAGTAGTTAAGCTAAAAGTTTTTAAGCTTAAAAATATTTTCTCTTTTTAAAATTTTCTTTCAGGGATATTCAGCAAAGATCCTTTTATCAGATTTGTTTTTACTAGTCATATCCTACTGTTGAATCATTTTGATGTTGTAGTCAACTAAAACCTTGAGGTTTCTTTTGTGCTGTTACTCAAAATCTTCTCCAACCCAATGCTTATGAAATTGATTTTTAGAAAATCTAAATGTGGGATCCCAGTTAAGTTTCATGTTGATGATTTTGGTCTGTGACTTAAGTTTACTAAGATACTTTTTGGTCTCATAGTTTTTGCCATTAGTCAAATGACATTAGTCATTTCCTTCAGTGATATAATATACAGCTTTGAAGGTCATTATCTCACCTCCATTAAATACATTGCTCATATTTTTAAAGGGGTACCAGAGGACAGGACCCACTGGGGCAACATTAGTGATTGCCCTCTAGATTAATGTTGATCTATTAGTCAACACTCTGAAAATGATTATTTAGCCAGCTAATAATCTACCTCACTGTATCATCATCAATGTATATTAATTCTTCATCTCATTCACAAGAATGCCATGAGTTTGTCAAATGTCTTAGTCAAATCGATACATACTTTACTATTTTCCTGATCAATTAATTTAATAACCAGACCAAAAAAGGAAGTAAGGTCAGTTAGTAAACCCATATTGGTTTTTAGTCATTACTACTTAAAGTCCCCTCAAACCATCTGTCTAAGAATACTTTGATATTTTGCCAAATGTTTTATCTCATCAATGTGAATATGCTTCTTCAACAGTGAGGGCTACATCTCTGCCTTCCTTGTCCACGTTTTTCCATTAAACTTGTTATTCCATTAACATCCCATTCTTGGGACCTTACTCTATACTTCTTTATATATATACTGACACTGTATGTGATCTATCCATTTGTTATCTCTTACTATCTCTACCTGCCCATTTCATTTCTTTTTTCTCTTCATCAATCTCTTTGATGGTATTCTTTATACCATTTCTCCTGTGCAACTCTTTGTTGGTAATAAGTTACAGTTGTTCATGTATACCATATACTAGAGGAAATAGTATCCTTTGAAAGGCCCACAACCTTGATTTTTAGTTGATTATGGTATTCCATGACTATCAGCCATACAGTAGATCAGAAAAGATGTTAATTTTGTTTCAAGGAAAAGCTTGAGATCATTAAAAACACAGCACAATATTAAAAATAAAATCAACTTTGCTTTCCTCCTATTCATTTATGCTTTACTCACCATTCACAAGGTCTGTCCAACAAACATGTCTTAATGGACCAATTCTATGGGCTTATATAATCAATGGGCATTTGTCATTTACTCCTATTTTTTTCCTATGCAAATATTTAGGTCAAATTCATTTGAATGGTGATAGATGTCATTTGCAATGCTTTCTAGTATTCTGGAGGTTGATATAATTCTCCTTCTGTTTTTCCATTATCCATAACAGAAGGATCCAGGTTACCTTACCATATGTAACAGGGTTCCTTGGATCTGTGAACTTTAAAAAAAATAATACTAAAACTATATTTTAATATAATTCATTTCCTTTGTAATTCTATGTATTGTAGTTTACACATATAAAAATGTTGTTCTGAGATAGGATCCAAAGGTTTCATCTGACTGCCAAAGGGATCCATGACCAAAAAAATAAAAGGATAAAAAACCTTGATCTATAAAGTAGCATTCTTCCATTGGATTGGACTCTGTACTGGGTATCTTCCATTGAAATGGAAAATATTTAGTGAGTATACATCCCCTGTTTTATACTTGCTTAATAATAGAGGGATGTTGAATAAAATTATCTCTCTTGTTAACATCTTTCAGTGAATCTAGTATGGGTTTAACATATGTATTGCATTAGAAACAGCTTTTACTTTATGTAGACTGAATCCGTTTTCCTTTAAGGAAATTGCCCTTAAGTTTTAGTTAGTTTGCAGGACCACAGGTATAAAAACCCAGTCTATGGGGAATTGGTGTTCCTGAAGCTTGGCAGAGATCCCTTTATTCTATGGGATGTCTTTTTGATCCAGAGTTGCTATTCCAGTGAATGTAGAGGAAGCCAGGAACAATATCTATACTTAGTAATTCTATCCTTTTAATCCTCTCTGAAAAGTAATGTCATTTTTGTTGTCTTTTTTGATCTATAAGTGTCTCATTGCATTTTCATCCTGAGCCTCTATCACTGAACTGACCTGAGCTTGGTCTGGCCTAGAATGACATAGGAGACATATTGATGGAGAAGAACTTGTTATGATGGAACTTTGCTGAATCATTTTTTTAATAATCCACAAAAATACAGTGGGATTTTGTAATTTTGTGTCTTTTAATAAATTTTTTATTGTAAAAATGTGGTCGGTTATATATCATCTGAAAAAAATCTTCCTATACCCTTCTCATATTCTCCTTAAAGATGCCCTCAATATGTAAATAAATCATCCCCATAAACCTTTTCTAGGAATGGGACAGTAGACACATGGGTTGATAATTACAGATACTGTCTTAGTTTTTTCAGTAATAATTAAGTATAAAATTTTGTCCAGGTATTTGTCATCCTCCTGTTTTTCAGATCCATTAAGAACCAATGCCTTGATACCCTCAAAAATGATGTGATTACAGCACAGCCCTTCTTAGTATATACTTTGTTTAATTCCAATTCTTTACCCATCTCTTTTCTTGATGAGTTATATCCTTGATTGTATCTACGATGATATTTTTATATAAATGAAATCTATGTCTACAAATAAATTTTGTATGTATAAAGTGAGATTATGTAAGAATAAATAATCCTGGTAACAAAGGAAAAAAGATGACCTGATTTCTAATCTTGCCCTTGCTACTTCTATGGCCTTGCAAGACCAATGTCCTTTCTCCAACACCATGGTTTCTCTCTGAACACCTAGCTATTTTAAGGCATTTTAAGTCATAAGCTTTAGATAACTCTATACCCCTTAATGGTATAGAAATAATGTTTTTGTATGGTCAGATTCAATTTTCAGCCATCTACGTCATCATGATGTTCAAAGAGTCACCAGAAACGTGGCAAAGGACAAGTGTCTCCATTTTCAAAATGAGTAATATACCTGATTGTGCTGTTAGAGATCAGTTCTGTTATCATTGTGCGAGAAGATAGGTTGTCACAGTCTTCCAGACAGATCTTTCACATTTTTTTTCACTCTTTATAGTCTTCCTTCTAATTTCACCCTCAAATGTTTTCGGAAATATCAGGATTGAGGCTTTCATGAAATATTTTTTTCCCTGGTATTCTATAAAGTGAAGTGATATGATATACAACCATTTTCCACCATAAAACTTTACCTATGACTTTATATTTTAAGCTAGTGTTGCCCTTGGTTGCTATAGCTTTCCTCTTGCCAAATGGTATCAATTTTTGCTGGCTAAGCCAGTCTTTCTAGATTCTTTTGGTCTTCTTGTGGCACTTGACATACATTGTTAAAATTCCTTATGAAATTGATCAAGAATCAATCAACAAGGGCCTTGTTAAACAAATGATATGAACTAGTGACCATAGATACAAATATAATGAAATAATCTCTACTCATAAGGAAATTGCATGTTAATGGTGGAGACAAATTCAAATAGGAAGTCTATGTCAATTTCTGTTGACATAGGTCACCTTTGAGTAGAAGTCAACGAATGCTTATTTAATTTGGATGGTCTAACTATTTAGGGATCAACATTGATCTCATCAGTTTTTTAATATTCTACTTTTTTAAAAAAATCAAGACACTTGTCTGTTGCCAGGTTTCTGGTGACTCTCAGAACATCATGATGACTTAGATGATTGAGAACTGAATCTGATCATATAAGAAAATTATTTCTATACTCTAAAGGGGTATAGAATTATCTAAAGCTGATGACTTAAGATACTCTAAAATAGCTAGGTGTTCAGCGAGATACCATTGAGTTGGGGAAAGAACATTGGTCTTGCAAGGTCATAGAAGTAGCAAGGGCAGGATTTGAAATCAGGTCATCTTTTTGTCTTTGTTACCAGGATTATTTATACTTACATAATCATAAAATAATTACAAACTCACTTTATACATAAAAAATTTATTTGTGGACATAGGTATATTTCATTCACAATATTAGTGTGTTTTATTTTTAGGCAAGCTCTTTATTTGTTGGCAATTCTGAAGAATAAATCTTACCTTCTTAATAAAGCTCTGCTCTTCACTCTCTCATGCCAATCCAATGCAATAAGTTTCCATGTCTTTGATAATTCCACCTCCATGATATGTCTTGCATCAGTTTCCTTCTCTCCATTTTTATAATCAACTCTTTATCATCCCTCACTGGTACTATTGTAATAGCTTTGTAATTGATCTCTTTGTTCTTCTGTTTTCTTACTTCTCCAAACCATTCACAGGTCTCAAAATTTTCTCATAAAACAAGCATGACTGGTGCAGCTGGTGTGACAATGACATTCCCTTGTGTGATATTTTTTCAGTGGCATTTCATTGCCTATAAGATGAAATGCAAATAATCCTCTTATTATATTTGTTCTGTGAAGTTGGGATTCAATCAAAGCATTGCACTCGATAGCCTCAAGAGCCCCATGTGACTCTGAGGCCACAGGTTCCCCACCCCTGGTTTAGATAGGTACTACTTATCATTTTAAGGAAAGCTCCATTTATTTATTATTTATTTTTAAAAAATCATTTATGCTCTCTGTGTTTTAATAGGCATGGGTGCTGTATTTTGTCCAAAGTTTTCAGTATTTATTGAGATAACCATATCATTTCTGTTGGCTTTGTTATTGATATGGTCAATTATGCTGATAGTTTTCCTAATATAGAACCAGTCCTCCATTCCTGGCATAAATCCCACCTGGTCTTAGTATACGATCCTTGTAATTGCTATAATCTCCTTGCTAGTATTTTATTTAAAATTTTTGCCTCAATATTCGTGAGGAAAATTGGTCTATAGTTTTCTTTTTGTGTTTTGGCTCTTATTAGTTTAGGTATCATCACTATATTTATATCATAAAAAGAATTTGGTAGGGCTCCTTCTTTGTTTTTCTAAATAATTGGCATTGAATTAATTGTTTTTTAAATGTTTGGATTCATTTGTGAACCCATCTGGCCCTAGGAATTTTTCCTTGGGGAGTTCATTGATGGCTTGTTCAATTGCTTTTCATAAGATGGGGTTATTTAGGTATTCTGTTTCTTCTTCCATTAACCTGGGCAATTTATATTTTCACAAATATTCATGAATTTCACTCAAATTGTCAGATTTATTGACATATAATTAGGGAAAATATTTATGAAGGAATGCTTTAATTTCTTTTTAATTGGTGGTGAATTCACCCTTTTCATGCAGTAGTTGTTTAATAAATCTTGTTTAATTTTAATAACTAAGCACTGAGTTCAGGTATATAATATCTTCCTATAATTATGAGTGCACTTCTAGGATACAGTAACATTAATACAAGGCTGGCCATCCATGATTATTTGATATGCACCTAAACTTCATTCTTACAACCAACCCTATAGGTAATAACAGATTCTGAAAGTGGTAGACTGTCAGCAGTGGCCTAACCAGATAAAACGTGGTCTATATCAGAAATAAATCTGTCACTGAATAACACATGAAGCCCAAGGGAGGCACCTCATTCATTCATTATTTTGCTTGTAGCTACAGGATGATTAAAGGAAATCTACTTCACTGGAAGTTGTCAGGAAGCTGGAGCCTGTCAGCAGGGTATTTTGATGTGTCTTTTGTCCTCCCCTCTTTTTAAACCTTCTTTTGATGCTATGAATCACCTCCCAATGGACTCTGATATGTCTCTTCTGAAGCCCTTCATTAGCAATAGTTTCCTTTGCTTTACATTTCCCATCCAATCACATTTCTCTGACTGTGGGCAGGGAAGCTTTGTATCCATTGCTTTCTCAACATAAGTCATCTCTGGCCATCAGATCCAGCTTTTTAAAATTAAGTTATTGATTTAATGTTGAATAGAAATACACAGGATTCTCCTTTATGTGGTCTCTTGTTTCCTGCAACAAAATGGATTCATTAGAAAAGGAAACATCTAACCAAAAAACCCTCAATTCATGAATCCTAAGGAATATGCATTCTTCATCTTTCTACTTATCAACAGAAATTTTATTTTATCTTCTCTGGCTCATGCCACTGATTTCGTTTTAATACTAAGGAATTTAGTGACAAGATACTACTGAACCCAACATCCATACCAAATTACTTTAAAAAAAGTTAGGGGTGGAGCGAAGATGGGGAAGTAGAAGCACAAACTTGGAGTAGGCTCCAGCTCCAAACAACTCCAATACCTGTAAAAAAAAATGACTCTAAAAAATTTTAAAGCTACAGAACCCACAAAGTGACAAAGAGAGACAAATCTCCCACTGAAGACAGCCAGCAAGCCAACAGGAAGGGTCTATCTCACTGAGCTGGGAGACAAGTGCAGTCCTGCAGGAGCCACATGTTTCCAGCCCCAGCATGGACCCCAACAGCAGACTTCAGGAGAGTGAATAACCAACAGCTGTGGTGGCTCCCAGACTTCTCAAATGCCAAAGACAAAGTTAAAAGGTCAGTGTAGAACTTTGTTGGAATGGGAGGCAGGGGAGGAGGGGGAGAAGCAGAGTATGGCAGCTGCCCCAGGGACAAGAAGCAGGCAGAGGTGCAGTGGCTGTGCCACATGGCTGCCTCTGGATCCACTGGACTGCCGATTGTAGGGGGACCAAGCAATTGTTCAGAGGGTAATCGCTCTTGCTTTAATCTGCTTGGATCACAGTCTTGGGTGGTGGTCCTGGGGTGTGTGACCAGTGAGCCAGAGCTTGTGGGGGCTGTAGAGACAGCACCCAACTAATAGCTCCAGCAGCTGTAAAAACACCAGCGGCTTTGGACAAAGCTTTCTCAATTCTGGAAGCAGAGTACTACTGTGGCAAAGAGCTCAAGCGTCAAGTGATTGGCTGGCAATATGAGCTAGCACAGGAAGCACAAACAGATGATAGAATCACTTTTGGGGAACAAAAAGAATCAAGGCACAGAGTGAGAGAAAGACAGTGATGGCAGAACTCCTGCATCAAAAGCCTCCAAGAAAAATATGAATTGTTTACAGGCCATGGAGGAGCTCAAGAAGGATTATGAAAATCCAGTAAGAGAAGTGGAGGAAAAATTGGTAAGAGAAATGAGAATTATGCAAGAAAATCATGAAAAGTGAGTCAACAGCCTGCTAAAGGAGACCCAAAAATACACTTAAGAAAATAACACCTTAAAAAAAAAATAGACTAACCCAAATGGCAAAAGAGGTCCAAAAAGCCAATGAGGAGAAGAATGCCTTAAAAAGCCAAATTTGTCAGATGGAAAAGAAATTTGAAAAATTCACTGAAGAGAATAACTCCTTCAAAATTAGATTGGAGCAATTGGAAGCCAATGACTTCATGAGAAATCAAGATACTATGAAACAAATCCAAACAAATGAAAAAAATAGAAGGCAATGTGAAATTTCTCATTGGAAAAACCACTGACCTGGAAAATAGATCAAGCAGAGATAATTTAAAAATTATTGGACTACCTGAAAGTCATGATCAAAAAAAGAACCAAGACACCATTCTGCAAGAAATTATCAAGCAAAATTGCCCAGATATTCTAGAACCAGAGGGCTAAATAGAAATTGAAAGAATTCACCAATCTCCTCTCGAAAACAATCTCCAAAAGAAAACTCCTAGGAATATTGTAGCCAAATTTCAGAGTTTCTAGGTCAAGGAGAAAATATTGCAAGCAGTCAGGAAGAAACAATTTGAGTATTGTGGAAACACAATCAGGATAACACAAGACCTAGCAGCTTCTACATTGAGGAATCAAAGGGCTTGGAATATGATATTCCAGAGGTCAAAGGAGCTAGGACTAAAACCAAGAATCACCTATCTAGCAAAACTGAGTATAATGCTTCAGGGGGAAATGTGATCACTCAATGAAATAGGGGATTTTCAAGCTTTCTTGATGAAAAAAACAGAGCTGGGCAGGGAATTTGACTTTCAAATACAAGAAGCAAGAGAAGCATGAAAAGGTAAACAAGAAAAAGAAATCATAAGGAATTTATTAAAGTTGAACTATTTACATTCCTACATGGAAAAACTATAATTGTAACTCATAAGACTTTTCTCAGTATGAGGATAATTGAAGGGAATATATATGTATACTTACATATATATATATGTATGTATATGTAAATATATATGTGAGTGTGGTCATATGTATGTTCATGTATACTTAGACAGAGAGTACATGATGAGTTGAGTATGAAGGGATGATGTCTAAAAATAAAATTAAGAGGTGAGAGAGGGATTTATTGGGAGAAGGAGAAAGGGAGATATAGATTAGCGTAAAATATCTCATATAAAAGAGCCAAGAGAAAACTGTTACAATGGAGGGGAAGAGCAGGAAGGTGAAAGGGAATGGGACAACCTTATTCTCATTGAATTTGTCTTAAGGAGAGAATGATATACACACTCAATTGGGTATCTTACCCTACAGGAAAATAGAGGGGAAAGTTAGGGGATAAGAGGGGGGATGATAGAAGGGAAGGCAGATTCGGGGAGATGGTAGTTAGAAGCAAACATTTTTGAAAAGGGATGGAATCAAATGAGAAAATTAGAATAAGTGGAGGCCAGGACAGGATGGAGGGAAATAGAGTTAGTCTTTTACAATATAACAATTATGGAAATGAAACATGTACAACCTATATTGAATTGTTTATCTTCCCAGTGGGGGTGGGTGAGGAGGGAAGAAGGGAAAAAATCTGGAACTCAAAGTTCTAAAAACTAATGTTTAAAAGAAAAATAATTGTTTTTTACACGTAACTGGGAAATGAGATATACAGGCACTGGGGTATAGAAATCCATCTTGCCTTACTAGAAAGTTGGCGGGGGGGGGGGGTGATTGTGGAGGACATAAGAGAGAACAGATTGAGGGAAAGGGTATTCAGTAGGCTTGCTATTTTGGGATGGGGGGCAGGGGAAATATGGGGAGAAAATATTGTTACTCAAAATTTTGTGGATATGAATGTTGAAAACTAAAAATTAATTAATTCTAAAAGTTAATATGAAAATTTTTAGTAGTTTTATCTAAATTTGAAATAGTGCTTATGATGCAATAGTAAGGAATTTAGTGACAATATACTACTGAACCCAACATTTATCTCAAATTACTTTTTACAAAAAGTTAATACATATATCTTCAATATTTTCCCCTAAATTCTAAATAACACCTATAATGTTCTATGCATTGTGCTAAGTGTTTTACAAATTTATCATATTTGATCCAAACAACAACCCTAAGAGGTAATTATTGTCTTTTCCCCCATTTTACAGTAGAGGAAATTGAGGCACAAAGAGGGCATGTGACTTTTGCAATTTTCAGTCTTGGAGAGTCCCCTGGGGAACTGAATAAAATTACTTAATCAAGATCACACAGTTAGTATTTGTCACAAGCAACATGACGTGCTCTTGCTGAAAGCAAGCTGGCTTTTTGTGATTGCTGCTTCCTTTCCTAGATGCTACAATCTTCCCTTGAATGATACTTTTGGATAACTTCTGGTAATTATGATCAAACTCATTCACCTCGAGATTGAAGACTCCGTTCCTTTTTCATTTTTTAAAAATGAGATATTTGGGGGCGGCCAGGTAGCACAGCGAGTAAGAGCACCGGCTCCAGTGTTGAGAAGACCTGGAGATCGAATCCCGGGCTCAGACACTTAGCACCCACCCAGAAACACCTGGGCGTGTAACCTTGAGCAAGTTACTTAACCCGAGTAAGAGCACCGGCCCCAGTGTCGGGATGACCTGGATCAAATCCGGGCTCAGATACTCAGCACCACACCCAGAAATAACTGGCCGT
>NW_027185777.1:17658708-17675577 GCF_028583685.1 Petaurus breviceps papuanus | reverse complement strand
CCGAATGCTCAGGGGCGGCCAGGTGGCTCAGCGAGTAAGAGCACCGGCCCCAGTGTCGGGATGACCTGGATCCAATCCGGGCTCAGATACTCAGCACCAGACCCAGAAACACCTGGCCGTGTCACCTTGAGCAAGTTACTTAACCCTGATTGCTTAAAAAAAAAATGAGACATTTGCCTTTCTCGAGGTTTGTGGCACCTCTTCCACCATTCTTCGTGATTTTCAATCACCACCAACAGTAGCTCCGCCATCACAGCTGCCTCTTCTTTATGCACAGTGGGAAAGGGTTCTTCTTGGCATTGTGACTTGAATTCATCAGCGCTAATGAATCATTCTCTTATGAACTCCCTACTTATTGTGGGTGTCTATCTTCCATCAGCCAACTCTTCTGTCTGCTTGTTTGGGGGGGGTGCCCCAAAGATTATTTTCCCTAGCAGAGAAAATTGAATTGAATAAAGAGTTGAGCAACTTTGCCTTGTCTCTATCAACTATTGTAATAGTCCCATGCACCCTCAGCAAGGGGCCTCTCATTTCTTTGATCCTCTCTATATTTATCATGGTTCCTGGATAACGGTACTCAACACAGAGCACATTTTGATAAAATGAATCCTATGTGAACTCCTGCAAGCAATCTTCATCCTGCCGATTCCAGATCATCAAACCCAAGGTTCCTAGTAGTCTATGCTGCCACTTGACCATTGGTCCCCAAGTGTGATTACTATATTGGACAAAGTATGAGTAAAGTTAAGGGAAGAAATATGTCCTGTTCTGTCTAAAGTGCTTGGTGCTTGGAGGAACAAATACAAGAAAAAGAGAAGTTATGAATACCACCACCACTAGCTAATTTGCATATCAGGCTAGAACATAATTTTTTTGCAGTGCTCTGCCCTCCTATTGGTATGGAATTCTGGGCATCATAAGTGAATAACTTACATACTTTTTACGTCTCTCCCCATTACAAATGTAAAGTAAAATTCTCATTTTTGTTGTGGCCTTAGTTGTGAATGTTATTTCCAAGAATTTAATATCTATTCAAGACAAGCAGTGTTTCATAGTGAACAGAGGACTGAACTTAGAGTTAGAAAGACCTGGGGTTCAAGTCATTGATTTCGACTCTTAGCTATACAACAATTGGAAAATCACTGAAATTCTCTGTGACCCCAGACAATTTTCTAAGTGGCTGATCTCTGCAGGGGAGAGAGAGTTTTCATGTGGAAATTCCTACACTGACAAAAATCATTGATTTTATCCCTCCCATCTCCTCCCCCTCAAATAATCTGGCAGAAGGATAGAACACACTTATGTCTTAAACATTGAGAATAATGGCAAAGCAACATATGGAAAGCAATACCGTAGACATCAGGCCTCAGAGCTTCATTTTGTTCAAGTTAATTTTTAAAGAAGGATCTATACTTGCCCATCCTGTACTATCTTGTATCTGGTGTGGTAGACAAGTAAGACTCCTCATATTTCCCATAGACCTTCTCTACTAAATAAATTCCAGTGAAATATATGCTGCCATGGTACAGAGAAATGACTTAGCAACAATTCTATTTATCCAGATATTTTATGACTCCTTCTCTTTGAATATTTTCTACCCCCATTATATGTCTAACTGCCATATAGGATATAAATGTATGAAACTGAAAATGTAAGTAAAATAAATGAATATTTGCAAAAATATAAATTTCCCAGATTAATGGAACTCAAATATTTAAATAATCCTCTCCTAGAAAAATAAATGGAACAAGTTATAAATAAGCTCCCAAAGGAAAAATCCCCAAGACCATATGGATTTACAAGCAAATTCTACCAAACATTTAAAGAAGAATTAATCCCAATACTATATAAACTATTCAAAAAATACGTAAAGAGTTTTATTCAATTCTTTTTTTTTTTTTAAAGCAATCAGGGTTAAGTAACTTGCTCAAGGTTACACGGCCAGTCATTTCTGGGTATGGTGCTAAGCATCTGAGCCCAGATTTGATCCCCAGGTCATACCGACACTGGAACCAGTGCTCTTACTTAATGAACCACCTGGCCGCCTCTATTCAATCCTTTTTTGACATGAATATGGTTTTGATGCCTAAACCAAGGAGAGCAAAAACAGAGAAAGAAAAATGTAGACAATTTCCTTAATGAATATTGGTGCAAAAAATTTAAATATAACACTAGGAAGGAGATTATATCAATATATCATAAAGATCATACTCTCCCCAAGTGGAATTTATATCAGGAAATCAGGACTGGTTCAAGATTAGGAAAACTATTGGCATAGTTGACCATATCAATAACAAAAATCATATGATTTTATCAATAGATATAGAAAATGCTTTTGACAAAATACAATATCCATTTTTATGAAATATACTAGAAAGCACAGGAATCAATGGAGCCTTTTAGAAAAATAAGTAGTTTCTATCTAAAACCAAGTGCAAATATGTCTATTAACACCACTATTGTTCAATATTGTACTAGAAATGCTTGCTTTAGCAATAGGACAAGAAAAATAAATTAAAGGAATAAAAATAGGCAACAAGGAGACAAAACCACTCTGAAGATATAATGGTATACTTAGATAACTCTAGAGAATTAACTAAAAAACTAGTCAAAATAATGAACCACTTTAGCAAAGTTGCAGAATATAAAATAAACCCACATAAATCATCAGTATTTTTATATATTACCAACAAAACACAGCAAGAAGAGATAGAAAGAGAAATTCCATTCAAAATAACTGCAGACAATAGAAAATATTTAGGAGTTTGCCAAGACAAACCCAGGAACTATATGAACACAAATATAAAATACTTTTCACACAAATAAAGATAGATCTTAACAACTGGAGAAATATTAATTGCTTATGGGTAGACTGAGCCAATATAATGAAAATGACAATTCTACCCAAATCAATATACCTATTGAATGCCATACCAATTAAGATACCAAAGAATTATTTTATGGATTTAGAAAAAATAATAACAAAACTCATCTGGAAGAATTAAAGGTCAAGAATATCAATGGAATCAATTACAAATCAGTAATTGTGAAAATATCTAAGAAACAGAGTGGTGGATGAGTGAATAGATTAAGTATAACATATGCAGTTTGATCAACCTAAAGATCTAAGCTTTGGGTGTAAAAACTCACCATTTGACAAATCTGGGAAAATTGGAAAGTACTTTTGCAGAAACTAGGCATCGATCAACATCTCATACTGTATACCAAGATAAGGTCAAAATGGGTACATGATTTAAACATAAACCTTGAGATAATAAGCAAATTAGGAGAACATGGAAAAGTTTGCCAAAGTTTTGCCAGATCTATGGAGAAGAGAAATGTTTATGACCAAATCAGAGAGAGGGTCATGGGAAGTAAAATGGATAATTTTGATTAAATGAAATTTAAAAAGTTTTGCACAAATAAAATCAATGTATTCAAAATTAGAAGCAGGAAAATGAGGAAATTTTTACAGTAAGTTTTTCTGATAAAGGCTTCATTTCTCAAATATATAGGAAATTGAGTCAAATTTATAAAAATAAGGGTCATTTCCCAATTGATAAATGGCCAATGCATATGAACAGGCAATTTTCAGATGAAGAAATCAGATTTTGCTATTCTGATCAAATCAATGATCTAAGACAATTCCACAGTTCTCTTGATGAAAAATGCTATCCACAGGGGATGGAGTCAAGATGGCAGAGTAGAAACAGGAATTCCTCATAGCTCTGGCTCCCACCTCCCCCAATTCATGTAAAAAACGAATATAGACAAACTTTGGAGCTACAGAACCCACAAAATGACACAGATTAACTAACTTCCCACTGAAGACAGCCCAACAGGCTGGCAGCAAGCAGCCAGAGCAGCTCTCTTGGAGCCAAGCCCAGCCCTGATCTAGCCAGAGATCTTAGCCCCAGGGCAGCCTGACGAGCCACTGCCTGGAAGGACTTCAGATCAGCAGCAGCTGTGGTGGTTTCCAGAATTATCAACCCATAGATGTCAAGGACAAAGTGAGAGGTCAGTGCAGTGTGGGCTTTGGGATCTGGGAATTTGGAGTATGATCCGGCCTTTGCCCCTGGGGCGAGACGCAGCTGAGGCACAGAGGCCATGCAGCCCCTGCCGTGTGGCTGCTTCAGCTCCTGGTCTGCAGATAGCATAGGGACCAAATGACCAGTCTGAGGCATAATTGCTCTTGCTTTAACCTTCTTGGATTTGGATTGTTCTCTAGGGTTGAGGTCCTGGGGTGTGTCACCAGCTTGCTAGAGTGTGTGGAGGCTTCAGAGAGGGCACCCAACTAATACCTTCAGCAGCTGAGAAAACTCCAGCATTTGGGATAAAGCTCCCATATCTGGTAGCTGAGTTCTACTGTGGCAAAAAGTCCAAAAGTCAAGTAATTGAGTGGCAATGTGAACAAGCAAAGGAAGCAAAGCAAACAGAGCAACTCAACTTTACACTAGTATTTTGGGGACAAAAAGGATCAAAGCAAGGAACAGGAGGAAGACAGTGAAGTCAGAACGGCTGCACCAAAAGCTTCCAGGAAAAATATGAGCTGGTTACAGGCCATAGAGGAACTTAAAAAGGATTTTGAAAAGCCAAAAAGAAAAGTAGAGGAAAAATTGGGAAGATAAATGAGAACAATGCAAGAAAATTATGAAATGAGAGTCAACAACCTGACTGGAAAATAATACCTTAAAAAATAGACTAACTCAGATGGCAAAAGAAGGTCAAGAAGGCAATGAGGAGAAGAATGCCTTAAAAAGTCAAATTTGCCAGATGGAAAAAGAATCTCAAAAGCTCACTGAAGAGAATCATTCCTTCAGAATTAGATTGGAGCAAATGGAAGCTAGTGACTTTATGAGAAATCAAGATTCTATTAAACATATTCAAACAAATGAAAAAAATAGAAGGCAATGTGAAGTATCTAATTGGAAAAACCACTTACCTGGAAAATAGATCCAAGAGAGATAATTTAAAAATTATTGGACTAGCTGAAATCCATGATCAAAAAAAGAACCTAGAAATCATCCTTCAGGAAATTCTCAAAGAAAATTGCCCTGATGTTTTAGAACCAGAGGGAAAAATAGAGGTTGAGAGAGTCCACTGATCACCTGAAAAAGATCCCAAAAAGAAAACTCCTAGGAATATTATAGCCAGGTTCTGGAGTCCCCAGATCAAGGAGAAAATATTACAAGCAGCTATAAAGAAACAATTCCAAGATTGTGGAAATACAATCAGGATAACTCAGGACCTGGCAACTTCTACACTGAGGTATTGAAAGGCTTGGAATATGATATTTCAGAGTTCAAAAGAACTGGGATTAAAACAAAAATCACCTACTCAGCAAAAGTGAGTATCATGTTCCAGGGGAAATTATTGTCATTCAGTAGAAGAGAGGACTTTCAAGCATAATTGATGAAAAAAACCACAGTTGAATTGAAAATTTGACATTCAGATACAAGAAGCTTGAGAAGGTAAACAGGGAAAATAAATCATAAGGAACTTATCAAAATTGAACTACTTATATTCCTACATTGAAAAATGGTAATTGTAACTTATGAAACTTTTTTTCAGTATGAGAATAGTTGAAGGGAATAGAAATGTATATATATGTGTATATGTATACCTACATATATATGTCTATATAGGAGGGTATATGGGAGTATAAACACATATGTGAGTGTGTGTATATATGTCTACAGGTACACATAGACAGAGGGCACAGGACCAATTGAATAGGAAGGGATGATACTTAAAAGGTGAAATTAAGAGGTGAGAGAGGAATTTAATGAGAGGAGATGGGGAGAGACAGAATGGGGTAAATTATATCATATAGAACTGCAAGGGAAAATTGTTACAATGGAGGAGAAGAACAGGAAGGCAAAAGGGAATGAATTAACCTTATTCTCATTGAATTTGGCTTAGGGAGGGAAAGACATACACATTAAGTAGGGTATCTCACCATACAGGAGAATAGAGGGGAAGGGGAAGAGAGGGGGGACAATGGAAGGGAGGGCAGCCTGAGGGGGAGGGATGTTGAAAGCACCCACTTTTGAAAAGGTAAAGGATCAAAGCAGAGGACAGAATAAGTGGGGGTGGGATAGGATAGAGGGAAATATAGTCATTCTTCTACAATATATGCACTATGGAAATGTTTTGCATAGCTACTCATGTACAACCTATATTGAATTGCTTATCTTCCCAGTGAAGGTGGGTGACAAGGGAGGAAGGGAAAGAATCTCTAATCCAAAGCTTTAAAATCAAATGTTTAAAAATATATATACATATTATTAATACTATTTTACATGTAATTGGGAAATAAGATATACAGGCACTGGGGCATAGAGATCCACTGTGCCCTACTGGAAATTCAAAGGGCGATGGGGGAAGCTATGGGAGAGAGCAGATTGGGGGAGGGGATATTCAGTGAGAATGCTGTTTTGGGGTGGTGGGTAGGGAAAATTGGGGAGAAAATTTGTAACTCAAAATCTTGTGGAAAAAAATAAAAGGGGAGAAAAAAATTTTAAAAAAGAAAAATGCTATCTGCCTCCAGAGAGAGAACTGATGAACTCTGTGTGCAAATTGAAGTTACTTTTTCCCACTTTTTTCTTTTTGCAACATGGCAAATATGGAAATATATTTATCATGATTGCACATGTATAGTTGATAACATATTATCTGCCTTCTCAGTGGATGGTGGAAGAGTTGTAGAGAGGAGAATTTGGAACTCAATTTTTAAAAATGAATGATAAAAATAAAATGCACACATGTGTGTATGTGTGTGTGTGCATGCCTTCCTATGTATTACAAATTCATGGAACTAGCTGATACTAAGTGCTTCCCAGACTTCCTAAAATGTGCATGGCAGTAAAAATGCAATTTTCAGGGAACTTCTAGGAAAATGGGTAGAGTTGGGTTAGCACCACAGGATGTTATTATTGCCAGCTTTCTAAAAATGGAAAGATCTGTAATTTCATTGCTTCAGATAATTTTTTTTAAGCAATTAGGGTTAAGTAACTTGCTCAAGGTTACACAGCCAGTTATTTCTGGGCGTGGTGCTAAGTATCAGAGCCTGGATTTGATCCCAGGTCATCCCAATATTGGGGCTGGTGCTCTTACTCACTGAGCCACCTGGCCACCCCTAAGCAATTGGGGTTAAGTAACTTGCTCAAGGTTACACGGTCAGATGTTTCTGGGTGGGTGCTAAGCGTCTGAGCCTGGATTCTATCCCCAGGTCATCCTGACACTGGGGCCGGTGCTCTTACTCGCTGTGCTACCTGGCTGCCCCATGCTTCAGAGAATTTTCAAAGTAAACTTCCTCTACTGATGCAGAACATCATTAGAGAATGGACTAGTGCCCTGAGAGGTTAAGTTATTTGAAGTGTCACAATGCTAATGTCTCCCAGGTAAGACTTGAACTCAGATCTTCCTGACCCTCAGGCTGGCACTCTACTCTGTGCCATTTTGCTTCTCATTTAATAGATCATTAAAATATTACCTGTAAAAGTATTTGTATACATTGTACTCAAGCACCTCCCTCTTCTTCCTGTGTTGTATTTTATTTCAAAATTGCAGCCCCCAGTTATGATCTTCTTAGGTATTCTCTATCAAATCCTTCGCCTCTCTGAGCCACACCCTTCCTTCTTCTCAGTGCTTGTGACCTCCCTGCCTGAGGCCCTGTTCTGCCCTTTCCCCAGAGGAAGCTGTCATTAAAACTCATTGGTGACTCATCTTGGTGACTTTTCACCCCAGGCTTTCAAGTTTCAATGCTAGGAAAATAAATTATGTTCATATGCCATGAAGGGTAGCTTCTTCCTTTGAACCTTGTCAAGGAAGAAGTTCTTTTAGCCCCATCCGTGATTTTAAATAACTATTCATTATATTTATTTAGAGAAGAGTAGTATTATCCCATGGGGGTAAAGTTGAACTGTATCTCTGATGTAAAATGGAAGGAACTTTTTTGGCAACTCATGGTCTATTTCAGCCTTAATTAGTAATGTGGTACCTGGGACAAATTTAGTTATG
Organism: Petaurus breviceps papuanus; assembly: GCF_028583685.1. NCBI lineage: Eukaryota > Metazoa > Chordata > Mammalia > Diprotodontia > Petauridae > Petaurus > Petaurus breviceps. Next base: position 17,667,555 of record NW_027185777.1, on the reverse strand, counting down.
AAGAGTGTTGAATTGATCTTGAGGTCCCTGCTAGGAATTTTGGCACATGCTGCATTGCTAATGATACCAAATGTTTGGTGTGGTGTAGACCCCTGGGCCTAGCAGAATGATACAAGCAGTCTACATGGTCAGGGACTGTAGTGACATAGTTTGGTGGTAGATAAAGGTGGGTAATGGAGAGGGGTGTGATAGTGATGAGACCTTGGTTTGTGGTGGAGCTAGTGCCATCAAATAAGTGGGCATGTATGTGTGGAGGGAGGTCTCAGTAGAGGCTGAGGGGGCAGTGGAAAGTAACCATGACAACAACAGATAGCAGAATTCCACTCTCCCCTATACTAGCACTCTGGGGCAAATTCTCAATTACCCCATGCAAGTTATCTCTTCAGCTTCTGTGTAAGGTTTCTGATCATTCTTTTTACATAGTCAAGGGCTCTGCTGGTGCTGTTTTAACCCAGTTCTAGTCTGACCCTATGCATAGGAATAATTTTTCTATGTTGCATTTGAGAAGATTAAAATATTCACCATCTGTACTCAGCATTAAATGAAGTGGTGCTATGGTGATTATCTTGTTCATTTAAATCAATTTTTTATAGCTAATTTTGAAAATTCAGGCCCCAGAGTGGTTTCTTGGTATGAATTATTCAGTTGACGTGTCTATACAACTTACCTTAACCGTATCATTTTCCAGTCTTCTCCCTGTTTTTTCTACCATATATGACAAGAGACTAGACAAAGCAGGGAAGAAGATTAAATACTCTCTTATCCTCCTGAAAGGTGAGATGCTATCATGAATGCTGACTTTTTTTCTTTTTTCATAGAAAGCTGGACCAAATCTTTAGATTGTACCTTCAGACATATTACCAGACCAGGATGCTTAAAGGGAAAGATTCTTTTCCCTTGGCCTTTTGTGTAATGGTAGCCTCATGTTCAAAATCTGCTGTTTCAGTCAGTCAGTTAATAAACATTTATTTAGCGCCTACTGTGTTCCAGCTATGGTGTCCAGTGCTAGAGATACAAAGAAAGGCTAAAAACATTCTGTGCTATCAAGTAGCTCACAATATAATGGGGGAAAACATGCAAATAACTACATACAGGATTGATTAGAAATAACAGAGTGGAAGGCACCAGAAGTCAAGGGGGTCAGGCAAGGATCATCTCTGTATCAAGAGAAACATGCCTTTGAAAAACTCTCAGTCTTGTGAGATCATTAGTTTCTCCCTGAAAGGGTTGCTAATAATCTCCCATTCAAGAATGACATCTTTCTTTCAGTCCTCATCATCCTTGACCTCTTTGCCTTATTTGAAACCACTTTCTACTTGCCTTTTCTTTAGCCTTTTCTCCATTGCTTTCAGATATTACACTTCTTATATCTACCTCTGCAGTTTCTCCTCCTGTGGTTTTTAATCCTTTTTAAAATAGATGTTCCTCTATGAGCACAGTTTTTGGAAGAAGAAATAAAAGATATCTATAATAATATGAAAAAATTCTAAGTCACATTTGATTAGAGAAATGGACATAAAAACATCTCTCTCAATACTACCTCGCAGCTATCAAATTGACTAACATGACAGGAAAGGAAAATGACAAACATTGGAGGGGATGTGGGAAAATTGAGACACTAATGCACTGTTGGGGAAATGACTAATCCAACCATTCTAGAGAATAATTTGGAACTATGTTCAAAGGGCTATAAAACTGCATACCCTCTGACCCAGCAATATCACTACTAAGTCTGTATCCAAAGGAGATTTTTTAAAAAGCAAAGTGATCTTATGTATGCAAAAATATTTCTCAGCAACTCTTTTGGTGGTAGAAAAGAATTAGAAATTGAGGGGATGTCCAATCAATTGGGGAATGACTAAGCAATTTTTGGCATACGATTGTGATGGAATACTACTGCCCTATAGAAAATGGTGAACAAGATGGTTTCAGGAAAACCTTGAAAGATCTATGTGAATAAAATGAAGTGAGCAGAACCAGGAGAACATTGTGCATAATACCAGTGATACTGTGCAATGATCAACTATGAAATGATTGCTGTTCAGAGCAATTCAATGATTCAAGATAATTCTGAAAGACTAATGATGAAAAATGCTATTCTCCAAAAAAAAATTGTAGTCTGAATGCAGATCAAAGCATACTTTTTTTGGAGGGGGGTAGGCAGTGCAGTTGGGGTTAAGTGATTTGCCCAAGGTCATATGGCTAGTAAGTGTGTCAAGTGTCTGAGGTTGGATTTGAATTCAGGTCCTCCTGACTCCAGAGCCAATGCTCTATTCACTGTGCCACCTAGATGCCCCCAAAACTTACTTTTTAAAACTTACTTTTTAAACTTTCTTTTTCTTTTGCCTGTATTTTCTTTCACAACATCACTAATGTTGTATAATACATACATACATATATATATATAGGGATGTGTGTATAATACATACATACATATATATATACATACACATACACACACATATATACATATATGTGTATATAATATATATGCATATATATAACATTTTCCTCAAGGATCTGTGAATGTCTTTCTTTTCTATGTATTTTAGGAATCCCATAGAGTTAACTACCAATTCTATGCAAATGACTTCCAGATCTATATATCCAGTCTCTGCTTTCTTTTCTGAACTCCAGGCCTGATTTTTATAGATGTCTACCTAGATATTTCAAGCTGGATGAACCACCAGAATCTCACACTCAAACTGTCCAAAATCAAGTTTATTCTCTTTCCACTAAAGTCTGCTTCTCCATCTTGCTTCAGTATTTCTGCAGTGGTATTACCACTTTCATCTTGTTTCTCATGCTTGAAACATGTGACTTTCTTCTATTTATCATTTTCATGTCTAATCTAGTACTAAGTTACCATTCTCACCTCTGTACCACTTCTCACAGCCATTCCCTGCTCTTGCCATGATAAATGTAGTACGGGCTCTCATTGCCAATATTATCTTGACAAGAACATTAGATTTGGAGACTGAAGAGCTTGGCTTGAATCAAAGTTTCCCCTCTGACTAGCTTTGTTTTCTTTTGGAAAGTCACTTTACCCAAACAAAGAAACTAAAGCCAACTACCTATATGTCCATCTGGAAAATGAAGAGATGTTGTTACCAAATGATCTCAAAAGTGCTTTCAGATATTAAAATCCTACAATATTATAACTATTGCAATAGCTTCTTAAGAGGTCTTTCTTGGATTTCTAGGCCCTTCAACCTCAACATGATGTCATCTTTCCATTATACCTGTCTTTATTCTGTATATGCTAGACATGCTGGACCAAACTGTGCCCCCTAAGTATATCTTATGGTTTCTCATCTTTATGATTTTGTTCTTGATGTCTCTTGTACCAACAATGCCTTCCCTTCTCCCTCTTTCTGAATTCCTAAGCCCAAATCAATACTACTTTTTACACAGACATCCCTAATTTGCTCAGTTTGTAATGACTTTTCCTTCAGCATTTTTATTTTTAACTTGCTAATGCATTTATGGGCAGTTAGGTGGTTCAGTGGGTAGAACACTGGGTCTGGAGCCAGGCAGAGCTGAATTCAAATCTAGATTCAGACACTTACTAGATGGTGTGACCCTGGGCAAGGCATTTAACCCTGCTTGCCTCAGTTTCCTCATCTATAAAATGAACTGGAGAAGGAAATGGCAAACATTCCAGTCTCTCTATCAAGAAAACTCCAAATATGGTCACAAAGAGTCAGACATTACTGAAACAACTGAACAACAGAAAAGGTATGTATATCATATGGTATATTTATGTTGTCTTCCCAATTAGACTGTAAAAACAAAAACTGCTTTTTTTGCCTGTATTTGTGTCCCCAGAAGTTGATGTCATTCCTGAAACATAGTAGGCACTTAATAAGTGCTTGTTTATTGACTGACTAAAGTATGTTTGTCTTTTATTCCACCTACAGACTCTATGAGTTAAAGGACTGATGCTATCTAAAAAATGCTCACCCAGCACCTAGGACAGCGAACTGTATAGAGTTACTGAAAGAACTGGTTTATTCAGGAAGAATCCTATCTGGGCTTCTTCAGATCAACTTTTGTCACATTTTTAATCTTACTATGTGTCTTTGAATATACACTAAAATCTCAAGTCAATTTCTTCAAATTTTTTTCTTTTTTTTTTAAACATTAAACAAAAATTTAAGTGGAAAACACTTTCTTTACTATAGATCAAATTAATACAATTGATCAAGTCTAAACCTTTCATTTTAAAGATGAGGAATTTAAGACCCAGAGATGTCATGTGATTTTGTCAAAATTACAAAAGTAGTTGGTAGAAGAACCATGATTTGAACCCAGACCTTTTAATTGTGGTCAATCCAGCTATTGTTTCACCATATTATGATTGTAAAATAATTGCCAGGAGGAACACATTAAAGGGGGAGAAATCACACTGTTTGGGCTAGGGAGGTAGGACTCCATATACCATTTTTATTTTTAAAAGTTTCAAAAGTTGTCTACTTGTCTGTGGTAAAAGGGAGATAGTGTTGCTTGTTGGAAAGTACAATAGCTAGCTAGCATCAGAGGGACTCGGTTCAAATTCCATTTCTAATGCTTAGTACTGGTGTTACCTTTAAACAAGTGCTTAAATTCCCACAATCTTAGTTTCTTCATCTGTAAAATGAGAGGGTTGGAGTGGATAGACTCTAAGCTCCCTTCCAATGCTGGTTCCACACCCTTTTGATTCTATGATCTAATTCTTTCAAATCACTCTACTATTGATAAACAAAACAATCTGCCCTTGCAGTTCTCCCTATTGTCCACTAAGGGACGCTGCTGTACCAGGTTAGAGACATCAGATACACTACAGAAAGTTAAGGAAAATCAGTAATGATGAACTCATCTCCTCCGTGTCCCTTTCTATTACTAGGAACGGTTTTTCAATTAAAACACAGGCCATAGATGGCCATCACTCATGGGCAGATCTTTAGATGTGTGTTCCCGAGGCAAGGGCAAGACAGGAACAGAGCTCTTTATTTTGATGAGGCCACTGCATCATGGAGGGAAGAGCTAAAAATAGGCCTGGACAGAATCGAGAGTAGGGACTTAGCAGATACTCTGAGCCATTTTTCTTCAGAAATATATCTGTCTGCTTCCCGCTCTCTTCCATGCAACTCCAGGCCATTAGCAACTCTATTTTTGTCTTCACAGAGTCTTCATTCCTGACCAACCCATCTTTTCCTCCTCTTAGATTATCTTGTGAGGGCAGAACCCCTGGGGCAAAAGGCTTGACATCATGAGTTATTTTTATCACAGTAGATTGCAATAACATAACACTATATATCTTGTGATAAAAGAACAGCCCCAAAGCCAACAATAGCAGAAACAAAAACAAGAACATTATCAGCAACAATAATAACAAAGGCCCTCTCTTAAAGATGGGCTTTTTGTTCTCAAAGGCTTTTCTGGATATGTTATTTAAGCAAGATCTCATACAAGAATTTTGTGCTAATGGTACCTAGAAATAGTTAGGAGGCACATCAAAATGTAAATAACTGAGCTAATGAATAGACTTGCAGCTAGGGCCTAGGTGTCTTCAGGTAGGGCAATGTCCTGAAATACCTCAGTGTGTTTATAGTCATTATTTAAAGCTTATTACTTTGTAAAGTAATAAGAACTACCCCAAGCACAACTCAGTGAATTCTTCATCAGAGTTCATAGGCTTACTCATTCTCTAGCAGAAACTATGAAAGAGGATTAGCATAAATGGGAGGGGCAGCTGTCCAAGGGTTGCAATTTCAAGAGGGATGAATGTAAAAGAACCTGGTGAAAGAATTGTGGATGATTAGTCTGGAGAAGAGAAGAATGGAATGTGGGGGAGGGGAAAAGGGCTCAGAAATGATGGTTAGGTGAAAATGCTTGTCATGTAAAAGAAGGATTTGACATATTGTGCTTGGTCTTAGAGGTAGAGAACCGGGAGCTATTGGAGTGGGTGGAGGGAGTTGCAAATAGGCATTTAAGTGTGATGTTTAAAACAACTTCCTCAAATTTAGGGCCTACTACCTCAGAGAGGTCATAGGATCTCCTTCATTAGAGGTCTTCAAGCAGAGGCTGGAAGGTCACTTGGATACGTTATAGAGAGGGTTCCTTTTCAGGTATGAGTTAGATTAGATGGTGCTGAGGTACCGTTTAACCCTATGATCAGGTGATTTTGTGAATCAAAGTGACTGTGTCACTTTTGATCCTTACAATAAATCTTGAAAGGTAGGAATCAATCAATCAACCATCAACAAGTATTTATTTAAACACCTACTGTGTGCCAGGTACTGGGATTGGCCCTGGGGATACAAAGACAAAGAATGAAACAGTCCTACTTGGAATGGCCTCACATAATGAGGCCGTTTACTATTTACCTTCACCCTGCAGGTCAAGAAACAGAGTTTAAATGATTTATCCAAATTCATACAGCTATGAAGTTATGCAAACAGGAGTCAAATACAAGTGTCTATCTCTTACTCTTATTTTAAGTTCTATACCATGTTGCCTCTTGCTTTTGGATTAAAAAGTGCTCTAGGAGGAATAATATTGCCATATCTCTAGCCAGCAACATTTTGGCTCATCACCTAACCCTGTCAAAGAATATAGGAAACAGGACTGGAAAATTTTGATGGAGGAAGGATAAAAGTCCCTAAAGGGTTGAGTGCCTGGTAGCAGAGACACAGGGTATCTGGCAAAGACAGAAGATCACCTTCCTGTAGAGAAGAGGTTGTGGGAGCAATGAATACAAGTTGACTTCTTCATAATTTTGACAAGATTGAGCCCCACCCCTCTCTACTGAGGAGCACTTCCTTCTATTTCCTATTCAGAGAGGCAAGATAGTAAATTGGAATGAGTTCTAGATTTGGAATCAAAGGACTTCAAATTGGACCTCTGCTACTTACTACCTGTGTTATCTTGGTATAGACCCATGTTTTCAGCAAGATCGATGTATAGGTAGACATGCTTAGAATGACTGCCATTGCCAAGTCCTTTAGTTGGTGACCCTCTATCCTGTCACTTTAAGTTTATAGCTTTCCTATAAGATCAAGCATATAAAGCTAGAACACTCCCTGGCCTATGTTACTTTGCTTCCCCTCATGTTGGGAGAAATGGCTTCTCATGAATCACTGAGGGTAGCAAGCCCACAAAAGAGCTCAGTGGGTGAAACTGTGAGCCCCTGTGGGATTAGGTAGGGAGGTAATTAGAGGCTTTGAAAAATTCATCTTTTAACTCATGAAGTAACTGGCAAAAAAGTTCCAAAGTATATTTAGTCAGTATTTTATTATATAAATACATGTTGGAGAAAGGAGATATGATATGTGTATACAAACACACACACACACACACACACACACACAAACAAGTTCCACAATAAGGAAGAATCTAAATGTGAATTCTTATGCACTCCTTGGCACCTACCATACGTTTAGACTTTGAATGAGTCCTATAGAACTACAAAGAAGAATTCTGTGAGTTCTTACCAGACTTCAGAGGCTGCCCAATCTGTCCTCAGCACTAATTGGTCCAATCACATTCTCTCAGAATTTCCTCTTGCTTTCTCTGCTCTTCTTTCAACTTGTCACAGTTCTGGAAATTCCTGGGTTTGGGCCCAGAAATTTTGGTCCATGGAGCTACAGTGCTGGAAGCAAAAACAAAAGCATGGCCTATCACACTGGCCAGTAGAGTGTTTGGTGATTCATCATCATATATGAAGCACGTGAATGTATAGACTATCAACTTACTCTTTATACAGATCAATGCACATCAATCATATGATCTTAAATCTAGAAGTGCCAGAGATCTCCAAAGCTATCTAGTCCAATTTCCCCAATTTCAACTTTAATGTTAAATAAATTAGAGGTCAAATGAGGTTAAATGACTTGCCCAAGGTGGCATAGGAAGTAAGTGTTAGAGATATGACTTGTGCCAAGGTCCTCTGGCTCCAGGGGCAGTGTTTTTCCCATTCTAACATAATCCCTTCTTGAACTTAGGTCTACCTCTATTAGGATCATAAACTCATAGATTTAGAGCTAAAAAGGGACATCAGAGTTCATCAAGTTCCAATCACTTCAGTTTATAGATAAGGACATTAAAGCTCTGGGTTGTCTGGTGAAATCATAAGACTTCATCTTTCAAGGAACCATAGAGGTCACTCAGTCTGAGCCTCTGATTTTCCAGATGAAGATGCTGGTGCACTGGGGCTAGGGAAGGGAAAGTGGTTTGCATTTAGTTATGAAAAAAAGTTCATGCAACATACCTCCATCACTGCTTTCTCATGAATATAGATAGATCTATCACCTGAAAATCTTTATAACCCCTAGGAGTTCAAATCCTGGCTCTGCCACCTACTGTGTAGTCTTAGTACAGCTTCTGAGTTTTAATATTCTCAATCCAAGTCATCTGACTCCAAACCCAATGTTTACAATATTATGTTATACATTTCTTTGTCCATGTTGTTGACAAGCTAGAAATTGGTTTAGGTAATTTGATAGATAGACAGACAGACAGACAGTAAAACAGACAGACAGACAGACAGACAGACAGACAGATAGAAAGATAGATAGATAGATAGATAGATAGATAGATAGATAGATAGATAGATAGATAGATAGGTGAATGAATGGATGAATGAATGGATGGATGGATGTGGATGGATGGACATAGATGCATAGATGGATGGGTGGATGGATGGATATATGGAAGGATAGATGTATGGATAGATAGATGAATGGATAAGTGGACAGATGGATATACATAGATAAATGGATGGATGGATAGGTAGATGGATGGATAGGTGGATGGATAGATAGATAGATAGATAGATAGATAGATAGATAGATAGATAGATAGATA
>NW_027185777.1:17658466-17658698 GCF_028583685.1 Petaurus breviceps papuanus | reverse complement strand
ATAGATAGATAGATAGATAGATAGATAGATAGATAGATAGATAGATACCATGTTTCCCCGATAATAAGACACTGTCTTATTATTTTTTTGGACAGAAAAACACCAGAGGGCTTATTTTCAGGGGAGGGCTTATTTTAATGAACATTGACAGCAATTTTCATAAACAGGTAAATATGAACAAAAAAATGTACCTTTATTCAATAAGCAAATCACTGGGGAAGAACAGGATGAC
>NW_027185777.1:17619267-17658456 GCF_028583685.1 Petaurus breviceps papuanus | reverse complement strand
TGTGTGTGTGTGTGTGTAACAAAAGCTACAATACTAAAGACAGCTAAGCAGCATTATGAATATCATGCTGGACTTAGAATCACGAAGGCCAGGGCTCAAATTCTACTTTAAAAAGACCTCAGATTCCTCTCCTCTAAAATGAAGGACTTGGACCAGATGACCTCTAGGCTTCCTTTCAGTTCCAAATCCTATGATTCTATTGACAACTAGATTGTGCAGTGGAGTCATGCAGATCTATTCTAAGTCTCAGTTTTCTTATCTATAAAATAGGGATAATAATAGCATCTCCTTTAAAGGGTTTTTGTAAGGATGAAATGTCATAATATATGGAAAGTGCTTTGCAATACTTAAAGCACTAAACAAATGCTAGTTATTTTTCTATTATTGTTGTTGAGCATAGTCATTCTCTAAAACTGTAATTCTGGACCCATCTCTCTGTAATAATACAGTTTTCAATAAGGTCTTGGACTCAATTGCCATCTGAATGTAGATATTTATGGTACTTTTCATCAAGAGTAATGGAGAATTGTCATTTCCCAAGCCCTGTACCTAGAACATAATATCAGAAACAGAGAGATTCCTCTCTGTGGAGACCTGGGCAGGTGGAATGAGTTATTTTTAGCCATTTCCAGCTGCAGGGTGTCATGTGGAAGTAGTACCAAACAACAGTGTCTTTCCCCAATACACAAATATCAGGTACTCTATTCAAAGAAGAGACAGCAGTCAGAGTGTTTATCTGCTGCTTCTATTGATGCTTCATTAATTGCATCTTACCTTTTGTGGACTTCTGACCAATTTTCCTAAGTCTGAGGTTTGGGTACAAGACTTAGATGATGTGGTCATATCCCCTGCTTCCAGTCTCGTGGTAGTCTCTTAAGAGAGAAAAGAATTATATAACATTCACATGAATATAACATGGAAATAAAATAATGATCCTAGAAATAATTGTTATTGATTAACCAAAAAGGTACATACATGTATGCATTGCATGTATTCATGGGCACACACACAAACTTACTGTACAGAGAAAATGAGAATGAAAGAGGAGAAAAGAAAATTTACCCAAGGAGACAGAATAACATAAGACCAGAGGTACAAAAACCCCATCAGATTCTAATTGAGAAACTCAGTATTCTTTTCATCTAACCCTTCTATTGACTCTGAGGCTAATTTGGTAAATACTGTATTTCACTCAGCTGCCCTATGACTTACCATCACAGAAGAAAGAAACCTTAAACAAAACTGACTTCTTGAGTGATGGTGTTGTTTTTCTCATTTTGCTTCTGTTTGGCATCTTTGAATGCCACTTTCTAAGCTGCCAAGATTTTGGTCTTTATGTGGCCTATCAAAAATTCCATTCATTAAAGTGTATCAAATCACGAGCCACCTTATGGAAGCATCAAAATAAATTGGGACAAAAGACACCAGAGTTATGGTGTAACTCACGATATGAAATTAATCATATAATGGGCCCAATAACAGAGAATCAGAATCTGAAGGAACATTAGAAGCTACCTAGTGCAAAATGATACTTACTTCTTAATATATCCAGAAAGTTATCATGCAGTCTTCTTTTTGAAGGAGGTCCTCTAGAAAAGGAGGAAATACTCCCTCTTGAGATAGCTGAGGATAGTTTTGGACATTAAAAAAATTTAAATTATTTTATACTTAATTTGTGGGATAAAATAAGCATGTTTATAACAGAGTGCACTACAAAAGATGATTGCACATTAAACTGTAAATCTACTATGTACAACTTGCTATTCCTTTTAAATATACAACAGATAAATTTCTTTACCCCCCTCTTTTTTTCTTCCCTCCCCTCTGTGGCTTAAAGATGGTCACCTTTAGACCCAAATCTATGTGTGTGTGTGTGTGTGTGTGTGTGTATAGATAGATAGACAGATAGATATGCATAGATACATATATATGTAAAATTACACATACTTCTATTTATCAGTTCTTACTCTGGATGTAGACAGTGTCATTTTTCATATGTCCTTTACAGTTAATTTGGGTCTTTATAATAGTCAAGATAACTTAGTACTAATTTTTAAGAAGGCATTTTTTTTCTTTTACATTCAATGTAAATTGATAGCTTTGCAACTTTCATTCATTGTTTCAAGTTCTCTCCTCTGAGGCCTTGCAGGGTAAGTTTAATCCCTCTTCCATGTAATAGCCCTTAAAATATATGAAGATAACTATCATGTCCTCTCTATGTCTTTGCTTTAGGCTAATCATGCCCATTTCTTTCAATGGATATTCCTTTGGCATGATCTCAAGATACTAAAGACAAAGTGTATATGTGTGTATATATTATATATACATGTATATATAATATACAGATCTTATACAATATACACATAGACAATATGATATAATACAATATACATAATAATATATCATATAAACATATGTTCATATACACAAACATGTATGTGCATGTATGTGCACATATACAAACGTGTGTGCGAACACACACATATTCTCAATTAAAATATCAAAAACTTTCTATAGCAATACCCCAGACTCCACTTCTCTAAAACATTAATATAGAAACCATAAACTCACTCATGCCTATGGATATTCAGAGAGAGAAAGCATAATCTTTGGACCTTTGTAATGTGAATACGTGCTGAATTGGTTTAGATACATACTTGACTCACCTTCAGAATCCATTTTAACCTGGTATGTTCTCAGTCATCAGAGGCAGGGTTGCATGGCAGACAGAGCTTCTGGGCTTAGAAGCAAATCTCTAAGTTTTCATTTATTATCTGTGTGATATTGAACTAGTCACCTAGTGGCTCTGCACTTAAAGCAACTGTAAACTTGTCTGGTAAGTAATAGATGAATTGTGATCACAGATCCTTCCTATATACATCCTTTCAGGCAGCTGCCATCTCCCCTCTCTTTTATCTTTCCTTGACTCAAGTCCATGTAATCAGAGGGGCAACGTCATCTAAGAAGCGAAGCGCTCAACCTGAAGTCATAAAGTATGTGGGTTTGAATTTCACTTTGACTCTTTTTTTGTGGCGTTACCATCACCAAAGAATCTGAACTCTTTGATTGTGTGTATCTCTAAATGGGTGTAGTAATACCTTCAGTACCTGCCTCATATGATTATAGAGAAGCCCAAAGGAGATAAACTATATAAAGTTCTTTGCAAACCTTAAAGCACTATAGAAATGTTAGCTACCATCATCACCATCATCATCGTCTTTGTCATTGTCAGAAAACAAAGTAATCTTTGAGATTATCTTTTCTAACCCCCCTAATTTTGTGGATAGGACGCCAAAGAAGTAATGCTACTTGCGACTTGACCCATAGGGAGTTTGTAGCAGTCCCAGAATTAGAACCTGTATCTTTGGCTCTTTTCATTGAATTACATCAGGTTGTATGTCCCAAGGAAAAAAATGTATTCAGCAGTCTTTTATTTTTTAAAGTGAGCTCTCCTTCTGACAGTCCTACTGCCTAAATTAGTACTTCCCAGACTTCTTCTTAATATGCTGCCTATATTCTGGCCATCACTCTCATTTCCATCCCTCCCACATCTTTGGACTCCAGAGCTGTTCTCCCCAATATGATAGGTGACCTTTTACCTCATCTTGCCTGAAACCAGGCCATCATGATTCTCTCTGGCTATCTCCACGTAATCTCTCTTTCTAGAACCCTTTTATGTATTGCTTTCTCCAATTAAAATTAAAATGGAGGATTTTTGAGAGAAGGGGCTATCTTGTTTGCTTATATTTGGATCCCCAGCCTGGCACAAGCTAAGTGTTTAATAAATGTTCAGCCTACAGATTTATCTACACAGATAGCTGCTGTGTATTTGTATCAATCTATCTGGGGCATGTGAAGAGAGTGAATAGAGTGCTAGGCCTGGACTCAGGAAGACTCATCTTCCTGATTTCAAATCTGGCTTCAGAAACTTACTACCAATGTGACCCTGGGCAAGTCACTTAACACTGTTTTCCTCCATTTCCTCATCTATAAAATGGGCTGGAGAAGGAAATGTCAAACCACTCCAGTATCTTTGCCAAGAAAACACCAAATGGGGTCACAAGGAGTTGGATATCACTGAAAAATGACTGAGAAACAATAACATTATGTATCTACCTGATTTTCTAGCCTCAGATGATGATTGTTAAGGAATGCTTAACCTATGCTCAAAGTTGCCCAAATCACATGGGAATGAATAAACATTTCTTTCAGAAAGGAGCCTGCATTCTATATTATTTCAGTAATACAGCTCCATGTCAGATATACTGGGTCTACCAGATGGTGGAACGGAATTAAATCTGGGTCAACTTCAGTTATTTTGGCCTTCTTGTTACACTCTTCTAATAGCTGAAGTTTCCATGGGAGAAATAGATATCAAAGGGAAAATGGCTGGATACCAAATGGTAGATCCAGAATTAGAAAGGAAAATAAATTCTGTTTTGGGCACTTGGGACCTGTAAAAGAAATAGTATAAGTCACCAAAAGTGAATCAGGTTCTGCCTGTGTTAATCATTTTCATTAGTCAAAGAGCCAATTTATTGGAGTAGAGATTTCCTCTACTATCTAGAGGAGTTTTTACTTTTCTAAGAAGTTACGTCTGAGTCTTGCTTTCATTCCCTATGCACAGAATGGTGGCATACAAAGTTTGGACCAAAGGAGGCAACTTGGCATAGTAGAAAGAGCGTTGATGCTAGAGTCAGAGTATCTGTGTTCAAAACCTTTCTTACTACCTGCATAACTTTGGGCAAGTCATTTAATCTCCATGAGTCTAAGTTTCCTCATCAGTAAAATGAAAGCATTAGATTAGGTAGCCTCTGAGACCTCCAGCTCAACCTTCCTTCTTCTCTGAGATTCTGTGTCCATATTATTCATAGGTTAATCAATCTGGCATTTCATCAGGAATAGTAACCTAGAGGTGGACTGTGTAATATTTGGGTGTTCCAAGGGCCAGAATATTTGCATCTTTCATGCTAATTCCATCAACTTCTGGTTCTCCAGTCCCTTGGCATTAATATTTTTGGTTGGAATATTCTTGGGCAGTCTTTCTGCACATACAATTACAATAATTGACATTCAGGCAGCTAGATAGGATAGTGAAGAGAACATGGGACTCTGAATAAGGAAGACCTGCTTTAGAATCCTGCCTTAGATATTAACTGTGTGCCCTGGGTAAATCCTATCAACCTCTCTCAGCCTCAATTTTCTCACCTGTGAAATGAGAATGATAATGACACCTACTTTTTTGGGTTGTTATGAAGATCAAATGAAATATATAGAAAGTGTTGTGCAATCCTTAAAGTTCAATACAATATAAATTCTGTTAGCTATAAATGATGTGTTCTTTTACTGTTTGCAAAGTACTTTATGGAAATCATTCCATTTGGTCCTTATGAAAACTTGGAAAGAAGACACAATATGAGATTATTATCTCTATTTTATGGGTGAGGAAACTGAAGCACCAAGATATTGAGCGATTAATTGCTCATGGTTACAATATTAGTAAGTGTTGGAGGTAGGATTTGAGCCCAGGTCTCTCTTGATTCTACTTTACAACTCTTTTGACAAGGATTATTCTGACTACCATTAATTTTGACTCTTCCTCTCCAATCAGGAAAAGAGGGAGCACTTGTGAGACTGGGGATGGAGGGAGGGATTTTCTACTAGAGTGAAAGTCTAAAAAAGATCTCCAGAGAAAGTACATGGAAATGAGGGTAGAGGCAAAGCCACAAGAGCAGTAATGAAGCAATGTCATCATTAGTGACAACATTGGTAACTCTTCTCCTCAAATCTATACTTGCAGGAGACTAGTGGAGTGAAAGCTACTGGGATAGGCAGCAAGGTAGAAGGCATTTATCTTTGTCAAAGATACTTGCTCAGGGGATAGGAATGCTGAAGAAAAAAATAAAAATGCTTAAAAATACTAGCTTGCATTTGTAAAGCATTTTAAGACATCCTTAGAACAACGCTTGGAGGTGGGAGCTATTATCATCATTTCCTTTTTACAGAATAGGAACCCCAAGGCAGACATAGACATACTATGATCACACAACTAGTATCTGAGAAAAAAAAAACACCCAGATACCTGTAACAACAAGGCTACTTGTAGGTGCTGTGGGGGTATAAGACCAATAACACCAGCACACAGGAGGGCTGCTAGCACAAGTTCTTTGATATGCTCTTCTAAATGAAAGCAACTCAAAAGGGGTCAACAATCTTACTTTAATCAAAAATATATATCATTTACTTAGTTCAGGGGGAAAAGTTAGCATCTTGAACTTCAGAGAAAATACAAACAGAAATGACAAGCAGAAATAACAGCATCAAGACTAACAAAGAGAGCTTCTGTCTGACCAAATAATACATATATCACAGATCAATAGACAGACCCTTCTGTTTGACCATTACATACATACATAGTTATCAGAGAGAAAAGCACCAACATTTGGGTTTTCAAAGCTGGGGGGCTCCTTAACAGTTACCCAGAGTCTCATCTGGCTACATCACTAGAACACTCTTCCCATGAGTAAGCCCCAAAGCAAAATGCTAACTTGAGAGTATATATACCCTTCTTCAGGGTAAGAGGGAATCTCAATCCTCATGACCCACTGCTTAATTACAAAGTAACATAAGGTATGGGCCTTCCTGAAAAACAAGCCTCCCCCAATCAAGCTTCTTTTGTTGGGCTCCTCCTAAGGCCTATTAATAGGCAGGGAAGATCTTCACCTCCCATTAATATTACAATACTTTTTGTGAGGCAAATCTGGAAAAACTGCAGATCCTTATTCCCTTCCCTTTTGGCTAGGCTTTGATTAGTTTCAAGAGATTGTTGCTCAGTTGTGTTTGACTCTGCAGACCCTAGGACACCAATACTGCCCATGGGGTTTTCTTGGTAAAGAGTGGTTTCCATTTCCTTCTAAGTAACTTGCCCAAGATCACAGATCTAGTGAGTATTCAAGGCTAGATTGAACTGTGGTCTTCCTGTCTCCAGGCCCAGTGCTCTATTCCCCAAGCCACCTAGCTGCCTCCAGTATCAAGAGGTACTCAAGTTCAAATCCTATCATCACTTCCTGAGTGCATTCCTTATTCTAATAAAACTCCATTTGATTGATCTCATCTTATTTATCATAAATAGCTGTGACTGATCTCATCCTTAGCATTTCATCTTGATCCTGTGTCTATGGCGTGAGGGTACAGAACAGCTTTGGGTGCCACACAGGGCTGGCATCTCAACCCCTAGCCCACTATTAGAGAGTTTTATCTCTCTAATTGGGGGCATTAGTATGAATTATTCATGTTTTATAACCAAGGTTCCAAGGGCAGAATTACTATGAAGTTGGGCCTTTATAATATACCCGCATATGGCTATATACCTAACCCTTGTGATACCTAGTGTGACACATGGAATGTGCATTCCATGATCCCAGTGGTAGACTCTATGGCCATTTAGAAATTTGAAGACTGTCATTGACATTAAAGTGGAAAAAAATGAAAATATTATATTTCAAAATATCTCTGTGGAAGTAAGATTGGGGCCCATGAAAGATTTTTCCTTTGGGGTCCCTTTATAGGCAAAGACCCCCAAATTATCTTTGTCCTTCCAAATAGCCTGTGAGGCTGCTTTGGGCTAAGAATGCTAGGAGAGGAAGGTCCATATTCTCTGTAGTGTTTAGCATGAACCATATGCAAATAGAGACTTGATCGATTCAATTTTTCATGCTTAGAATGTCAACGAAAACAGAGATAATGTTTGGGATGCATTTCCTTCCTGGGTCTTTTTATTTCTAATCCTGCAGTTACTGCTTTTCTACTCTAAGCCCTCTGGACTCTAAAGTTTGCATTTCCTGTCTTGCTTTTCTATTCAACAGAGAAATTTTATATCAATAGGGATACAAATAGCATGCCCTTTCTGGCCCTTCCACAGGGTGACTTGCATTTCCCTGAAGCTCAGACCACCATGCTAACTCAGCTGACTCTTCTAGGCATCTCCAGTCACATGTGGTCTCTTGGCAGAAAGCCTCGTGAGAAATCACCCTATTAAAATGTCCTGAGGTTGCTGTGCTGTAGACTTATGCAAGTCAACGACCTCTTTTGTGGTCTAAAACCAGATCACATGGTGGAGGGAGGGGAGGTGTTCCAGAAGAAGCTGGTTCTTCACCTATCTTAATCACTGTAACTAGCATTATAGAGTGTTTTAACATATGCAAAGAACTTTAAATGTGTCATTATATTTGATCCTTATAACAACTCTGCAAGGTAGGTGCTATCATTATCCTCATTTGAGGAGGATAGAAGTCAAGTGACTCACCCATAGGTCACATAACTTGTAAGTATGTGAAGCAGGATTCAATCTTTTTTTATTCCAAACACAATGCTCTATGTACCATGCTACCTTATTGCTGCTGTTTCTAAAAAGGAAGACACTGAGAAAACTCCCAATAGTCCTAGACTATGGACTAAGTGCTATATTTCTATGGGGACTTTAGATCATCACAATTTTGTTTTCTACTTGCATAAACTATGCCTAAAAGCTACTGAGGGACCAATGGATATGGATTCTTTTTTTTAAGCAATCAGGGTTAAGTAACTTGCTCAAGGTTACATGGCCAGTTATTTCTGGGTGTGGTGCTAAGTATCTGAGCCCGGATTTGATCCCCAGGTCATCCCGACACTGGAGCCGGTACTCTTAATTGCTGAGCCACCTGGCCTCCCCGATGGATATAGATTCTTAATGCTGAAACAATATTAAAAATAAGAATAGGGCCTGGACTTGTCATTTCCCTGGTATAGAGAAATCCCAGATGAGGAAAATGCCTTTATCAATGTAGGTGAACAGTTTTTTTTTTTCTGTGACTTCTGGACTTAGAAAGTTGCTTAGAGCACTGAGAGTTTATGTGACTTACCTGGAGTTAGTTGACATGGTCAGTTGAATATTGTAAGTAGGACTTGAACCCAGATCTTATTGGCTCTCTATCTACCATTTCATGCTGTAATAAAAAATACAAGTATTTGTACAACTCCTTGTTAATTTAACGTAAGTATTTTGTGATGCTCTCTATCTCTGGTTTGGTCATGCATTCTTCCCTTTTCCATAAATCTGACAGGTGAACTATTCCTTGCTCTCCCAGGTTGCTTATGGTATCAGCCTTTATATCTAAATTGTGAAATCATTTTTACTTTATTTTGGTATATGGTGTAAGATTTTGGTTTATGCCCATTTTCTGCCATACTATTTTCCAATTTTCCCAGCACTGGAAATCAAGGGGATGCCCATAAATTGGGGAATGGATAAACAAGTTGTAGTATTGTAATGGTTATGGGATTTGAAGGTCTTCCATGTCTCTTGAATTTGTTGATGTAGCTGGAAGGGGTGGGGTAAGAGGAAGCAGGAGCCAAGCTAGAGTGCATGTGGTGATTGGAAGCATGGTGGCAGCAGCAGCGGTGGGGGTCTGGAGCTGCTGGGAGCAAGCTGCATGGCTGCTGAGCAGTTGCCGTGAATGAGGAGAGGGGAATCTTTGCCTGAGGTGGCCTGTTCTGTTTTGAAGGCTTGAGAATGTGGATGTTTACTACATTAACTATGTGTGCCAACTTCATAACTACTGTGATGGCTTTGACTTTCTAGTTCAGGGACTCAGTTTTCTGGTATTTGAATAAGTGTTCTAGCTTTGTCCCTCATGTAGAGAGTCTAGTATATTTTGTGATTAATAACCATATCAGCATATTTATAGTTACCGTAGGCATTGTGAATATTGCATTGTTGATACAGGTATATGAATATAATGGAATACTATTATGCTATAAGAAATGAGGAGCAGACAGACTTAATAATTTGGAGAGATTTGTATAAACTGATGCTGAGTGAGGAGAGCAAAACCAGGAGAACATTGTATACAATTACAGACAAATCGTGTCTGTGATGACTGACTTTGCTAGACTGGGCTCTTCTCAGCAATGCAAGGATCTAAGACAACTCCAAAATATTTATGCTGAAAAAAGCTATCCACATCCAGAGAATGAATTGCAGAGTCTGAATGAAGATGGAAGCAAACTATTTGTTCTCTCTCTTTTTCCTTTCATTTCATTTTGTTTCTTCTTCCTTATCCTTCATTCAATTGGTATAATTCTACTGGACAGATTGAGTCTGGTGATTGCTTGAATTCGGAGTTATGAACTGAATAGGGCTAAAACCAATGGGGTGTCCATGCTACTTCTGACAACAATATGGTATGAGGGCAACTAGGCTGCCTAAGGAGAGGTGAGCCAGCGCATGTCAGAAAAGCAGAGCACCTTAAATCTTCCGTGCCAATCAGTGTTGAGTTTGGGCCCATGAATGGCCACTGCACATTCAGCTTGGGAAAGATAAGTGAGACCCAGTCACAAAAAATAAAATAAGAAAGGCGAAACCAATTAAAAAAGAAAAGAAAGTACTAAATAGTGTAAAAGAGGAGATCGTGCAATTAGCATCCAGGAAACTATCATTTAGTAAAAATAGACACAAATATAGTAAGAACAATGACCCTGCCAGAGCCATGGGGGCACAGGAAAGAATACTGTCATGGCATCCCAGAACCCAGGACTCTGGAGTCAAATTTAGAGGATTTGGTAGATTCCAGCTTTCCCTGAGATGTCAGAAAATAGATGCTCTGGTCACTGATTGTGTGAAAAAAGGAGTTGGAGGTCAGTTGGAAATTCTCTCCACCTCCTCCTCTCATAGACTAATGGAGGATCCCCCAGTCTTCTTAAGTTTTCTTCAGAAGGTTTCCATATTGTTACTGACTCAAATGAAGAGGTGTAGAAGATTATGTTCATTTGTGTATGGAGCAAAAGATAGCTGTACCAGTTGATTCCTTTCTTGTTATTTAGACTTCATTCACGTCTTAATGAAATGCTTTTGTTCTGGATTGACGTATCTCTTATGTAACTTGGCAATAGAGTATGGACTGGATGGAACCTCTGGTTATGATTTGCATACTTAATTCCCCCACATATCTGCACTTATCCTGGGGTTGTGAGAGGTTCCAGAGATGTCTAAGGTCTGTGCTATCCTTATAATTGTGATCCTTGATTTATGCTTAAAGCGTTCGAATAAAATTCTCATTGGTGGTGAGAAGGAAGACTTAACAATAGGCACCTATGGGAGGGGCAGAGTTAGCATGAGACCTCGGGAGAGTCATTATTCTTTCTAGCTTGTTTCAGGAAAGAATGCCTATGTTTCCAGGCCTTCAGGGAGAGACATCTAAAGGATACAATGTCTCCCCATCCTCCTTATTTCCAGCTGGCCTCCTTAGGGACTTTAAGGAATTTTTCCTTGAGTGAAATTGAAAATTCTCTCTCTCTCTCTGTCTCTCTCTGTTTTTCTCTCTCTGTCTCTCTATGTTTTTCTCTTTCTCTCTCTCTCATATTTTACTTCTAGTGGGACAACTCCTTCATTCTGTCTATATTCTAATCTGTAGGACTTCTCTGATTTGTTTGCCACCTTTTTGAATAAATGATTTCACTTTCTTTTTATGATATGTGAAGGTCTTTTGTGTAACCAGCATTTCATGGGAATGAACAAGACCTTCAAGTACAAGCTTAAGGGTACTTGCACTTTAAACAATAGCATTCAAGAAAGCAGCTTAAATCTAAAAAATAGTCATTTTCCTGAGGCTAGAAATATTTAGGGGGCAGACAAATACCTTCTCAGAGGAGAGTAAAATGATTATGTGAATCCAGTTTGGCTTCTCTTCTGAAAAGTGAGCCAGAAAAACCCTTCTCACAGTTAACTTAGGGGTTAAGGAACATGGTTAAACATACATTGAGGAAACAAGATAATTTCAGAGCTTTTCATTGTACTGTTAAAAACAGAAGCAGGGAAAGAGGTAGTGACTTCAGGACTTCAAGGAGCCATATTTTTGTCAATAATGGTACTCTCTCTTCTTTATTGTAGCCTTGCAGCAGCCAAAACATATATAACTCTCTAGTCAATCTGACAGTGAGCTTCTCTGAGCTTAGCTAGGCTTGTCTGTCTTTAGATCATAGACAATTTGTCACTGGGCTCATACATGAATTCTTTCTCATTTAGTAGTACCTGACAGAGATTGTGAAGTTGTTCTCCATTCAAGAAGCTTAAAAACATCCAGGATCACTTCCATATTGCACTGAGGCACCTGGGTATTACTTTAATAAAAGGCAATAGTGGTTATTCATATAACAATTTCTTTCTGTTTTCAGAGACAAAGATTACATGATAAACTACCATCTCTGAATTCTCAGACATGAAGATAACATTATAGTTAGTGTTTAGAGATATAAAATTATAGAATGCCAGCAGTAAGAGGGTCTTTCAAAATCACCCAGTCCAAACCAATATTTCATTAACAATTTTCCCAAGGTTAAAAATGTATTTGGCAGGGGTGTCCAGGTAGCACAGCGAGTAAGAGCACTGGCTCCAGTGTCAGAATGACCTGGGGATCGAATCCCAGGCGCAGACACTTAGCACCCACCCAGAAACACCTGGCCGTGTAACCTTGAGCAAGTTTACTTAACCCCAATTGCTTAAAAATAAAAGTGTATTTGGCAGTAAGAAGCAGCTAAGTGGCTCAGTGGATAGAGAACTAAACTTGTAATCAGGAAAACCTAAGTTCAAATTTGACCTCAAATACTTACTAGTTGAGAGACCATGGGCAAATGGTTTAACCTCTGTTTGCCTTAATCCACTGGAGGAAGAAATGGCAAACCACTCTAGTATCTTTGCCAAAACAAACAAACCATGTGCAGTAATGGTGTATTATGGTTCACAGGATCACAAAGTCAGACCGAACAACTCAGCAGAATTAGGTATTGAATATTATTTCTCTCCAAATTTAGTGTTTTTTCTATTTAATGATGCTTTCTCTCCATTTCCAATGCAAAGTTGTTTATTAATGTTATTTAGGCAAAATTCCAATGTACTGATGATACATATGTGCCATATGTGCCCACTGAAAGGAACCTTACCACTGTCATCCACTTCTAATTAATATTGATCATGAACTATATTATTGGGAAAGGGAGACAAATTCTTAGCCTAGGCAGCAAGGAATCGCCTACTTCTCAGAGGATGCCACCAACCTATAGAGGAAATTGGTTCCCAGCCCTTGATATTCCCTTGCTGAGAACCATATCTCTGTACGACTCCCTTCAACTTCTACTGGAGTCACTGGTAGTTTCCTCTGGAAAATGCAATCCTCCCAGTGAAAACTAACTACCTAAGTGATGCATTCCTATGTGTCAAAAATCTACTAAGTGTGGGGAAACCTGAAACTTCCACTAACTATTATCCTGTGACAGTCCAAATTTGTTGAGGACTATGATTCCTGGGGACTTTTTAGGCCTTGAAAAGAAGATGAATCACATAAAACAAATATTCAATTTTGTTCAAGAAATAGAGAAATTTAAAGGCTATAATCTTGCACAAAAACAAATAACTCAAGAAAAAGCATACACAAATATAAAAATGACTTCTACATAATGAAAATTGAATTCTTAAGAAAAATCGTAAAAACAAAAAGTATACAGTTATTATCAAAAAGAAAATGAAAATGGATTATCTGCCCGGGCCCAGTTTGGCATACATACATACATACAAGAGGCTATATGAACTTCCCAATTCCTAGCAGAGAGAATGAAGAGATATGAAGGAAAGGGAAAAGGAAGAAGGGGAAGGAGAGGGAAAAGAAAGAGAGTGCAAAGTCAGACCTTCTCAGCTAAATTCTAGGTTGAAGAAGACTCAAGACTAAGCAATGTGAGGCCATGCTACTGCTTTATGTTTTGCCAGAAAGGGAAAAGTCTAAGCTAGTGCATAGCCCAAAGATGGCTTTTTTGTTGCCAGCCAGAAAGGAAGAGAGAGATGGGAATGGAAAATATCCAGAGGACCTGTTTGTTTCTTGCCTCTCAATACTCACTTCCCTTCTCTGCCCAGACACATATTCTACTATTACTAATGCTTTCAGTCAAATCAGGCCACACGTTACTCATCGGATGTTCCCCTGCTTAGGTCTTAAGGGCTGCCATTCAGTTCCACCCACAAGGGTGATTTAACTTCCTTTTGCAAACAGCCAATGGAAGGAGTCTATAGGACAGAGGATTGTCTGTATACAAGTCCAGTTCCTCAAACTTGCCCTCATGACTCACTAGGGATCAGAGTAATGAATTAAAAACAATTACCTAATCTGTTTTGCAATGGAAATCTTCTCCTCCATCCTGTGACTCTTTAGTGCAACATTCTCCATTTTACAGATGAGGAAATTGAGGCAGAAAGAAATTACATAACTTACTGGAGGGTCACACAGTCAAAAGTATCTGAGGCTGTATTTGAACTCAAATCTTCCTGACTCCAAGTTCATTGCTCTAACCATTTTGCCATCTAGCTGCCTAGGAAGAAAGGAATAGAAATCAGATTTTCTTATTCATGGGCCAGTACCTTGTCTCCTACAAGTGCTATAGGAAAGGGGGCTAAGGAAGTGGTGTTGGGATAGAAGATCTAGGCAGCTAGGTGGGGCAGTGAATAAGGAGCTATATTTAGAGTCATTTAGTTTGAATATACTAGCTTTGTGACCCTGAGCAAGTCACTTAATCATTCTTTTTTTTTTTTTATTTTTCTTTGGAGGGGAGGAAGTCAGGGAAACTGGGGTTAAGTGACTTGCCCGAGATCACACAGCTAGTAAGTGTTAACTGTCTGAGACTGGATTTGAACTCAGGTCCTCCTGACTCCAGGGCCAGTGCTCTATTCACTGCGCCACCTAGCTGTCCCTCTTAATCACTCTTAAATGTCAATTTCCTCATCTGTAAAATTCGGACTATTATTAATAGTACTTGCTTTATAGGAATTGTTCTGAGGATCGACCAAAATAACATATGCAAAATGCTTTGCAAACCTTAAAGTGGTATATAAATGGTAGCTATTATTATGAGATAGTGATCTCTGAGGTTTCTTTCAAGTCTAATGATGGATGTGACTATATTAATAAGTTCATAGAAAAGAGAATGCCATGATAACTACATTGGTTGAGAAAGGCTTCAAGAAAGAGATGAAATTTAAGCTGGCCATTAGGTATAAGGGGGAGGGTTAGTAATTGGACATGTGATTTCATTGGTATAAGGGACTTCTGGATGAGGGACCTCCCTCAATCAATTCAGGTGGGCCCCTTCTCTATAACTTATAGCCTTGCCTCTAGATCATTGAGAGGTTAAGTGATTTGCTGCCTAGAATTACACAGCCAAGGCAAGAATTGGACAATAGTATTCTTGCCTTCAAGGCCAGAACTCTATCCACTGTGATGCATTGCTCTCCCTCTATCCTGGAAAAAGGAAAAGAGATCAGGCAATCAGTGACTAAGAAGGGGGAAGAAAATTGTCCTTTATTATTATTAAATGGTTAAATAGCCACATTCCCAACATCAAATAAGAGCCATGAAATTGACCTTCCCTAGATTAAATGATAGACCTCTGAATTTAGTAGAGTGACACAGGCCAATAAAACTTTAATCACAATACAGAATGTTTTCAATGGACATTACTATTTCACTTTTCATTAAAGTGACTTGGGTTATTTCTTCCACCTGATTTAGAAGAGATTTTTTTTTTGGCAAAAGATAAGCTCCAGACAAAAATTTTCTGACCTCCAATAGGATTAAACTGTAATCTCTGTTTAGAGCAGTTCTTAATTCTATCATGCAATTGAAAGATTATTAACATGACAATTTGAATTTATCTAGGATACACTTCACTAGTGGTCCAAATCTGTGTCCCTTTAAAAGGAATCCCATCCCCCTACCCCCTGTTCTCTTTCTCTTCTCTGCAGAGTTGCCTGGTTACTCAGAATCAGAGACTCCTTGAAATGTCTGTTGATGAAGGAACAGTCACAATTTGGCAATTAGAGCAGCTTGATTTGACATCTAAATGTAGAAATCTTTAGGAAAAAAATAACCATTTAAAGTGTTGCCATGTACAGAATGGAGTGGGAAAGAGATTAGACTGTGCATAATGACTGACTACGGTGTTCTTTCTGGGAATGTGAAGGTGGCCAGCAGTATAGAAGCTCATCATTAATAAAGCTTTTAAGACTTAATTTCACATCTGTTAATAAACCACCATGCCTATAATATATGAATTTCTAATATGATTGGAAACTATTTTCCTTCACTGAAGAAATTTTATGCCAATTAGCAAGGTAAAAAGCATTCTATTCAGCTGGCAATTCAGCCCTGCAGGTTTGAGCTGTTTTAACTTCACAAAAATAGCTCCTTTGGAGCAAATTGGGTTAGTTTCTGCCTGGCTCCACCCCCATACCAGACACAGAGATGGTGGAGGAGTCTCATTGCAGGGGGAAAAAACCCTCCCACACCTGCCTGTCTTTAATGCTCTGTGCCTAGAAGAATGAAAATAGGCCAACCAAGCCATTCTCTCCCAGCTGGTATGAATACCCCCTCATGGTCTTCTTTAATTCCTTTTCCACAAATGTCCCTCCCCAGCTTTTAGCAAAAGCACTACTGCTATGAGTTAAGCTCGCCCTTGGTTTATCCTACTTTTGTTGTCTTTCTTCCCTTTAAAAAATTGCATTTTGGGGCAGCTAGGTGGCGCAGTGATAGAACACCAGATCTGGAGTCAGGAGGACCTGAGTTCAAATTCGACCTCAGACACTTGACACACTTACTAGCTGTCTGACCTTGGGCAAGTCACTTAACCACAACTGCCCTAACTCCTTTACCAAAAAAAAAAAAGACATTTTACCAGGACCTCCTATATTCAAAAAACAGCTTACAAAAATTATAGTCACATAGAGTAAATGATGTCTTTAACTAGTTTCAGGCTATTATAACCATTTCTCAAATGGAAAACAAAGGTTTGAATTTTCAACTTGTTTCTGGGGGGAAAGTGATCATCCACATCTGTTGATAGTGGCATTTAATTCTTCCACAGTAGACTCTTGGCCCAGTGATCGGCCCCCATCTCTGCTTAAGTACAGACAACCCCAGGCTCTTGTCAAACTCCGTGCCCAATTCACAGAATAAATTCACATCTATTCAGCACAAAAAGGGACCTATTTTCTGCTTCTTACAAAAGTGACAGAATCATTCATCAGAACCTAAAAGAGCAAATGATAGCAATTAACCTTCTAATCACAGTAAACCAAGAGCCAGAAATTATATTCTTTAAAGTAGGTTAAAAGAAAGGTAGATGCAGAGCCATTTCAAAGGTGTTTAAAACTAGAGTATAAGACAATGGTGATTCCTTACCTGGGTGCTACCATGGCATCCCTCTTCTCTGGGTGCTGGGGAAAAATCATGTATCCTGATGTGGTGGCACATACTGGTAATCCCTATTGATGAAGGACTGATTGATGAGGTTGGTTTAAGTCTCACTTCTGCCTGATTTCCTTCCAGTTTTCCCAGTAATTTTTGATAAATATTTTAAATTTGGAGTGATCAGTGGAATGGATTAGGTACATAGAATACAGAAGCAACAAACCTAAATATCCACAAGTTTAGAAAATTGCTTACTCAATGAAGAAATATGAGCCAGAGTTATAAACAGAAGGAAATCTCTAGCTGCATTGAGCTTTATAAAAACCTGACCTGTCACATCCCCCAAATTTCCAGTGGAAGGAAAGACCACATCATTTGGGGTCATTCCAGGTAATCACAAGTGAGAATGCTAAGAAGACTCAAATTTGGAAAGAAAGGACAATTACTTCTCAGTCTCTACCTCCAAATTCATAACTAGGTTAAAAAACCCAGGGCTTTGCCACAAAGTACTAGAATTTTAGAACAGGGGTGAGGAACTTGGGGCCTCAAGGTCATGTGTGGCCTTCTATGTCCATGGGAGTGGCCTTTTGACTGAATCCGAGTTTTACAGAACAAATCCTTCTTTTTTTTTCCTTTTTTTTTTTTTTGGAGGGCAGTTGGGGTTAAGTAACTTGCCCAACGTTACACGGCTAGTATTTTTTTTGTGTGTGGGTGTTAAGTGTCTGAGGCCAGAACCAAACTCCAGTCCTCCTGACTCCAGGGCTGGCTCTTTACTCACTGCGCCGCCTAGCCACCCCAAAGAACAAATCCTTCTATTAAGGGGATTTGTTCTGTGAAGTTTGGATTCAGTCAAAGGACTGCACTTGAGGACTTAGAGGGCCACATGTGTCATTGAAGCTGCAAGTTCCCCAGCCCTGACTTAGGTCTTCAGAGCACTTGAACTCCTTCAATAGCAAAGAAAGAACTGAGCTTAGCACCCACTTAACAAGATAGAAGGTTCCCTAGCTCACACAATCCAACCTACCCAGCTTCCCCACCCAAAGTTCCCATGGCAGCCTTGCTAGTCTCAGGATCAACACTCTCCACCCCCACTCTCCCCATAAGAAATGGCTTAGGTGCTAAAATTGCTAGTTAAAGCTCTGTCCACCACATATTCACCATGGAAATCATCAGTGTTACTGAATCCATTGCTTTTGCTAGAGAAAAGAAAACAAAGCTTCCAATATCATTGTTGGAAAATGTGCTCACTTGTCTTTCCAAGGCCTCCTTTTGAGAAAGGCTAGGGAAAGGAGGTTGCTTTCGGTAGCAGAAATATAACCACTTATGTTAGTCTCTCAAGAGCCTTAATATGCTTAGGCATAGAAAAAACATGACCTCCATTTAAGTAGAAAATGCAAAAGATGAATCAAACATACAAGTAAGATCCAAGGTGACTTTTATCCAGTAGCAAGCTGAATTCTCAGGTAGGCCCAGAGAAAGGTGACTCAGAATCTGCCAGTTCTGAGGTCACATCTTCTCCTTCCTCCATAAGCTCATGTTTGTAGCTAAGCATTTAAGGGCACACATACACAAAGAAGAGGAGTGGTCCCCAGAAGAAGTAGACTCCAGGAGGAGACACGGTCAAGCTCATCAAAACCACGGGCTAATTTTTTAGAGTACATATACATACTATATACATATTATACACATATACATACAGATATACATGTATGTGCATATTATGTGCATATGTATTTGTAATGTAATGCCAAGCAAAGGCAACATCCCAAGGTTCAGAATACCAGCATAGGTGCTCTCCATTTTATTCAGTGACAAATTAAGAACAGAGAAGATCAAAACATGACATCATTCAAAATACAGCATTTACTAAGTGTTATTAAATAATCTCTAAGTACTACCCCACCCCAGGACCTTACATTCATTCAATCAATTACAAAGTCCCTGTTCTAAATACTACTCCACCCCTAGGCTGTACCTTCATTTGGTCCATCACAAAGCCCCTCTTCTCAAATGGAGATTAGTTTCCAATCTAAGTAAAGTACATTCATTTGTTCAACCATAGAACACAAAAAGGTCAAAAGTTCTCCACCCCTGGATCACAATTGAATCTACCCCAGCGTTACAACAGGTTTAAGCACAGCACTTAATATCCAAATGGAGGTCTTTTCTTCATCTTGACACGAGGTAAGTTCTCAGCAATCTTAGTTCCTGGGGAGACAAGGCTTAGCAAGGCCACAAGATACATTGCCAGTCTCTTCATTAATTCATCCTCTGTCATAGAACAGTCCTAGAACCCCTGAAAATATTAGCAAAACCCTCTCCCAGGATTTCTGTAAACATACAACAAGAAAATCCTTCTTCAGGGCTTCTGAACCAACAGAAAGTTTCCCAGACTCCTGCAACAACAGCACTGTCCTTCACCAGTGGACAGTATTCACTCTCTGTCTGCAGGACAGTCTCAGGAGCTCTTAACCAACAGCCAGGTTCCAGGACTTCTTCAACAACAGGAGTGTCTTTCACCAGTGGACAAATCTGGCAAAACAACATCAAAACAGACAGACAAAGTACCAGCAAAACAGCCATGTCTCCTCAGTCCTTGGCAGCTCTGGGGGCAGGTCTCCAAAGTCCAGGGCAATTCAAAGTGGCCCTCAGCAATCCTCTCAGTCTCTCTCTCTGCCTCCACAAGGTGCTGCTTCCAAAAAATTCTTCTGCCTCTCTCTTCTCTCTCCAAATCTACATCACCAGCTCCTCCCAGTTCAGGACTTTCTTTTCATGTCAACAAGTCCATCCCACAGGTGGGATTAACAAGCTCTGGGCTTTAACACAATCAAACCAAAACCAAGCCAATACAGGGGAATCTTTAAATGCCATTACTATTACAGTATTATATATGTATAAGTATATGTGCATAACTGTAAATATTTGTAAATCATCTTCATCTAATCCAGGGTTTCTTAATCTTTTTTTGTGTGATTCTCACGAACTCCTTTAGCACTCAAGTAAAACCTAGGAACTCTTTTTTTTTTTAAAGCAATTGGGGTTAAGTAACTTGCTCAAGGTTACATGGCCAGTTATTTTGTGTGGGTGCTAAATATCTGAGGCCAGAACCAATCCCAGGTCTTCCAACTCCAGGTCCAGCGCTCTTACTCACTGTGCCACCTGGCCACCCCAACCTAGGAACTTCTTTATCAGAAGAATGAATTTTAAAATGTTTATATAAAATGAGTCTCAAATAACATTTGTATGTGTGTGTGTGTATATATATATGTATATATAATATATTATATACATATAATATATATATATATACATAGTAGCTAACTAACACAGTGGATATAGTGGACTTAGACTCAGGAAGACTCATCTTCCTGAGTTCAAATACAGCCTTAGACATTTACTAACTTAGTGGCCCTGAGCAAATAACTTAACCCTATTTGCCTCAGTTTCTTGTCTGTAAAATGAGCTAGAGAAGGAATGGCAAACCATTCTCTTTTTCAAGTAAAACTGAAAATGTGGTCAAAAAGAGGTGTATGTGAGTTAAATGACTTAAAGTCTATATATATATGGATAGGTGGATGGATGGATAGATAGATATCGATACACACACACACACACATATATATATATATATATACATATATATATATATATGGATAGATGGATGGATGGATGGATAGATATAGATACACACACACACACATATATGTTCATAGATCCTACATTAAGAATGCCTAGTCTAGTCAGTTGTTTTGGTGGCATTGAAAATGCTCCACCCTTCCCTCCCTGCCAAGATTGCGTGACTGATACTTCTCTTTTAGATTTGATTTGTTATGAAGTGGAGGACTTTCAAGCATTCTTGATGAAAAAACCAGAGTTGAATGGAAGATCTGACATTCAAATACAAGACGCAAGAGAAGCATGAGAAGGTAAACAGGGAAAAGAAATCATAAGGAACTTATCAAAGTTGAACTATTTACTTTCCTACATGAAAAAATGATAATTGCAACTTATGGAACTTTTCTCAGTATGGGGATAGTTGAAGGCAATATAAATGTATATATACAGGTATACATACATATATGTCTATATAAGAGGATATATGTGCATATGAATACATATGTGAATGTGTGTATATATGTGTACAGGTATACATAGACAGAGGGCACAGGATCAATTGAATATGAAGGGATGATATTTAAAAGGTGAAATTAAGAGGTGAGAGAGGAATACAATGAGAGGAGATGGGGAGACACAGAATGGGGTAAATTATCTCATATAGAAGAGGCAAGGGATAACTGTCACAATGGAGGGGAAGAACAGGAAGGCAAAAGGGAGTGA
This sequence comes from Petaurus breviceps papuanus, assembly GCF_028583685.1. Lineage (NCBI taxonomy): Eukaryota > Metazoa > Chordata > Mammalia > Diprotodontia > Petauridae > Petaurus > Petaurus breviceps. Next base: position 17,636,854 of record NW_027185777.1, on the reverse strand, counting down.
GTCAACCTTACTCTCATTGAATTTGGCTTAGGGAGAGAATGACATACACACAAAATTGGGTATCTTGCCCTACAGGAGAGTAGGGGGGAAGGGGATGAGAGGGGGGATGACTGAGGAGAGGGCAGGTTGAGGGGAGGATAGTCAGAAGTATACACTTTTGAAAAGGGACAGGGTCAAAGTAGAGAATAGAACAAGTGGGGGCAGGATAGGATGGAGGGAAATATAGTCAGTCTTTCACAATATATCCACTATGGAAATGTTTTGTGTAACTACACATACATAACCTATGCTGAATTGCTTATCTTCCCAGTAAGGGTGGGTGACAAGGGAGGAAGAGAAAGAATCTGGAATTCAAAGTTTTAAAATCAAATGTTAAAAAAATATCATTATTAATTTTTTTTACATGCAATTGGGAAATAAGATATGCAGGCACTGGGGTATGGAGATCCATCTTGCCGAGGGAGGATGGAGAGGATGTAGGAGGGAGCAGATTGGGGAAGGGGACATTCAGTGGGAACCCTGTTTTGGGGTGGTGGGTAGGGAAAAGATGGGGAGAAAATTTGTAACTCAAAATCTTGTGGAAATGAATGATGTAAACTAAAAATAAACATAAAATTTAATTAAAAAATAAATTTGCTTTGTTAGATACAGCCTTGGTTCATAATTTCAGGTATTGTTTTTCATGCCTATAACTAAAATTCCTAAGGATTGTGGCACAAAAGCTTATTTGTTCCAGGATAACCTGGAAGCTATCATATTACCCAGCCCTCGTGCAGCATGGTCCTATGACATGTTGTAGACCAAGTCTTTAGGTGATGGACTGATTCATAGAGGGAAAGGGTAAACAATTAGAGATATGGCATACATTCACTTATCCTCAGCTTGCCATCTCCATCTTTCCACCAAGCACAGATGCTACCAGAAAGTACACAACACATCCCCAGAATATTGTGCAGATGCAAATGTCACAATTTCATGAATATCATTCCAGAAAGGAGATCACCCAGGAAAAAACATAAAACACTACATTAAAGGGACATGTCCAGGTCTTAACTCTTTAATCTCAACAGTCCAGCCATGCCTACCACCTCATTTGACTTCCCTTCCTATGAATTCTTCAAACTCTCTGCTTAACCACAAAAGAACTTATTTGATTATAAAGTCACAGAATGCTGGAGTTGGAAGTGTATTTGGTGGCTGTACTGAGGCAGTGTAGCATAAGAGAAAGAATACTGGATCAATGGTCAGCGGATCTGAGCTCAAAATTTGTTTCCAATGCTCACTACTTGTGTGACCTTGGGCAATTCATTAAAACTTTTGAAAACTCAGTTTCTTCATCTATAAAACTAGAGAAATTCTCTAGATTGACTCTGAGATTCCTTAAGGTTTGCTGGCTAGAATTCTTTTGCAAAGACCAAACCTAAACCCAATTCACTCTGAATATCATGGATTGGACAATGGGTCCCTGCCCAAGCACTATTTAATGGATATTTTTTGGGCCCTCCTGGTTCAGAGCGAAAGTAAATAGCAACTATTTCCCTTTTGACTAGAAACCCTGAAGGTCTTCCCCTCCCAGTTTAATTTTTTTTTTATTAAAGTGTCCATTCCTTGACTTACTTCTTTTGTTTTGTTTTGCTTTTGCTTTTCAGAGGGAGAAGGTAGGGCAATAGGGTTTAATTGACTTGCCCAAGGTCACAGGGATAGTTTGTGTTAAGTGTCTAAGGCTGGATTTGAACTGGGGTCCTCCTGACTCCAGGGCCCTTGACTCACTTCTTTAAAAGGCCTATTCACTAAATAGGTGTTGCTTCACTCAAAGTGGGAACCTAAAAGATCTTAGCTTAAAACAGCCCAAATCTCCCATTGCATTCTGGGCCTTCTGCAGTCATCCTGATGGATATCTGGCCACTGGACCTAGATGGCTCTGGAGGAAAAAGTGAGGCTGGTGATTTTGCACAGCCCTCCCTCCCTCAAAGTTAATTGCAAGTCCCGTCATCATCTCCCTGATATCATGGTCCCCTTCGAGAATGAAGGACAAACCACAACCACAACCACAACAAATGTGCAGACAGAATTAGACTTGGAGTCAAGATCTGAGTTCAAATCCTTCCCCAGATGCACAATCCTGGGCAAGTCATTTAATCTCTCTCAGTTTCTTTTTCCACCTGTAAAAAAGGGATTAAAATGGCCCCTATTTTAGAGTGATATTATAAGGATCAACTGAGATAATTTGTAGCACACTTTGCAAACTTTAGGAGGCTACATAGAAACTCAGTGTTACATTGTTAACTATTATAATTAAAAGAGAACCCAAACAAGAAAACCAATAGATTAGGATGTGGTTGATATAGCCTACTGGATTTCTAGCGAAGCATTTGCTGAAATGTCTCATAGTCTTGTTTATGAAAAATAAGAAGAAATATATACTGAAAATATGTGCAGAAGTATGTACAGAAGACTCATCTTCCCAAGTTCAAATCCAGTCTCAGACACTTACTAGCTGTGTGACCCTAAGCAAGTCACTTAACCCTGTTTGCCTCAGTTTCCTTGTCTGTAAAATGAGCTGGAGAAGGAAACTGCAAACCAGTCCAGTAATCTTGCTAGGAAAACCTCTAAAGGTATCATGAAGAGTTGGACACAACTAAAAAGCCACCACCACAACAAGACCCCACTATACCCTGCCTTTTTCAAGCCCCAGCTGGAATGTTGTGTTCAGTTCTGAGGGGCATAATTTAAGAAGGCCTTTAATAACCTTCAACAACTCTCTAATGGACATTTTAACCTGGATATCCCATAGACATCTCAAGCTCAGTGTCAAAATCAGAATTCATTATCTTTCCCCAACTCTGAACTCACCTGTTTCTATGGAGGGTATGACCCTTCTTCTAGTCATCCAAGTTTGCAACCTCATTGTCATCTTTGCCTTCTCACTTCACATAACCAATCATTTGTCAAACAGAGTTTATGTCTCCATAACTTCTCTCACTTTATATCCCATTCTTTCCACTCAGAAACAACTCTATTTTTGGCCCTCATCATCTCTTGCCTACACTATTGCAATAGCCTTAGAGTTGCCCTCCTCACCCCAAGTTTTTCCCCACACCAGTCTATCTTCCATATAAGCACCAAAGTGATTTTCTTAAAGTTCAGGTTTAACCATGTCACCCTGTAGCGGCAAGCACCCCAAGCGTCCTCAGGGTTTGCAGCTACCACAGGTTCTTGGATCTGCTTTGTTAAAGGAAAGCAACTCAAAATGGGTTAACAAGCTTACTTTAATCAGTCAGACATATATCGTTTACCTTGTTCAGGAGAAAAGGTCAGCACCCTGAACCTCAAAGTATACAGGCATAATTATCAAGACAGAAACATCAAGTAGACAGATTTCCAAACTGTCCAACCATTACATCCATACCCAGTCAACATCTGGGTTTCCACATTCTGGGTTTTTCAAAGCCGGGGGACTCTCAACATCGGCTTCCCAGAATTCAGACCAAATCACAGAACACTTCTCAAAGTGAGTCCCAAAACAAAGCTACACATCAGGGCTTATATAGCCTTCTCCTGGCTCAGAGAATGTAACAACCTTATTGACCCACTGGCCAATCAAAAAGTATCTACTGAAAAACAAGCCTCCCTCCCCAGGCTTCTGGTGCACTTTAGCCTAGGGGCAGGGAAGATCTTTAAAATTTACATTCACATTACACACCCCACCCCCCAATTTGGCTATTCAGTAGGCTATCAGTGGCTCCCTAGTACCTCTACGTTCAAATACAAAGTCCTCTCTTTGACATGTAAAGTACTTCACAACCGAGTCCCATCTTACCTTTCTAATAATATCACACATCTTCCACACACTGTGCAATCCAACTCAACTGGCTTTGCCATCCCTCACACATAACATGCCATATCCTATGTCTTTGCCTTTGTATTGGCTTTCCACCATACCTGGAGTGCTTAACCTCCTTAGTTCCAACTTTTGGAATTCTAGATTTCCTTCAAGACTCAGCTCAATCATCACCTTCTCTTTGAGGCATTTCCTAAAGAAAAATGAACTGAAATACAAAGTAAATGTAAGGTAACCTTTGGGGGTACTCAGTGGGGAGGGTCCTAGTAGTGGGGGAGGGGGAAGCCTCTTGAAGAAGGTGGGATTTGAGTTGAATATTTGAGGAAGCCAGGGAAATGAAGAAGAGGTGAGGAGAGAGAGCATTCCAGGCATGAGAGACAACCATTTATCCAAAATTTATGTTTGACTTATTTAGAATTGTTGTTCTTCTATTGTTTCAGACTCTTTGGGGCCCCATTTGGGGTTTTCTTGGCAATGATACTGGAATGGTTTGCCATTTTCTTCTACAACTCATTTTCCAGATTAAGAAACTGAGACAACAGGATTAAGTGACTTACCCAGGGTCACATAGCTAGTTAGTGTCTAAGGCCAGATTTGAACCCAGGAAGATGAGTCTTCCTGACTCCAGGTCCAGCACCCTATTCATTGTACCACCTAGCTGCCCATTATTTGGAATACATCTATACATGGTCCAGAAAACTCCCCCACCCTTAATGAATTTGAATACTGTATGATGGGCAAATTAAGATCCTACCACACACTTCCCAATTGAAGTAAGACTTTATTTAGATCTCTCTGAATTTGGAAAGGTGAGGAGAGTCATCAGTGCCGATCATATGGAAGCTTATTTTATTTGGGGACACTGGATTCACACTGTAATTAATATTCTCTTTATCTTTTTTTTTAAATTTTGAGTAGTAGGACTTATGTTCTCTCAGATCACATTCTTAGGGAAAGCATATTGAAACCAATCTGTTGTGAGAATTATTTTGAGTCAGAGAAGGTACAGTATGTATAAATTAATGTACAGACTGCTAATGACTTATTTCAGTGCCACTGCCACCTTTGAGAACAGGACAGGATTTCATGGAGCATCTTCCACAGTGGGGAGACTCCCAATAAAACGACAGAGAGAGTAGTTCTTAACAGAACTCCCAAATACCAACACATCATTTTTTTAAGTGCCAGTGATGGCAGTCATAAGGGGAGAATATTGGAAATACCTCCTCACACAAGGTAAAATCTTTTGAAATAAAAATGCAGGGCTGAATGAAGGACCCACTCCATGGACCAGGCTGCCCTCTGTTACCTCAGGAATCTAGGTGGCTTCCATCTCTTACCTTTTAGTTATGCCATCATCCTTACACCTTCTCTGTGGTGCTAGAACATTGAACTTGCCCAGTAATGGGATGCAGCTGTATGTAATGGAGAGACAGATCCAGAAAGGCAGACTGGCCTTCCAGGACAAATGAAAGAAAGGGTAATACTGTGAGGATAAAAACAGCAACATGCTGAATGTGAAGACAGAGGAGCTACTCTGCTATTAACTATTTTTGTGACCTTGGGCAAATGACTTCATGTCTCTGGGCTTTGGTTTCTTCATCTGAAAAAATAAGTGTTGGAGGGGCAGCAGGTGATGCAGTGAGTAAGAGTGCCAGCCCCAGCATCGGAATACCTGGGATCAGTTCCGGCCTCGGATACTCAGCACCCACACAAAAATAACTGGTTGTGTAACCTTGAGCAAGTTACTTAACCCCGATTGCTTTAAAAAATAAAGAAAGAAGTGTTGGACAAAATGACTTTCAAGCTCTCCTTCAGCTTTAAATCTCAGCTTCAAAGACTTTGGTTGTATGTATCTCTGATAATAAGAACTGAAAGGTGAAAAGTTTCATTACGCCCACTTATTCTGTCTTCACAATGCCAATTGACTAGTTGGGTTAATTCCTGGCATCCTTCAAGGTTCAACTCAATAATACCCTTCATAATAGGTCTATCCTGGTCCCCTCAGCAGCCGGTGCCTTCTTTCTGAGTTTACCTTCCACCTAATCTGTATCTTGTATATCTAGTTTTTGGGGTGTTCAGGGAAGACTAGGCAAAAGAAGTTATAATTTGCACAGCGTCACACAGATAATAAGTGCCTAGGGTCAGATTTGAACTCAGGTCTTCCTGACTTCAGGTCCAGTGCTCAATCCACTATGCCGTTTAGCTACCTCATATTTTCCTAGAATATTTTGTCTACATTTCTCCTTTCAGTTATCATTCCATACTTTGTATTTAACACTCTGTGTTCATGTCATGCTTAAATCCTAATAAAATGTAAGCTCTTAAAGGCAGAGACTGTGTCATATTTTATTCTTAATATCCTCAGCATTTGGCAAATGCTGTAGTAGGTTTTGAATACATCCTTGTTGGATTTGTTGTACTTAATTGGTCTCCCCAACTAGATCATTGATTCCTCAAGGGACAGAGACTATGTCTTCTACTTTGTATTCTGCATGACACCTTCCTAAGACAATGTTCAGTAAATATTTGTTAAGCTGCACTTAGACAGTGTGGGGGATGATGGAAATCCTTAGCATGTTCACTAACAAGCACAACATACTTTTTAGCTAATAGAAAGCCTTGCCTATTTTGGACAACTTTCATAGAAAAATAGGAGAGGGTTATTTTCCCTTCTCATTACTGAAAGCACAAAGAGATCTTTCATAGAAATGGTCAGAAGGCATTTTAAATTCTCTTTTCAGCATGGAGGCAGTAAATCATCCCCAGGCTTTCCTCTAAGAAATATTTTCTGTTCCCAAGGGCATTCTAGAATAAAGCTGATCTCCCTTCTTTGGAATATGTCTCATTCAGACATCCTCATAAAAATAGAATTTATATGCTTATTTGTGAGTCATTCTCACCTTTGTAACCCAGAAATGCTCCCTCTCCCCACCCTTCAACACCAAATTTCCCATTCTCCTCTGAGTCACCATTCTCCTTGGTATTGAACACAGTGAACACATATGGCCTTGTGTCACCTTGAGCCATCTAGGTATTAGGAAGTCTAGACATGTAACACCAGAAAACAGCTGAAAGAACAGGGGCTAACTGTGTCTTTGGATTATTCTTTGTCAGTTAGATTTCAAAATGTGTTATGTCTTCATGGGACTTGGTCCCAAGTGTCTTTTCTACCAAGTGGTCCCCTTTAACTTCCAGCTATCTTGTTAATACAGAAATTGTGACAGATTTAGCTAACAGAGAATTGAGGTTAAAAGCAACTTCATGATTTATTAATTTAAAACTTCATTTTATTCTATGCTGCATTATCCTCAAGTTGTTTTATGTAAATCTGACTACCCATAAATTGTCAATTCCTCAGGTATCAGGGGTCGTGTCTGCACTGCTCAGGGCATCTCGCATTTAAATGAGCACAAAGAGATACATCAAAATACTTATTGCTTTTTTTTACTTCTTATTCAGTACTTAAGAAAAAGATATATAATGGAAGCAGGTGTACGCTGGAATGACATCATCATGATTATAGTTAATATTTATGTAGTACTTACCATGTATCCAGCACTGTGCTAAATGCTTTACAATTATTATCTCATATGATCAGCCCTTTTGGCAGGTAGATACCCAAGTAGGATCATAGGATCATAGATTTAGAGCTGAAAGAGACATTAGAAGTCATCTGGTTCAACACTCTCAACTAATAAGGTCTGAGTTGGGATTTGAACACAAACCTTCCTAATATAAAGTCTCTTGCTTTGTTTGCTAAGTCATAATGCCCCTCACAACAGCTATTGCTGCCCTAACTTTTCCTTAGTTCCTTCAATCATTTCCACATATTATGCTTCTCATTCATTTCATAATCTTGACCGTTCTCCTCCAGATGTACTCTGAATTTGGGGTGCCCAGCCACCTGATTTTCATGCTATCTCCCCAATTAGAATGTGAGTTACTTGGGGGCAGGGTCTTTGTTTTTCTCTTCTGTTGTATAGTCAGTGCTTAACAGAATGCCTGGTACCTAGTCAATAACAAATGCTTGCTGAATGACTGATATTAAAATATGGCCCCTAAAACAATACCTGATACTTCAAACGTGTCCTGCCCAGAACAGAGTGATCCTCACTCATCCCTTCTTTATCTGGACACAACACTTTTATTGCTACAGTCTAAGGTTTTAATGACTTTTCTCTTTTTAGAAGCCATGGCACATGGCTTGGCTCATACTGAGTTTGAAGTCAATGAAAAACTCTCCCATCCCACATTTACAAAATTGATTTTTGCACTTAAATTTTTATACTTAAACCAGCATCGATACTTTGATTGACCTGATAGCATTATCTGTCATCCAATGTCCATTCCTCCATGTTATCTACAAGGATATTTTCAAATATTTTGTCAGTTCCTACATACTCAAAAGAAGATGTCCTTTGACTGTGATATACACTGATTTAACAGTATGTTACCCATGCTCCCCTGACACCAAGAAATAGTTTCGTTCTATTTGTTCTTAATAAAACTGTCCTGGACCCTCTTTTTAAAAAATTAACTTCTTTATTTTCTAAACATTCACAAAGTAAAACATTCTTAATTGTTTCCAGGAAGTATGCAGTTGAATAGGGTATGAAATCTGACTCAGAAGGCCCATATTCTAGTCCCAATTTTGACATTAAATAACTGTGTGAGGATGGGAAAATAATAGTAAGCATCATCATCTTTATCATCATTAACATATAGGATTTTATAGATTGCTTTATATATGTTGTCTCATGTTATACTTCCAACAAGCCTGGGAAGTAGGTGCTATTATTGTCCCCATTTAACAGATAATGGAACTGACGAAAAGAAAGATGAAGTGGTTTGCCCAGGGTCACACAGCGCATTTAAATATCTAAGGTCAAATTTGAATTCAGGTCTTCTTGACTCCAAGATCAGCACTCTGCACTGTAACATCTGGCATCACTTAAATACTTGGAATTTTTCCTTATCTGTACAAGTGTAAAGCCAAGGATGAGCAGCTTTCCAGAGGACTGCTGCTGTGAACAGCTTCAAGGTTCTGATTACATAGTATTCTGAACTCTCTATTTATTCAGCAGTAATTTAAAGCAAAACATGCACAGAAACTGAAGTATAGCATTCACAATGTTATAATATAACAACTTATCACTAAAGTGGCTGCATAGCTTTAAACAAAAGATATCACTCAGTAAGTCTTTAACTCAGTCATCTTTAAGGAGAAAGTCTCCTTAAGGGACACAAAATCAATGGTCAAAGTTCTCCACCCCTAGGTCACAGTAAATCATGTACTTCTCAGTCAGCATTAAGTACCCAAGTAGAGGTGTCTTCATCTTGACTTGAGGTAGGCTCTCAGATTCCATGGTTCCTCTTCCATGGTCCCAGATCCTGGCTGAATCTATTCAACTGTCACTTGGATTCAAAGGCAGGCAGCTCTCAGCTTGTTCCATATTGAAGCTCACAGCATCCAATCCACCTTAAGTCCTTCACAGTTTCTGTTTCTGGGAAGACAAAGCTTAAAAGAGCCACAATAACTTTCATACACATTGCTGGCCCTGTCATCAGTTCACTATCTGCCTGCAAAATCAACACAGACCTACCAACAAGGTCTGAGAACTCAACACACATCACAAAAAAAAAAATCAACAGACAGAAGAGACAAACAGAGTGCTGCCACAACAAATGTCCCCTTCTCAAAATCCACCACCACAAGTGTTGTCTCAGTTCTGCTCCCTCCCAGCCTGGGCTTCTCCTTATATATGGTCATTAAATGCCTCCCTGTTCTGCCCCTTCCTGTTGCATCAGCAACAGGGGTTCACAAGTTCTGTTTCTTAACAAAGACTTGATATAATCAGGGCAAGGCTCAAAGACACATGAACTCAAACAAGGCGCTAAATATGTCTTTGCTTGCCATTACAACAAGTGATTTAGATTAGCTATCACTGAGATTCTTTCCAGTCTCATGATTCTTTGATAACTAAAGCTTATGGTCTCTAATTCCTATAATCTACCTACTCATTAAATATACATCAGAATATATAACTACACAGCCTTTATATGTGTTTCACATCCCCTATAACTTCTTGAAGATATTTAGTATTTGTCCTCTGATCACAATTATTTTGTGGTCAGCTGAGTCAGTGGTTTGCCATTTCCTTCTCGAACTCATTTTATAGATGAGGAAACTGAGGTAAACAGGGTTAAATGATTTGCCCAGGGTCACACAGCCAGTAAGTGTCTGAAACCAGATTTGAACTTGGAAAGATGAGTCTCCCTGACTCCAGGTCCAGCACTCTATCCACTGTACCACCTAGACTTTGCCTATATATTTGAACTCATTTAAATGGCTTCATATTCTCTTACAATTGCTTCAACTAGCTTGGACTTCAATATCTCCTAGTTTCTATTAAGAACATAGGTTCTGAGAACCCATGATTTCTTTTCTCCATTTCAAGTGAGTATATTCTCCTTCCCCTGACCAAGAACGAGATATTTACCCCATTAAATGCCACAGACACTCTCAGGTTACTGAAAGAAACTTCCTAAAAAAAAACATTGTTCCTTCACTTTGCAGGTAATGAATACTTAGGATAATTGAGCTCTTTTATTCAGGCCTGGCAATATTGCCTGACTCACACTAGATGATTCCCACAGGAAGGCCTGATTTTATCTTTTGCCTAGAACTAAAAATAGAGCCTTCAGGGCCCTTCCTGGCATCTCAGCTGTTATGTGCTAAACAAACATGGCCCTTGGCATGGCTCCATTAGGAGCTTCAGAGGTGGGGATGTTTTATATAGATATAGATATGTATGTATATATATATTTTTTCATTTTTAAAATTAATTGAAGCATATAGGTGGTTATAACCATAACACTGGCCTCCAATGACTTCACTTTTCATGATCTAGTTAAGGAGCATAGCCCACTGTTCATTACATTATAGTCTGTAACACTCCTGAACTTATTGTCCATTTATTAGACCTTTTAGTGGTGCAAATATGGGAAATCAGAAGATGCCAACTAAGGACTGTACAGTGGATGAATTTCAGAATTTTAGAGGTGGAAGGGAACTCAACAGCTATCCACAACATGCTCATAAATGATCCTCCAGACCCTGCTTGAAGACCATCACTGAGGAGAGATTTATCATTTCCTGTGGCAGCACCTTACAAATAGCTCTAATTGTTAGGAAGTGTTTGCTGACATCAGTCATAAGTTTTGCTATTTGTAATTTCCATCCATTGCTCGAGTTCTGTCCAATAAGGTCAAACAGAATAAGGTAATCAATCAATCAACAACCATTTAATAAAGTGCTTTCTATGTACCAGGCACAGTGCTAAGTGCTGGGAACACAATGAAAATGGAAAATGACCCCAGGGAGATTACATTCTTTTTTTTTTTTTTGCTTTTTGGAGGGCAATTGGGGTTAAGTGACTTGACCAAGATCACACGGCTAGTTTTTTGTGTTAAGTGTCTGAGGCCATATTTGAACTCAGGTCCTCCTGATTCCAGGGCTGGTGCTCTATTCACTGCACTATCTAACTGCCCCTGGGAGATTACATTCTAATGGTGGAAACAACATGTAAATAGATGTGTACATACAAAAGACATGCAGAGTCAGTGGAAGGAAACCTTAGAGGAGAAGGGCTTAGTGTCGCTTGCAAACAACTCTTCAGCTACTTGAAGACAGCTATCAAGGGGGTAGTAGGTGGCACCCATGATAGAGAACTGAGCCTGGAGTCAGGAAGCTCTGAATTCAAATCCAGACTCAGATTCTTACTAGCTGTTTGACCCTAGACAAGTTACTTAAGCTTCGTTTGCCTCAGTTTCCTCATCTGTATGATGGGGATAATAATAGCATCTACCTCCCAAGGTTTTTGTGATATCAAATTAGATAATTCTAAAGCAATTAGCATAGTTCCTGGCACACAATTAAGTGCTATTATTAGTAAGCCCTTCTCCACCCCTGAATCTCCTCTTCTCTAAGAAAAACAACTTCATTTATTTCAACCAATGCTCATATGCCAGAGACTCAAAGACCTTCACCATGTAGGTTACCCTACTTACCGATATTCTTCCTAAATTGTGATGGTGAGAGCTAGGAAATAATTGAGGTAGGGTATGAAATTTCAGCTCCTGGATATGCTTTAGGATTGTTTTTGCAAAACCAGGATGTTATTACAAAACCGAATAACTCCTTTTGTCAGGGCATGGTGCTTTTTCACCAAGTCATAAATTTACTATGCTGTGAAGAAACTGACCCTAGAAATCACTTATCCAATGTTTTGGTTGGTTGTTATTCTTTGTTCTCAAAGAGGATCAAAATGACATCACTATGTTGGGGTCAAGGTACATTGTGTCTGATTGTGGCTGATCAGACCAATATGATTTCAAAAGGTTCTACCACAGGACAGGCACAAATATTCCATGTGAACATTTGGAATGGAGATGTCTCATTCAATATTCTAGTCTTCAAAGAAATGCACTAAACCAGTCTTATCACAACCTTCCCAGTAGATGTTACGGCTTTGAAATTGTGTGGTATGGATAGTATATAGGTCTTGGAGTCAGGAATTCGTAACTTTCACTTCCTGTTTCTGATTTTGGTTGTATGACTATGGGTAGGTCACTCACTTACCTGAATCAATTTTTCTTCATCTGTAGTACATACATGTAGATAGATTTTAGTTATTGATTTCCCCCTTAAATATAATCAAGCTTTTCATAAACTAACATTCACAGAAAAACTGAATTATTAGGCAACATGGAATAGTGCACAGAATGCTCAACTTAGATTCAGAAAGACCTGAGTTGAGACTTTACCTCATACACATATTAGCTGTGCGACCCTGGACAAGTCCTTTACCTCCCTTTGCCTCAGTTTCTTCATCTGACAATGAGGGAGTTGGACTGGCTCTCAATGATATTATAAGAATGAAAATTCAACTCCCTGTGAAAGGTATTTTGATAGTTGTTTCCTCATGATTTATTTCAAATATGTTAATACTTTAAAAATGTCTAATTAAAAATTATCAGAGGGAATCTCTTCATCATCAGTTCATATCATCAAAAATTTAAAACTTTATTTTCACAAACCTCTAACTGACAATGAGCCTCACCTTCCATCATGAATAGAGTTGACAGCACATTCTGAGAATATGGGTTCCACATTCTGAGAATGGGTTCCATGTTTCCATCACTGTTCTCTGCATTCACTACTCAGTGGAGGCAACAAGGTTCATCATTATCACTGCTTCCAGCTCCTGTCACTGTTAACAGCTGTCTGTTGCATCAACTCATTGTTACTTTTTCTCTTCTGTCCTTTTCTTTCTCTTTTGTCTGTCCCTTCTCCTCTGCTTCTCTTTTCGTAGAACTTTAACATCTATCCACTGACATAATTTTCTTATGCTCCCTTTCACCTTGCACCTTTTTGGGGGGATTGGTGATGTAGAGGGAAATAGTTCACCAAACCAAATAATGACATTTAGACTTCTACAACCTTCATGGCTTTTCCCCAGAATACTGGGTGCTTTGCACTTCTAGATTCTTAAGCATCCCAGGAAGCTGAGGTACCTAGGTATCTGATAACTGAATAAATTAAGGGGTTACTATAAGTTACACAAACAAACCAAAATAACTGTTAGTTGTAACAGAAGAGACTAGCACAAAGAGGATTGAGGTAAGGTAAAATGCTCATTCTGAGGAAGGATTGGAAATAAAATGAGAACACACCAGTGGGAAAGTGAAGAAGAAAATAAGTGGAAATGAAAAATGAATCATTCACACCTATTTAAATTAAATTTGGGCCAAAAATAAAATAACTAATTTAGTTGTTTTCTATGTGTCTGAAAATAAGAATGTAAGGAGTCTCTTGGTAAAACTGATGAAAGGGAGGGTGTCGTGATACTGTGAGTGCAGAATGAGAAATCAGGGTTCATTGTGGGGGTTACTTTTAGTAGGATACACTGGTTAGAAATAACATTTTAAGAGTTCAGAAGAACTGCTGAGCCCTGTGAACTTTCTAGGGAAGAGGCCATATGTAAATTTCACGTTATTCATTTATTTTTAATAATGATGACTTTGAAGATGTCCCAGAAAAAAGACCAACCCAAAACTGAAGAAAAATCCAGAATTCCAAGTATGGAGCTCTCCTAGTAATTCAGGCTCAGAGAGAAAAGATCTTCAAACATCACTTGGTCTCAAGTTCTACTTTGACCTTATCATATATAGTCCAGCTATCATTGTACTAATCTGGTTCATGCCATATCTTTTAATTAGATTTTGGGCTCTTTTTAGACAGAATGTCACTTTCATCTGCCTCTCTGTTTCTTCAGAGCAGATCTTGAACCAGTAAGCACTTAATGAATGTTGAATTGAGATAAAGCCTTCTCTCCCTCCCAGTCCCATCCAACCATGATGGACTATTAAGGCTGATACAAGAGTAGGTCTTCAGAAATTCTCTTGGTTATCCTGACTATGCAATGAAGTCAAAGTTTTAGCGGAATCCTGATAACCTATTTGTGTTCTTAAATTTGTAAACTGGGACCAGAGCATCTAAGGTTCTAAATTTAAATAATCTCCCTAAGTGTCAGTTTCTTCAACTAAAAATGAGTATATGAAGAGTATGAATAAGTACATCCACAAAAGCCCATGAGAATGCTCAATACAGTCCTTCACACTAGAGAAGATTTCAGTCAATACTTGCCAAACTGAATTTAAAGAAATATCAGTTTTATCATTATCAAGTATATATCATACCAGGGGATGCAAGACACCCACCAAATTATAAAAGCCTTCAATATAATGTAATATATAAATTTTAAAAATTCAAAAACACATCTAATTATATCTATAGGCATACAAAAAGCCCTTGATAAACTCTGACATTCATTCAGGATACAAAAGCATTAAAAAGAAGAGCTATAAAAGGATTTTTTCCTTAAGACAATAAAAGACTCTAAGACAAGAGTTAACATAATATGCAATGAAGAAAGATTAGAAACATTCCCACTGAAAATAGGTATAAAATGAATGTATCTGTTTTTATTTGATGTAGTATTAGGAATTCTAGCAAATAAAAAAGGAAAAGAAAAATATCCTGGTGTGATTTTTAATATTGGAAATGAAGAAGTAAAAATATCATTATTCTCAGATGACAGTGGATCTACAAAATTTGATTGTCTTCAATTAAAATTCATGGAGATAATGAGTTCAACAAGATCACAGGAAACAGGAATAACATGCATATAGATGGAACTCTTATGAGTTGCCAATAAAAATCAAGACACAAAATAAAAATAAAGCCCATTTTTTTTTGCACAATGGAAACCATCAGATGATTGTGAATTAGCAGTCCTAGAGATACACATGAATAAGGACAAACTATGTAGAGTAAAATAAGTAAAGACAAATAATTGGAGGGAACATCAGTGTCAATAGATAGATCGATATTGAAAACTAACACTCCTTCCCAAATAATATATTAGTGCAAGAAAAGTTTTTTTTAAAATTCAAGAGATTTATTTTATAGATATGGACAAAATCACAAGAAAGCTTAAATAGAACTGATCTTCCTCAAATCTCTCCTTTCTCTAGTCCATCTTAACATAGCTGCCACAGTGATATTTGATTGTGTCATTACTTCCTCTCAGAAGGCTCCAGTGGTTCCTCATTGACTCTAGCCAAATAAATAAATTTTTTTGTTTGGCATTTTAAGTCTTTCACAATCTGGGTCCAGCCAACCTTTCTTGTCTTACTATATATTACTTCCTTTCAAACACTCAACATATGAGCCAAAATTGCCCACTTCCTATTTCTCACACAGAACCATCTATCTCACATCTCACTACCTCATCCTCGAATGCATTCTCTCTTCATCACCTCTCGGTTTCCCTATGTTAATTCAAAGTTCAGTTTAAATTCCACCTCCTTTAAAATATCTTTCTTCATTCCTTCTATCTACTAATGCCCTTTAAAATTACTCAATATTGACTTTTTCTTCTATGGGCATATGTTTTCTCTCCAGATATAATTCAAGCTCCTTGAAGGCAAGAATTGTTTTGGGTTTTGGTTTTATTTTTTGTTTTTATTGACTGAAAAACAAGTAGACAGGTTATCATATGCATGATGAAAAAAAGAAGTGTTTAAGACGACCTTCAATCCCTAGATTTTTAAAATACATTACATGTTTTTATACACACTATCTGGTATTCAGGAAAAAAAAAACAGAAATAGTCTAATGGAATAGAATAGATATACTTGGCATCCCACCAAATATGTACCCAAAATAGTGTTTGATAAATGAATAGAAAATGAGAAGTAGAGAAAGGATTCATTAATTAACAAATGTACTTGGGGAAAGTGGCAATTTGAAAGGAAATAGATTTAGACTCATATCTCCTACCATGTGCCTCAGTGACTAGCTGCTGGATAACAAACTTAAGCTCTGAGAAAAGGAACTGTACAAAAGACAGAAGAAAACCTTCCAATCTCAATTATCAAAGGACAGAGAGCTTTTTCAAAGTCTAACAAATAGAAGGAATTAATAAGGAAGAGATGCATGATTGATTACATTAAAATAAACAATTCTGCCTAAAACCAATAAAATTAAAAATGAAAAGAAAAAGAGAAACTATTTATGGAAAATGCAATAGATAAAAACCTGACATCTAAAATAGATTAGAATAGATGAATAAATAAGAAAATAGATGTTAAGAACTTACCAACTTACTACCTCTTCCTTAATTCTATGATGGCAACACTATTAGTTTCTTTTCTTCCACGAGGGAGGATTTAGTCTTATATATGTAATTTTTCTTATAATGAATTAAAAGGGAAGAGAGTGATGAGCAAGAGAAAGGAATAAACATTTATTAAGCTCCTAAAAATGGACCTGGTGCTATACTAAGTGCTTTAAAATGTTATTGTATTTAATAATATTCAATTTGTGTTCCAAAAGAAGAAGCAAGTTATGAACATAATCACTTAAACCAAATTAGAGTTATCACCTTTCACATATAAAATTGGTACAAATGATTGAGTAACCAAGTACAATGCTGGCAGGTCTGGGAAGAAGTAGATATGATGTTTCTGCAGGTAGAGTCACAAAATACATTTTCAACAAGGCTTTCTGGAGAGAAAAGGCACTATACAGTATAGGTCATCAAAATTATCATGTCACTTACCCAATAATTCCATGGTTTGGAATGCACACTTAAGTGATGATTTAAAAAGTATTATATTGAAAGATTTTAATAGAAAATTTAGTTGTAATTCCAAAAATAAATCCTTCAAGTAAGCTAAATCATCAATGAGGGAATAGTTAACTATTATAATAATGACATATGATAATGGAATCTGGACTGGCAGGGATAATACAATATAAAGAATACATAAAGAATAATACAAAGAAAATACTATTTTATATTGAATTGTATCATATTAATTACATTATTATATTTGTGGGGCCTGGTTGGGGATTGGATAGGATTCTTGTTGCTATGCTCAAGGGATTCTTCTAGTTTCAGAATGTCTTCTGAGGATGAAGCTCAGAATTTGCTTCTGCCCTTCTCCATTAACTGTGTTGGAATGAATCTGACTTTGAGCAACTGCTTCAACTCCATTAGTTTTTCCAATGTGGCTTCATCTTCCTCAGGCAATTTTCTTTCTTTCTTTCTTTCTTTCTTTCTTTCTTTCTTTCTTTCTTTCTTTCTTTCTTTCTTTCTTTCTTTCTTTCTTTCT
>NW_027185777.1:17610167-17619257 GCF_028583685.1 Petaurus breviceps papuanus | reverse complement strand
TCTTTCTTTCTTTCTTTCTTTCTTTCTTTCTTTCTTTCTTTCTTTCTCTTTCTTTTTCTTTCTTTCTTTCTTTCATTCATTCTTTCTTTCTTTCTTTCTCTCTCTCTTTCTTTCTTTCTTTCTTTCTCTCTTTTTCCTCTTTCTTTCTTGAGTTCATCCTCATTTATTTTATTTTTTATTTATTTTTAGTTTTCAACATTCATTTCCACAAGATTTTGAGTTACAATTTTTCTTTCCATCTTTCCCCTACTCCCACCCCAAAATATCCCCTACCACCACCCCAAAATAGCAAGCCCACTGAATACCCCTTCCGCAATCCATTATCCCCTATATCCTCCCTCATTTCCCCTCTGATTTTCTAGTTGGGCAAATGGATTTCTATACCCCAGTGCCTGTATATCTTATTTCCCAGTTGCATGTAAAAAAAAACACAATTTTTTTTAAACATTTGTTTTAAAACTTTGATTTCCAGATTCTTTCCCTTCTTCCCTCATCAGCCACCCCTACTTGGAAGATAAGCAATTCAATATAAGCAACTGTACATGTGTAGTTACATAAAACATTTCCATGGTACATATATTGTGAAAGACTAACTATATTTCCCTCCATCCTGTCCCATCCCCCACTTATTCTATTTTCTACTTTGACCCTCTCCCTTTTCAAAAGTGTGTGCTTCTAATTACCCTTTCCCCCAATCTGCCCTCCCTTCTATCATCCCCCCCCCATCTCCTTTCCCCCTACTTTCCTGTAGGGTAAGATACCTAATTGAGTGTGCATGTTATTCCCTCCTTAAGCTAAATTCAATGAGAGTAAGATTGCCCCATTCCCTTTAGCCTTCCTGTTCTTTGCCTCCATTGTAACAGTTTTCTCTTGCCTCTTTTATATAAGATAACTTACCCTATTCTATCCCTCTCTATCTCCTTCTTTCATTATATTCCTCTCTCACCTCTTTTTTATTTTTTAGATATCATCCCATCTTATTCAACTGATCTTATGCCCTCTGTCTATGTATACATGTACACATATATACACAAACTCACATATGTATTTATACACACATGCACCCTCCTATATAAACATATATGTATACATATATATACACACATATATTTCCTTCAACTATCCTAATACTGAGAAAAGTCTAATGAGTTACAATGATAATTTTTCCACATAAGAATATAAATAGTTGAACTTTAATAAGTTCCTTATGATTTCTTTTCCCTATTTACCTTCTCATGCTTCTCTTGCTTCTTGTATTTGAAAGTCAAATTTTCTGTTCAGCTATATTTTTTTTTCATCAAGAATGCTTGAAAATGGGGTGGCTAGGTGGCGCACAGGCCCTGGAGTCAGGAGGACCTGAGTTCAAATCCGGCTCAGACACTTAACACAAAAACTAGCCATGTGACCTTGGGCAAGTGACTTAACCCCAATTGCCCTCCAAGAAAAAAAAAAAAAAACAAAAAGAATGCTTGAAAGTCCTCTGTTTCACTGAATGACCATATTTTCCCCTGAAACATTATACTCAGTTTTGCTGGGTAGGTGATTCTTGGTTTTAATCCTAGCTCCTTTGACTTCTGGAATACCATATCCCAAGCCCTTTGATACCTTAGTGTAGAAGCTGCTAGATCTTGTGTTATCATGATTGTGTTTCCACAATACTCAAATTGTTTCTTCCTGGCTGCTTGTAATATTTTCTCCTTGATCTGGGAACTCTGGAATTTGTCTATAATATTCCTAGGAGTTTTCTTTTTGGGATCTTTTCCAAGAGATAGTCAGTGAATTCTTTCAATTTTGTCCTCTGGTTCTAGATAATCAGGGCAATTTTCCTTGAGAATTTCTTGAAGGATGATTTCTAGGTCCTTTTTTTGATCGTAGCTTTCAGGCAGTACAATAATTTTTAAATTATCTCTCCTAGATCTATTTTCTAGGTCAGTGGTTTTTCCAATGAGATATTTCACATTGCCTTTATATTGCCATTTTTTCATTTGTTTGGATCTGTTTTATAGTATCTTGATTTCTCATAAAGTCATTAGCTTCCAAATTAGCTCCAATTTAAGTTTGAAGGAATTATTCTCTTCAGTAAATTTTTGAAATTCCTTTTCCATCTGGCAAAATTTGGCTTTTAAAGGCATTCTTCTCCTCATTGATTTTTTGGGACTCTTTTGCCATTTGAGTTAGTCTATTTTTAAGGTGTAATTTTCTTCAGTATTTTTTTCAGGGGTGTCCTTTATCAGGTTGTTGACTAGTCTTTCATGATTTTCTTGTATCATTCTCATTTTTCTTCCCAATCTTTCCTTTTTTTTTTTTTGGAGGGCAATTCAAGTAAAATGACTTGCCCAGGGTCACGTGGCTAGTTTTTGTGTTAAGTACCTGAGGCTTCATCTGAACCCAGGTCCTCCTGACTCCAGGGCCAGTGTTCTATTCACTGAGCCACCTAGCCACCCCAAATTTTTTTGCTTTTTTTTATTTTGGAGGAGGGAAGGTAGGGCAATTGGGGTTAAGCGATTTGCCCAAGGTCACACGGCTAATTTTTTGTGTTAAGTGTCTGAGGCTGGATTTGAACTCAGGTCCTCCTGACTCAAGGGCCAGTGCTCTATTCACTGCACAACCTAGCCACCCCCCAATTTTTCCTCTACTTTTCTTACTTGATTTTCTTTTTTTCTCTTTTAATTTTTTTTAAATTTTATTTATTCATTTTTAGTTCTCAACATTCATTTCCACATGATTTTGAGTTATAATTTTTTCTCCCCATCTTTCCCCTACCCCTACCCCAAAATAGCAAGCCCACTGAATACCTCTTCCCCAATCCATTCTCCCCATATCCTCTCCCATCACCCCCTAACTTTCTAACAGGGCAAGACAGACCTCTATATCCTAGTGCTTGTACATCTTATTCCTCAGTTGCATGTAAAAAAAAACAACACATTTTTTTTCCCTCTTACTTGATTTTCAAAATCCTTCTTGAGCTCCTCCATGTCCTGCAACTAGCTCATATTTTTTTTTTGGAATCTTTTGATGCAGGAGTTCTGACTTTGTTGTCTTCCTCCCATTCCATGCTTTGACCCTTTTTGTCCCCAAAAAAGGATTCTATGGGCTGATAGCACTTCCTCTGCTTGCTCATCTTGCCAGCCAATTACTTGACTTTTGAGCTCTTTGCTATGGTAGAACTCTGCTTCCAGAGTGGAGAACTTTTCCCATATTGTTGGGGTTTTCAGAAATATTGCCAGAGGTCTGAGGAGAGTGCCCTCTCTATGGACACCACACTGGCACAGTGCCATTTCTCACCCCAGGACCACCACCCAAGACAGCAACCCAGATCCAAGCAGGTTAAAGCAAAAACAATTTTCTTCTGAATGGTCGCTTGGTCCCCCTATGATCTGCAGGCTAGGAGCTCCAGAGGCAGCCATTTGCTGCCAGCTATTGCCCAGAGGCATGGGCTGTATTGTGCTCTCTGTCCCCCTGTTCCAACAGAGTTCCCTACTGACTTATTTTTCTCTTTGGCATTTATGGGTTGAGAAGTCTGGAAACTGCCAGAGCTGCTTGTGATTCACTCTCCTGAAGTCTGCTCTAGCTAGCCTGCTGGTCAGGGCCACCTGGGGCTGGAACCATGAGGTTCACTGGGACTGCACTGGGTTCCCAGCTTGGTGTGATAGATCATTCCTGTCCTCCTGCCAGGCTGCCTTCAGTGGGAGATTTGTTTCTCTCTGTCACTTTGTGGGTTCTGTAGCTCTAAAATTTGTTTAGAGTCATATTTTATAGATATTGGAGGTGGTTGTGGGGGGAGCTCATGGAATTTCCTGCTTCTACTCCACCATCTTGGCTCTGCCTCCCTCAGGTGATTTTCTTGACACCTCTATCCAGGTTGTGGATACCACTAGTGACTCTGGGAGGCCAGACTCAAGTGTGTAACCAAAACTTCAGAATCACCTACCCATACTCCAAATGGTGACTGGAGCATTGAACACCTAGAGAGATAAACATGGTACCTCTGTGGCAGCTATTAAGTACTCTATTTGCCAGAAGTATCCAACTGTCAATATGAAAAGACTCAAATACTTGCTGAAACAAGCCATGGTCAAGGATATTAGTGACAGAGTGCTTATAAGACCATGAAATTCTACTACTACTGGAGTGAGGGGAAGATTCAAATTAGTGTACAAGGCTAAAACCAAAGTGATCCAGATTAAGAAATCAACAGAAGTTGTCAAACCCGGGTGGGGGGGAGGAGTGAGGGAGGGTAAGTCTGCTAAGACAAATACAGCTGGAAAGGTTTCTTCAGAAGCTTTGACTGAGAGGAAGGTTTTCTGCAGAGACTTTTACCAAGAAGAAGGGTCCTGCAACGCAGAAGAAGGTTCCTGTGGAGGCTTTGGTGAATAGGAAAAGTTCCTAAGAAAGCTACCAAAATGGAGGTGGTTAAAAGGGACTCAAAACCACAAGGTTCTAGATCCAAAAAATGATGTGGAGGAGGTGAAAACCAAAGCCAGGGGCATGAAACCAAAGGCTGAAATTCCCAAAGGCAAGAAAAAAGCTCATGCTTCACTCAAGGAAGTAGTAGAGGAATGTAAGGGCAGCCTCTGAAGCATGTCCCCCAAGGCTAGAAAGGAAAAGGGACCAACTAGCATCCAAGCAAAATCCAAAGGCACAGCTGCCATGTCTAAAACTAAAAGACTGGGGAAAGCTGAATAGTCCAGTGATGAACCAAAAGACATCAGGGTAAGTTGGATATGGGCATCAAGTTTTCTACTTCCTAATATAAGGTTTAGTTAATTAATCTTTAAATTAAACCTTTAACCTCTGAAATAAAATTAATATTTTTCTTTTAAAGAATGAGACTGTGATAATAATAACAAGTATATACTTGTTAATAAAGTTCTTTTGCATTAAAATAATAAAGAATATTATAAAGAAATATGGAAACAATTTAATAAAGTCACATAAAACAAAACCAGAATAGCAGTGTCAATCACTTGATCTAGACTAGTGATTTTATCAGAGTAAGGAATTATTGGCACGGGAGTTCTCTCCAACAATGCAGAGCAGATTTTGGCCTGTAATTTAGGCTCTTAGAAGGGTAACTGGGGTACTGAGAGATTGACTTATCCATGGACATGTAGAATTAGAGACAAAATTTGAACCCAGATTTTCTTAACTGTAAGAATAAACCCTCTAAACATTATACCATATTTCCTCTTACATATAACCACATAAAAGGAAAAGTGAGTAAGAATTCATGATCAAAAACAAATTCTGAAGGAGACTAAAAAGGAGTTCCTGAAAAGATTTTATAATATTTTATGTGTTAGATGTATTTAAATTTAAATTGTTTCATGGTAAGTTTTATTAATTATATGTATATACTTCACTCATAATAAATAATTTAAAATATATGTCAGAAACTCAGATTGGAACATTCGAACATATGCTATAAAGAAATGAGATCATTCAATGACCATACTGTCATTTCATTACTTCTGTTTCCTGAATTCAGGTCTGGCAAAAGTCACTCTAGGTAACCTACCCGTTTGATGCTCTTTATATTTTCTTATCCACTCATTAATTCTTCCTCTAATTCTTAGCATAGGGGTCCATGAGCTTGTTTTTTTTTTTAACTATTTGGATGAGAGATTCAAAGGTCCCACAATTCTGGCATTAATCAGTTTTCCCTCCATAGTTTTGTCCTTATCCTCTTCCTTTGACACTGCTGTCAGCACCACACCATTCAGATTCCTATTTCATTTAGGAGAAATGATGGGAGCAATGAGAAATTTTCCCTACACACGACCACAAGCTACTGATAAACCAGTAAGAATGGTTCTGTTATTTGCAGGTAGGGGCTCCCTCACTCTTAATTGAGATTCAAACACGTGAGTTAGAAACACTTTCAAGACATTGGGAAAAGTATGAGCAAAGGCATGCAGGTTGGAGAATTTCAGGGTTTGAATGGATGAATGAACGAAGGGGCAGTTATCCGATACTGACCTGTGCTCAGCACAGTGATTTCTGCCAGGCATACAGATCAGAAAGTAAAACATTTTGCTATCAAGAGGCTTCCATTCTTTTTTTTTTTTTTTAAAGCAATCGGGGTTAAGTAACTTGCTCAAGGTTACACGGCCAGTTATTTCTGGTGTGGTGCTGAGTGTCTGAGCCCGGGATTCGATCTCCAGGTCGTCCCAACACTGGAGCCAGTGCTCTTACTCACTGAGCCACCTGGCTGCCCCTAAGCAATTGAGGTTAAGTAACTTGCTCAAGATTACATGGCCAGGTGTTTCTGGGTGGGTGCTAAGTGTCTGAGCCCGGGATTTGATCCCCAGGTCATCCCAACACTGGAGCCGGTGCTCTTACTCGCTGTGCTACCTGGCCACCCCTAGAGGCTTCCATTCTAATAGGGAGAGATAGCACATATGGGGGATTCAACCATAAGATGGACCAAAGGGCCCAACAGGACTTACATGCAGATAGGATGGTAAGGACCAAGGGTTCAGAGGGCCCAGATGCACTGAGAAGCAAAATCAATAGCAAATCCCAAGTACCCAGAAGGTACAAAGGCAGGCCAGATGGCAAGGCTAAGTTAGTAGTTGATGACACAATGGTTATGTGTATAGAAATGCTATGAGTTCATCCCCTTGTCTACCAAAAAATTCACATCATCCATCATCTCCTGCTGAAGAGGAAGGCAAAGTATTTTTTTCGGTGGGATTTCTTGACTGCCAGTTGTAGACACTCATCAGCATTAGTCCTGTTACCATTGCTGTCCACCTACCCTTGCTGCCCCAACATTCTCTGGAAAGACTGGGGCTGTTCACTCCTGTTATAGCTGAATTTTCCCAAAGGCCACATGAGACCTGGGGTAATGGCAACAGTGGAAACTGAGAAGTAGGAAGAGCCCACTGTGGTAAGGCTGAGGTAACTGCTGCTGGTTTCCTTGGGGCTGAGGCTAGGTTACTGTAGAGCCCTTGTAACTCAGGTTCTCATCTACTTCTGCTTCCATAGTCAGTCCACTCCTCCCATGGGTAGAACAACAGACTGCTTCTCCTAGCAGCCTTCTCAAAAAGATTGGGGGATAATAGTCCAGCTTGGTGGAATGTAGAATAATGTCCAGGGATAGTATGAGATAAGGTTTAAAAGGTAATGTGATGTCAAACTTCAGAGAATGCCAAATCCCTTATATGCACACAAGAAGGACATAACACAAACAACAAAAAACTGAAAATAAAATGGGTGTCCCTTAATTAGGGAGTGGCTGAACAGTGATGTGCAAAATAATGTAAGAAACAAGTATGAGAAATTACAAAAAATAAAATTAGCAAAGATTTGTATGAACTGATGTTGAACAAAGAAAGCAGAACCAAGGAAATAATATACAAGTGATCACAATTATGTAAAGGAAGAGAAAAAGGCAATAGCATTCAGATTAATTCAAGAAACAAGTTTAGTTCCAAAACCCATGATGAAATATTTTCTTTTCTTGTTAAAGAGTACTACGCTATGATATAGAGAGATAGATACACTTTCACATGTACTGATGTTTATTTTTGCTTAGGGGCAATCTTTGTTCTACCTTAAGGGAGTGAAGTAAAGGGGAGGATTATTATTTTTTATTTATTTTATTTATTTATTATTATTTTTTTAAAAGTATTAAAGGAACATTATTTTAATAAGAAATTGTCTTTATATAGCTAGAGATATGGCTCTAAAGCTCTAAGTAAACTTCAAAGCTAAACGTAGAAGGTTGAGAGTCATCTGATTGAAGGTTTGATGAAGAATTGAATGAGATTCCCAGGGATGATGGTGTAAAGAAAGAAGAGAAAAAGACCAAAAACAGATCCTTGGAGGAGAACAAACGTGTGTGTGTGTGTGTGTGTGTGTGTGTGTGTGTGTATACAGATAGAAAGACAAACACATGTGTGTGTGTGTGTGTGTGTCTGTGTCTGTGTCTGTGTGTTTTGAAGGAGCCAGAAAAGAAAGAAAAAGAAGAAAACTCATGGTTCTCTAATGACAACAGGCAAAAGAAGATTCAGAAAAAACATGGATAGTCAAGAGTGTCACATGCTACAGACATTAAGGAGAAGAAAAGCAGGTTCAGTACAATGAGGGTAGAAGTCCGATTAGGTTAAGATGGAGAACAAGTTGTAAGGAAGTGGAAGTTTTGTACATAGTTATCTTGTTCAGGACGTATGGAAATGAATGAAAGGAAAAAAAAAACAGAATAACCTTGGATTGAGTAGACTAAAGGAAAAACTTTCTAGTGTAACAAGTACATCACACCTTTCCCATAGGGCCTGTGGACATCCACTAACTTTCTCATCTGGTTTGCTCAATACAACTTGATCTCACATTGTCAGGTTTGGGCTCTCACCAAATACTAAACACTCAAATTCTTTCTGGGTAATAAAGAAGACCTTCTAGAGGTAGACTATATCTCCTCAACCATTCTAGCTCTTAAGCCCCCACCAATGTGCTTACATTTACATAAACCCAACCCCTCACAATAAACTTTTAGATCTTAACAAAATTACTATTAAACACTAAGACAAAATTAGCAATCATATCAAAATTTATAAACAAACTTGAGTAATATTTTCCCACCAACATATTCAGTTTTTGTTAGGGAGAGTGGACACACACAGAAATCTTCCAAGGAGGCACATAAGTGACGGAAACTCAACTCTAGAACTATAACATTTTGAGTTCCCTTTTTGTCTCAGGAACTTTCCATAAAACTTATTTGATGAATGTAGTTTCTGTGTTGTTTCCATTGCTAAACTGGTCTGATCTACAATTTACTGACTAACACCTCACTGGGCATAAGGCCTCACTCAAACTACTAGATCAGCTGAGTGACTTCTCTGATTCCATGATATTTCTCAGCTCAGCTATACTTATTCCCCAACAATGACTTTGGTATTTATCACTTAGCTGATGCAGTTCTGAAACTTGCCTTTTTTCATTGCTCCTTTCTCCTTCTGCCTCTTCCTTTCTGTCTTTCTCTCTCTCTCCCCTCCCCTCCCCTCTCTTCCCCTCTCCCCTCTCTTCCCCTCCCCTCTTCTCTTTCTTCTCTTCTCTTCTCTCCTCTCCTCTCCTCTCCTCTCC
>NW_027185777.1:17602451-17605167 GCF_028583685.1 Petaurus breviceps papuanus | reverse complement strand
CTCTGCAACAAACTGCTCCATATGAAAGGGAAATATCTTACAATAGAATTCGGGGAAATACACATGCTTGTTGGCAGAGAGAAAGGAACCAGTGGAAAGGGAGACATTAAAGATATTGAGATACTGGAGAGAGGGAGGGGAGAAAGAGGGAGAGACAGAGAGAGACTGAAAGAGTCTGAGAGAGACAGAGAGAAACTAAGAGAGACAGACAGACAGAGGATCACTAGAGCAAAATTCTGGCTGAAGGAAGGGATGGAATATCAAGGGTGTTTATCCAGGAATTATTTGCAAGGAGTATTAATACATTTTCTTCTCTGATAATCTTCTAGACCAGAGGCTTGTTCCTAGGATGCATGCTGTGTTGGGATCAGAAGGAGGCCCTATGCAAAAATGAAGTTTTCGTATTCTAATTTTAATACTTTTACCTTAGCCACACACTACAGATTTTCCTTTTCCTATCTGTTCCAAGGGAGATGTGCTCATTGTTTACAGGGCCCAGGGTTTCATTCAGGCGTTTGCAAATGAACAGGCTCTGCTGTATACTGTTTGCTTTTTACCACCTCCTTGGGATCAAACAGAAATGAAGATTTCTCAAATTAAACATAGCCTTATGAAACAGCAGCTAACAGCCACCGCTGAAGTAAATATGCAAGAGGACCCGTGTGGTATTTCGGTGGTATTTGGGCTATGTGGAAGGATTTGGGTTTGCTCTTTTCATGTGTGGTGGAATAATGAGCTATAAAGAACATTCTATAGAGGCATACTGGGCAAATCCCAGGAAACCTGGGGCAGCTTTAAACTGATGTTATTTATTTTTCATGTTTAAACAAAGTGGGATTTTTTTTTAAATGATGGAGGAAGGGACTAGTAGACAGCCTGCACTACTTCAATAATTTCTAAGTCATGTTCCAATATATGATGCAGTATCATTTTATTTAACAAATGGTCTTTGGAGTTGGGTGGGACCAGGTGAAGCTGGTGAGGATGTGTGGAGAAAAGAATGTATGCCACATAGAGTCAAGATTCCCCAAATAGCTCATTAAGCCCGATAAATTCCTGTTAACATTAAAGATCTAACTCTACAGGGTCCTCCCAGTTTTTATCCCAAACCATTTGTACTTAACCACATGTTGCTTTTGTTTCAGGGATAAGTATTTTGGATGTCTCTTTTGGTTGAACAGAATCTGATTCATTGCAGCTTTGTGGACATGTGCCTCCCTGGGTTGGCATTATGAAAAACTACCTGCAACGTAAACACCTAACCTGCTCCAAGGAAGAATGGGAGGATTACATGTTACCCAATCAACAAGAATTGATCAGGGGTCTACTATTGTGCGAGGTGCTGGGGATACAGACAAGGATGAAACTATGAAGGGAAATATTTATGAATATGGGTGGCACTCCACAGGTTCACAGGTTTACTTCCCAGGTCCCACTAGCACTGGCAGGTTCGGGTTACTTTGATATTATATATGTATATATATTATATAATATATATAATATTTTGATATTATATATCTTCACTCTCATCAAATTTCCAAATCCCACTAGCACTATGGCTCACAACCCCTTTTCCATCGTGCTCTCCATCACCAGCCACTCAGTGGTTGGTTTTTGTCCTTCATTCTTGAAGAGGACCAAAATGGCATCACTGTGTCAGGGTAATGGTACAGTGCATGCACAGTAGTATGGTTGATCAGACCAATACCAGTCACTTCACTCTTAATCCTCATCATTATACCTAGGCCTTGCATAGTGCTGAGGACTTTACCTGTGCCAAGATATGCCAAGAACTTTACATATCTTATCTCATTTGGTCCTCACAACAATTCTATGAGGGGTGGGAAAGAACCTGATCACATTTAAGGATTGATTAACTAGCTGCTCTATAACTTATCTTTGGAAGAGGAGGTTTTCTAAATGAGAGGAATGAGATTTTATGAAGAATTAACTTGTACTTTGATCTATTCTCTAAGAAATCACCTTATAACTAGGTAAGTTTCAACTTGCTTAATTTCTCCTTCTTTAATCACAGTTTTATCTGGGGAGGATGTAAGATTGAGAATTCCTTTCTTGACAGTGTGATGCTGTTGCAACCTGCAATATGCTAACGCTGTGGGAGTGGATCTACTGTTTAGAGCAGGTGAGGTCAGAAGGTTCCTTCTTCTGTGCCTGCCTTTCTACAACAGCCTAAGCTTTTACCTTCCTGGGGTTTCAATGGGCTCTTTAAGAAAACTGGCATCATCATGGGATTTGCTCTTTCAATTCCAATTTGGAAAAAGTAGTGAGAAAGGCACTGTTAAATGTGAAATTTTCTCATAACTGGATTTTACTTTTCACATGTAGAATACTCTTTTTTTGGTATTTTCACTCTCATCAAGGTAATTCCTTTATCGAAAAAACTCTTGAAAGTCACTTTCTCTTTTGTGTCTTTGCTACCTAACTGGAAGAGAGCAAATAATTTCCCTCTTTATACCATTCTTTATAAACATGCAAATCTCACAACTCTCCTTTCTCATCTATCTCCCCTTCCAAATACATTTATATAATTGATTATTTATCTCTATCCACCTTAGCATCTAGTATAGTGCTTACAAATATTTTTTAAAAAAACATTTATTAAGTTCCTGTTGTGTGCAGAGTACTAAACAGATAACTGGGGGAGATGGAAAGAAGGAAGGAAGGAAGGAAGGAAGGAAGGAAGGAAGGAAGGAAG
>NW_027185777.1:17543600-17602441 GCF_028583685.1 Petaurus breviceps papuanus | reverse complement strand
GAAGGAAGGAAGGAAGCATTTATTAAGCACCAACTTGACATCTACTGTGTACCAACATTATACACACCTGACAAATATCTCATTTCATCTTTATGACAACCCTGGGAGATAAGTGCTATTATTATCTTCATTTTACATTTGAGGAAGCTGAGAAGACAGAGGTTAAGTGATTTGTTCAGTCACATAGGTAGCAAGTGTCTGAGGCCATATTTGAACTCAGGATCACATACAGAACATTAAAACCCATGGGATCTTTCACCTGCCCATTGGAATAGTTCCAGAAGGCATGAATTTGAAAAGTGGAAAAAGAACAGGAGAAAAAGAGAATCTTGTAATGTCCCTGAAATGCCACAGGAAGAGTTAAACTTGAGTAGTAACTTGAGAAAAGTTATAAGGGCCAAAGTTTTCAGAATAACTAAAAGGATGAGTATTCCACAAAGTTTCACACAAAAAAAGTTTCACACAAAAAAATGATAAATATTATAATTATATAGATAGACTAAAAAAATAAATATTTTCACTTTACAGGAAAAATAAACACTCAAGTCTTGTGAGAAGGCAGAAGTAGGAGCCAATGGTTGAAGCACTAAAGAAAGTCTACATCTCGATATAAAAGAAACTTCCTAATAATTACACACATATCTGGACATATATGAATTGGCTGCAGGAGATAGTGCATCTTTCATCAATGAACATCAAGTGAAGGTAACCATTTGCCAGGTCTGTGGAAAAAGTTCTTAGTCAAATGATGGTTGACCTAGCTGCCCCTTCTGCATTTTTCCAACTCTGAGACTCTATGATAAGTTAAATCTTGCACAGAACCACATGTGGACAGCAGTGGTGTAAAGAATGAAAAGGGAGACGGAATCATATCACTGGACAGTTTGGGTTGCCTTCCAACTTTCACCTTTTATGTACTCACTGAATGTATGTGTGTATATATACCATATACATTCACATTTGTGTAATAGTACAATAGTTGCACATACATATCTGGGTGTATTGTTGACATACTTTTTTTTTCTTCAAACATAAGGGAAAACTTCCTAGCAATTAAGAAACTAAAAAGAATTGTAGTGGCATGAGTTAGGGAAGCAGTGATGGGAGTTTTCTGACTAAAGTGAGATAAACACTTTTTTGTGATGTTAGAAAGGGGAGTCACACTCCTGTAAGATACTGAATTAGACAATTCCTACAACTCTAAAATTTGTTGAGTCCATGATCCAGAAGAAAATAGTAAAATTCAGTTGAGCATCTAAATCCTATGTCTAATGAATCCAACTAATCTGGATACTTATACACCCCTTCATCCTTGACATCATTGTGTTTATATCTAAAGTTCTCATGTCATGTAGACACAACAAGAATTGATGTATTCTGAAAGGGAGAGATTAAGTGACTTGCAAAAGGTGAAATAGGCCATAAGTATCAAAAGAAGAATCTGAGCTGAAGTTTTGACTCCGGAATCAGTGCTCCAGTGCAAAAATCATTGACTTCAAATCCTGTGTTCACTCCACTCTACTGTTTAGATGGAAATAAACTCACTTGGCAACAAGCAGGCACATAGAATGGACACAAACCAGTTTAATATAAATGTGCTTTATTGCAGAGAAGTTATATTATTTACATGCTGCAACACATCACAACATAAATCTACCAAATATTTCCTGTTGGATGCTGTAGGTTGCCAGATAATAGTTTTAGAACCACAGAATAAAGTGAATAGACTTACAGTGATATTGACTCTACAACTCTCAGCAGCTATAATGCTAGCAGTCAAACGGCAGTGTTTTCTCAGTCCTCCCTGTCATTGCTTGCATGCACAAACCCAAGGAGCAAATACAAAAGTGCTGTCGATTTTCCAATCTGTATGGCCACCAAAGCGTACAGTGGGGTGAGTAATTTATTCATGTCTTAAAGCATTTAATTCTTGCATAAAACATACAAGTCTATTAAGGTTGGCATAAATCTATTTCCTCATAAACCTGGATTAGAAACAAAGGAGTAATGATACAGCCCATACATGCACGGAAGGACAACCTAACACATGTTTGTAACCTCGGTGTTTGTTGACTTCATTTTGATTGACTTTGCTAGTAAATGCTTTAACAATTCTAGATTCTAATTCTTTTGGTTGAATATTACATTGGTGGAGAACAACTGTGGGTCAAAGAATGTCACATAGGTCTAATTCAGCATGTCTCATTGAAGCCATGTCTCTAGCAAGATCAATCCAGTGACACTTGACTTCTTACTTTTTGGAAGATAAGTTGTGATAAAACTGAGGAATATGTGAAATGACTCACTGGGCTCAAATCCCACTAACCTAGGGAGCAAAAGAAAAAACTTTTAAAAAATAGTGCTTTCAAGGTCTTCACAAGGGCATGTCTTGAGTGATTAAGTGTGGAGGAAGGGACCATTCTATGGGGGAAAAATAGATTCTCTTCATTTCCACTTGATCTTGGCCTACCAACCTGAGTAAAGCAAAAAGCAGACAAATGATCACATAGGGCACATGAAGAGTGGGTAGGGTAACAGAGAGGCCCCTACTTCAGACTTGTTCCAGAACAAAGGAGCTGGGGAGACTTTAATTGTAAAGGAAGAGAACTCTTGGGTCCTGTGCCATCCCCATAGGGATAAGATTCTCCATAGATGTCCTATTTCCTGCTCGCAATTCCTTTGTTGCTTTCTTCTTCTTGTATTTTGTCTGTATTCCCTGGCTAAATGAAACCCAATCATTTGGGTTAGAAATGAAAAGGGCAGAATAGGCACTTGACATACTACTATGTTTGGAATAGGCAAGGTGATGTCTGTTAAACTTTAAATTAAAATACATCTTCAAGTTTAATTTTTTTCTAATAAAATAACACTAAACTTGTATAAGGAAGCTACCAAGGTCACATTGACAGGCAGAAGTCAGACTAGAGCCAGAACAAAGCAACTGCGCACCCAAGCAAGGCTTGAGGATCATAACTGGCCTCTCCTTTGGTGTTAGTCATTCAATCAATCCAAGAAGCACTTATTAAGGACTATTTTTGCTAGACACTATTACTATCTCAAAGTAACTTTGAGCCTTCAGTATAACACATGGGATTTTAATTATCACAAAATAAACCCCTACATATCCTGGAGAGCAATTTTCTGGCATGAAAATATGTTCATTTATAAAATAATATAAAAATGTACCTTTTTTGCCCCTCCCTACATGTTACACCCTAGGCAACTACCTTGCTTGCCTAGCCTCCTCCTGGATCTTAGCAGGTTAAGTGTTTTCAGCACTTCCCAGTCCTATGGCCATTAGAAAAGAATGACTTTTAGAAAACACGCCAGTGGAATGTTTTGTCTTGAGAGGCAGAGTTCTATTCTGTCATTATTTCTCCAGTCCAGATATGTTACAATGGAAAGCCATGCTATATGGATCTTTCCCTGTGTTTAAGAGAATAAAGGACCAACATCACCTTGTTGCTAAAATAGGTAGGGTTTGGAACCTAAAGTTGAACTTAAGTAGTTTTATTCCTACCTGAACCAATGAGGAAGTCTAAGTAAATAAAGTCTATAAGATAGATGAATCAACTTTACATTCAGTATGCATAATTAGAAAATATCCATGAAATGATATAGATGCAAACCCAATTTTTCTTAGCAGTTCTTTAAAAAAATAATCACTTGAAAGTGCTAGCAGGGAATACCTACATGTCTTTCCTTTGAAAGGCAGATTCCCTGGTTGTATAGTATATCTATAACTAGAATGTCATTCCTTAGTGTCTTCTCTTTCCAAAAAAATAATCTTTTAAAGCACATTTTCCTCACTCTTAGCTCTTCCTTTAGACAGGGATGCTAAGTATGAAATACTGAGAAAGATAATAGTGATTGATGATTTGCCAGAATGATTGGCTTCATATCTGGCTTGTAACAAACAATGGATAAGTTGTCCTTAACTCATTGAAATATACAGCTAAGTAGGACCACTTGATCTCCAGCATCAATAGAGTTTCTGAGTGCTAACATATAAGTGCAAAACAAGTGACTTATCTGCATAAAAACCTTGAATAATACCATATCAAACTATGATGTGAAAAATAGAGTCAGACCCAAATTCACAAGATAAATCACAGCCAAAACCAAATAATTTGCTCATACCAAATTATGGCCTCCCAAGCCAGGGAAAGCTTGCTGAACTTCTAGAAATGAACCAAAGTTGTAGATAGCAGGTATGTTGTAAGGTACAATAACAATTGAATATCTGAAGATTGCATAAACGTGTTGTTGTGTCACATAATATCAAAGTTATTTGCAAAAATTATACAATCTGGAATGCTTAAATATGAGACACAACAATGTACTGAAACATACATTTATAAGAAAATGAGAGCAATCAGTAATATAAAATGTATTCTTTTTGGGATGCATTAAGTTAGCAGTGCTATCAAGGTTAAATAAGTAAAGTGAAAAGTTCATTTCAGTCAGCTGCTCAAGGATACAACTTTTCTTCATTTCTTAATTTTTTTCCCAAACTCTTTCTGTATGATTTAGAATTTCCTCAATTTGTCTCTTCAAAGGTAAATTTCAATGGAGGATGGGGAAGGGTAAACCTTAAATGAACATTTCCTTTACATACATAGTATCCCAAAGGTCTTAGTGTTAAAACTGCACTAAGATTTTTGGGACACCTCATAATTGCACCTTTTCTCTAGATTAAGGAAATTCCTTTTTTTTTTTTTTGGTGGGGGTTGGGAAAATTGTTACTCTGATATTTGTTCCCAAGGTATCTTCCATATCTCCAACTCCAAACTCTACCCTTGTTGAAACCTTATGTTCTTCCATGATCCCTCCTTGATTAACAAGTTCTCCTTGGGAATTCTCAGAGACCCTCCTAATATTTAGTGGGTATTGACATCAGGGTTTCCTCCTTTCTCTTTTTGTTTTTTCACAACATTCTTTTATGGGCATGCTACACTTTAAAAGTGTCCCCAATCTCTTATTTGCGGGATGTTGGTGTTTTATTTGCACTTAAAGCAGAAGAGGCCAACAAGGCTACACTTCTCTCAGCATTTGGTAAACCTGGCATCTCATACTCCCAGGGACACACTTCAGCTCGGGATGTTAAAGGCTGCTGAAAGTTATTACTTGAGTTAAAGGAGGCAGATGAAAGCATATTTCCCTCAGAGGAAGACGGAGTTTTTTTCTGGTCTCCTATTTGGTTGGTATTTTCTTGCTCTGCTTTTGACGCTATAACTTTTGAAGGCAGTTCATCATAAGGACCTACACAAACCTTGGCTGAAGGACGTTGACCACCATTTTCCACTTTCCCACCCCCAGGGAGAACCTGAGTCTTAGCATTCAAATGCTGTTTCTCTTCTTCAAAAACATACTGTTCTGGGCTCTCCCAAGGACACACCTCAGCCTTGTCAACACTTTTCTGATTGGATTGCTGATAGCCTTCATTGGGTTTAGGCTTGTGCTGAGATTTCTCCTTTGGGTGGGGAGGGATATTTTTCTCCATTTCAGAAGTTGCAATAGAGACATGTTTCTGAACTTTGGGTTCTGAAGGCACAGGACCTGGTGTCAAGTCATAAACCTCCCAAGGACATACTTCCCCAATGTCAAAGTTATCCTTTAACAAGCCTGGGCCTGTTGCAGAGTTGGTAGCGGGTGCACTCACCCGCTGTTGTTTCATAATTCCAGATTTGAGGGGTTTCCTTAGTTCTTCAGAATGAGTGGAATTTTTCCAGGCAGAATCTTTAGTCTCTATTTTATCAGGGTTGGAATGTTTCCGGTTGAACTCTTTGCCTTTGAGTGGTTTGGGAGACTTATCATTTTCTTCCAGGCCTTGAATTGATGTTTTCCCAGTCAAACTAAGAGTCTTCTCCTTGGCACTTGCTATGACACTGAGTGACTTCTGTAGCACAGATGTTCTTGGATGCCCAGGCTTCTTCTCGGAGCTGAGGTTGTGAGCACTTGCTGACTTACACACCAAAGGGACTGACTCAGTGGATGAAGACTCCATGTTTTCTGTAACCTTCTTGTTGATTTTTTTACCTGGAAGGGAGTCTAGTAGGGAGTTCTCTGTGGTCTCTACTTCGTTTTCTGTTGCTACACTGTTGGACTCTTCTGACTGGTCTCTAACGTGATCGTAAGTGCTATGTGACTTCTTTAAGGAGAAGACACGGTTTTTCAGAGACTCTTCCTTTGCTTTTGCAGGGCCACTGGAGGACTCCTGGGGGTTTTTCCTCACAATGACAGCATTTTTGGCTGCATTGTGGTCCGTGACCTCCTTATCCTCCTTGGAGCACTGCCTACTGACTGTTTCTGGGATCTCCGTAATGCGCCTCATGATGGAACGGCCAAGGCCCTTTTTGGAGCACCGCTTTTTCTGGAGGTGTGGATTATTTGTAATCATTTTCTTCCTTTTGTAGATTTCCAGCTGAGCATAGAGTTTCTTTAGTTCATCCTGAGAAGAAGGAAAAACCAGAGGGTTACAAAATGAAGGCAGTCAACTAAACAGGTCAGTTAAGTATGAGTCAAATTAGATAGATCTGGACATTGAAAGAAAATAATATCTAAACATATCACCTTATTCCTTTTTTTTCTGCTATATGGTCCTATTCCAAATTTGTGTTTAGAGACTAATCTTCAAGATAGAAAAAGTCCAAGGCCTCACACGGCATATATTGCATATTCATTTTTCATTGAGAACCTATTTTGGATTTGTCATTACTATGGTCAGGATTGAATCTGGACTATCACATTAGGGGATTTATTGGTAAGATATAACTAAAGACTTTTTTGGAGAGATTATGAACTTATTCAGAAAGTGGTTTCCAAGATGCTAGACTTAGGTCAGATTGAAAGGTTTAAAAAATATTGAGTAATTACACAGCAGATTATCTTCCCAGAAGCAATATTCTTCCACCAGTTGTTGTCATAGTCTGTCATGGCCAATTCTTAATAATATGGCTCTCTATCCTACCCATCTGACAAGAAGATATAATATTTAATATAATGAGATATCTACTGACAGCCCCTGGACACAAGGCCAGTTTTCACCTTCACATTCTATCCATCCATTTGTCCATTTGGCCTATTGCCATTAACCTGCTTCTCTCCATAGGTCCAGCACCCCTTACATTGGACCTACTGGGACGGATTTTCCCGAATCCATGCCCTAGACCATTAGAAAGTTAACCATTAGAAAGTTAACATTAGAAAGTTATTTGTAGAGTTCCTGGCCAGTTCCCTACCCAATTTGGGGGGACTAAGTGTATTCAAACTAGTGCACTATGTCTATAGCCTGGTCCTAGACAACAGACAAGTCATCTAGATGATTAACAAGGCCATTTCACCTTCTCTCTGCCCCCACATCCCTACTTTGCCCTTCCATAGAATAAAACTTCCTTTTGGCCACGTCTCTCTATATGTGTTGTCTCCCCTTATAATGAACAAAGTCCTTGAGGACTAGAACCATCTCTTTTAAAATCTTTCTATCCTTCATGCTTAGAATAGTGTTTGGCATAGAATAAACACTTAATTTCATGTAACAATAAATAAGAATTTTTAAAATCAGCAAGCATTTATGAGCATCTTTATACACTCTGCTGTCCATTCGAACTTGCTTTCTTGTTTGTTTTCTTCCCCAGACGTGACCCAGTTTCCATCACCCCTTTGCATTGGATGCAAGTGGATCATTCCACTTCACAAATGTTGCTCTGCCTGGGTTCAGTTCCACAGAGCAAAATGCCCCTCAACCAGCTATCCCCTTGTGTCTCCCCCACTCTTTCCCCACCTCCTTTGGGGTGGTGTTTCCCCTTTAGATTGCAAACTCTTGGAGGGCAGGGATTGCCTTTATTTTTATTATTCATATTCCCAGCACTTAGCACTGTGCCTGGCACATAGTAAGTGCCTACAAAATGTCTATTAAACTGGACTGAACATCCCTCTTGAGGGAAAAAATGTTCTGCCTTATCTCTTCCTGTGAAAATCTCCAAATCCCTCTAAGACTCAGATCAAGTGCTTTCTTCTGTTTAAGGTTTTTCCTGATTCCTTTAGCTGCTAGTTCCTTCCCTCCACACCCCATTATATCTTCTCCAGTAGAAAGCTACTTTAAGAAAAGGACTGTTTCACTTTTGTCTTTGTACACTCACATAGTAGGCACTTAAAAGTTTATTTTTTAATAGATATGTTCTAGGTACCATTAGATGTTAGCAATAAAAAGACAGGGGCAGCTAGGTGGCACAGTGAATAGAGCACTGGCCCTAGAGTCAGGTGTACCTGAGTTCAAATCTGACCTCAGACATTTGATACGCTTACTAGCTGTGTGACCTTGGGCAAGTCACTTAACCCAATTGCCTTGCCTTTCACCCTCCCCCCAAAAAAGGAATAAAAAGACAAAAATTAAACAGTCCTGCCTTTGAAGGGATGTATATTCTAATAATGGTAATGTGTACATTTATAAATTCTGATGGTCAAGTCAAATAAAATATTTGTCAAGTCAGTCAAAACCAATTGGTCTTTTTGGGGAGTGAATTAATTATTATAATGATTTTGCCAAATGATACAGCTGGTTACAATACAGTAATATTTATCATAAAAAGAACTCTTTCTTTAGAAATTTCTAAATTTCCACAATTTAAAAGTAAAATAAATTTTAAAAAAGAAAACGTCCTCCTGGATTGAAACCAATGATAATGTGGCATTGTGTGTGATGAATAAATACATGCTAAGACAGAGGATTCTGGGAAGATGACAGAGTAGGTCAGAAAATTCCAAACTCTCCAGATTTCCCCCACAAATGAGATAAAATAGCACCTCAGGGCTAACATAGGGCAGTAAAAATAAACGAGTAGGGCCAGAACAGTGGTCCTCCTGGGACAAGTGAAGAAGATATGAAGAAAAATCCCCGGATGAGCTTTGGTCCCTGTGAAGAAGGAACACCTCCAGGCTAGTTCTACTTAAACAATAAGTGGCAATTCCTGGTGTTAGCTGGGTTGCGTGGTTGCCAAGGCCCCAGTCACAGGAATTTTTACTCCCTGGACAGTGAGGGGAGTTGAGTGTTTGAGCCCAGGAAGATTGAAGGAACCTCTGCTGACAAGGAATGCTAGTCCCAACTGTGCTATAGAGATATGGCTCTGGGTGAGAAGGAACTATCAGATATCCAGTGAGTGCAGAAACAATAGGGTGGGAATATCACTGACTAGGGGCACTTACTGGTGACTGGAGGTCTTACTTTCTGTTCCAGGCCAGAGGGGAGAACTAAAGAAGGATCTGAGTCTAGGGGCAACACCCCCTATCCCTCAGGGATAGAGGTGATTCCAAAAAAGTAAGCTGCTACAAATATTTTTTTCATGTGCAGGAAAAAGAAAAATAATTCAACCATAGGAAGTTACTATTAAAATAGAAAAGAATGGGTTTTATCTTCAGAGGAGGATAGTGAAGCAAAGAAACACTCTTCTACCCCAAAGAGTAACATTAAATGGTCACCTGCCCAAAAAAAGAATTTACAGAAGAACTTTAAAAAGACTTTAAAAATCAAACGAGATTGAGGAAAAACTAAAACTAAAATAAAATAAGAATAATTAAAAGTAGAAGATTGTGAAAAGAAAGTGAACCAATTAGAAAAGAAGATTCAGAATTTTAAGGAAGCAAACAATTTCTTGAAAATCAGAATTGGGCAAGGTGATGCCAGCAAAGTCATAAGAGACTAAGAAATAATAAAACAAAAAATAAAGAATGTAAAAAATGGAAGAGAATATGAAACATCTCATAAGAAAAACAAATGACCTAGAGAACAGATCAAGAGGAAACATAAGCATAATTAGACTACCTGAAAGCTATGATCAAAAAAAGAACCTTGATACAATACTACAAGTAATAATTAAAGAAAATTGTCCTGAAGCATTAGAACAAGAGAGAAAAGTAGAAATAGAAAAAATCCACCAACCATCACCTGAAAGACATCCTATGAGGAAAACCCACAGGAATATTCTGGTCAAATTGCAAAATTCTCAGCTCAAGGATAAAATATTATGAGCAACAAGAAAATAACCAAGTAAATATGGTGTTGCCACAGTTCGACTCACAGAAAGCCAACAGTGGTTACACTAAAAGACTGTGGAGCTATGTGGAACACTATGTATCAGAAAACAAAAGAACTGAGGTTCCAGCTGAAAAATATCATACCCAACAAAGCTAAGTATAATCCTGAATGAAAACAAATGATACTTAATGAATTGTCAGGATTTTGTTTTAAAAAACAAAACAAAACAAACCTGAACTTAATAGAAGATTTGACATACAAGAGCCAAGAGAAACATGTTACTTATAAAAGAATTATTACAAAGGACTCAAGAAGGACAGACTTTTAC
This sequence comes from Petaurus breviceps papuanus, assembly GCF_028583685.1. Lineage (NCBI taxonomy): Eukaryota > Metazoa > Chordata > Mammalia > Diprotodontia > Petauridae > Petaurus > Petaurus breviceps. Next base: position 17,592,080 of record NW_027185777.1, on the reverse strand, counting down.
CTTTTTATGAGGAAAGGTAAAGCATACATTTAAGATTTATTAGTAATTGGATAGTTCATAAGAAAGATTGGGGTAGACCTGAGTATGATATGATTTTTAAAAGTAAACCTGTTTAAGAACTGCAAAAAGAGTGATTTTCTTATAAAATGAGTTGTGGGAGGAAGAACTGATAGAGAGGAATTAGATGGTGGAGGAGGGCTGGTAGTTCTGGAAACCTACTGTCTTCAGTAATGAGTTTAAGAGGGAAACATACATACATACATACATACATACATACATACATACATGAAGATAACAGTTTCCTAAACACAGAAAGAAATCAAATACTGAAAGGATAGTGAAGGGGGAGAGGATAAGGGAGGATGAAGGAATAGGTTAAAGGGGGGTATAGAAGAGTGTTTAGATGAATGGGAATGGGAGGATAAGGTAAGGATACTTTGGGGGGTTGGTTAAGTAATAGTAGGGGCAAAGTAATGGGTAGAAGCAAAGTAGAGGAGTCAGGAGGGATAGAAAATAAGAGATATGCATAGCATAAAATAAAGATCTGGAGTAGAATTTGTTAGGGGAAAAGGAGCAGGGGTGGTAATTATGATGTTGTATAAAGTTAAGGCTGAAGCAGATTTAATCACAAGAGAAAAATAAGGAAACTACACTATGTGTCAGTCATATTCATCAATGTTGCTTTGGACTATTTAAAACAACTAGACCCAGTATAAGGATGGAACATTGTTGTGGTATAGGAAATGATGAGTTGGTGGACTTGGAAAAATATGGAAAGACTTGGACTTAAGAAGGAAGAAGTAATCCACTCTTGAAGAAATAGAGGACAAATAAGTATAGTATATAGTCTTACATAGGTTGTATAAATGTTTATGTCTATATAGGAGTATGATTATAGCTATCTCAGTATAAGTATGTATAAGTATTTTATGTATGAATATGTTTATGTGTACATCTTTGTATATGTATGTATGTATGTATATATATATATATGTATACACATGTTTTTATATTTACACACACACATATATATATATATATATATCCATACTTAATTGTAGCCTTGGGTGGGGAGAGGAAGGAGGAGGAAAAAGAACAAAGTAAAAAGTGCACAGCAGAGAACAAGAGAAAACTTCAAAGGAAGCAAAGAAAACTCAACACAATGTGTAGTATTTATTTTATAGGTTTTCTTGAAATGGAAATTTATTGCTTTATTAAAATGTTTTGAATTCTCTCTCACATTCTGTTGTGCACATGGCAATGCTTTTTTTCTTATTTTAGTTTTAGTATTTGTTTGCTTCTTTTTTTCTTTTCTCATTTTGTATTTGTTAAAAATAAAAAAATTACAAAAAATACAAAAAACCTGTCATATAACTACTTTTAACATTAAGAAATACATGCAAAGAAACATGTATCCAGTTCAAAAGACATTATCTTCTCTGACTGAGAACATCATTTGATAGTTGTGTTTTATATCTTTTCAAAAAGAAAGTACCTTCAAAGTAAAGAAATTCCTATGTTTAGCTAGTTATATTGATGAAATGAACTGAAAAATTAATTACTAAAATTTTATTTATACCTTAGAACATACACAGGGATTTTTAAAAATAAATGATTTTTGAATGAAGCACAATAAATCACATTATTCTAAAAAACAGAAAAGGTTTTTTTGTACTGCTAATAAATTAGAGAGAGAGAGAGAGGGAGGGAGGGAGAGAGAGAGAGGGAGAGAGACAGAGAGAGACAGAAAGAGAGAGAGAGACAGACAGACAGACAGAGAGACAGAGACAGAGACAGAGAGAAAGAGAGAGAGAGAGAAGAGAGAGGGAGAGAGAGAGAGATTTCCAGGTGTTTTTATTATGCTCTTATTATTTTGATTCTACTCATCCTTTGAAGAAAATCTCAAATACTGTTTGCTTTGTGAAGTCTTCCCAGATCACCTAGGCTGCAAGTGATTTCTATCCTTTCTCTCTAAGCTCCTAAAGCAAGTGCTGTTTATACCAGTTATTTGGCCCTTAATCACATGCTGCTTTGTACTGTTAATTTTTTATTAATTTACTTAAATTTTATCAAAATCATGTATTTAAATAAAAATATTTTTATTAAAAAAAAGAAATTTCTAATACATATATACCCAAACAAATTGACATACTATTTTTGTCTCAAACAAAGATTGATACTTGCCATGTACAATGACTTGATCTAAAATATGGAAAAGAAAAAGAACAGGGTTACCCGAATATCCTCAGGGTCCAAACTGTGCTCACTCCAGGCTGAGTTGATGCTGCTGTTCAGGTACGATCCTGATCGACCCATGTCAAGTTCATCTTCATATGCTTCTGTTGCTATATCATCTCTTGGATTATTGCTTGAATGTGAAAACTGCAACAAAGAGTAAACATGAAAACATAAGATATTTAAGTGACTCCAAACTGAAGAACGATACAAAAAGTTCTTTAAGAAGTTGGGCTGAGGGGGCAGCTAGGTGACACAGTGAATAGAACACTGGCCCTGGAGTCAGGAGGACCTGAGTTCAAATCCGGCCTCAGACACTTAATATTTACTAGCCATGTGACCTTGGGCAAGTCACTTAACCCCAATTGCCCTGCCTTCCTCCCTCCAAAAAGAAAAAAAAGAAAGAAGTTGGGCTGAGCCATACATATATAGTGGGATAGAATATTGATTTGAAATCAGAGAATCTGGATTTGAATCAAGGGTGGTGAATGAAGTCATCTGTGTGTCTCTGGACAAGTTGCTTCACCTTTCACTTGGAAAATGAGCAGGTTGGACTGACACCCAAAGACCCTTCTGGCTCTAATTGTATATTCCTCTGGTCCTCCAAAATGCACAATATTTCTGCTTAGGGGCCTCAGGGTTGGCAGTGGGGTATGATAGAAAGAGAATTGAACTTGGAGTCACAGGAAGTGAGTTTGAATCCCAACACTATCAATTAGTCTTGTGTGAATTTGGGCAAGTTACTTGGTATTCATACACTGATAAAAATTTAGTCCTTGACGTTCATCCTAGTGGGAGCCTTATCTAAGTTTTCTGTGCATTTCCTCTTCCTGGTTCGTAGTGCTCTATTTACCCAGGGCTTCTTGTCAGATGGAGAGTGAATTTATGACTTGCTGAGATGTTAGCAGGAGTTAATAATATATAGTTTACTTCTTTGGATATGTTATTGTTGTTCTTTAGTCATTTTCAGTTGTGCCTGATTCTTTGTGACCTCTTTTGAGATTTTCTTGGCAAAGATACTGGAAGCAGTTGCCATTTCCTTCTCTGACTCATTTTACAGATGAAGAAACTCGGTTAAGTGACTTGCCCAAGGTCACACAGTTACTAAATGTCTGAGGTCAAATTTGAACTCAGGGATTCCTGACTCCAGACTGGGTACGCTACCCACTGTGCCATCTAGATGCTCCTCTTAGGATTATTTATGTTTTAAGTAATAGGGGAAAACAAATTTAAATGAATGAATCTTTATTGCTTTATTGTGGTGCCTGAGAAGAGGAGGTATTTGTAACCATAAGGTTTTTCCTGTTGTTCTTCAAATTATACCACATTGATAATGATGAATACCACCTAAGTTTAACATCAGCCTTTAAAATAGTTTTACTGAAACAAAGGACAAAATATAGGATTTTACTACTACAACTCACAGCTGTGATAAATATTAGCATGGGAATTTAGTGCTGCTGACCTGCTGGTCCATGGGCAATGGTTCCAATCTCAGCTTGACTATTGGTATCATATGGAACAAGTTACTTTGTGCTTCTTTTTACTCACCTGCAAATTTAGGGTACTATACTAGATGAGTTCTCTCTGTATCTCTCTGTCTCTGTCTCTGTCTCTCTGTCTCTGTCTCTGTCTCTGTCTCTCTCTCTCTGTCTCTGTCTCTCTGTCTCTCTCTCTGTCTCTGTCTCTGTCTCTCTCTCTCTCTGTCTCTCTCTCTCTGTCTCTCTCTCTCTCTCTCTCTCTGTCTCTCTCTCTCTCTTTTACCTGTCCTCATTTAATTTATAAAATTCCATAATTCTATGCAAAACTCCAACCCTTAGTCAAATGTCTTAGCCAAGGAAAGAAGTCACAGACTGGAAGATAAATGTAAATAATTACATGAAATATTAATGTCTGGTGAAATCATACTAGCAAATCATTATTGAGCATTTACTATGTGGGTGAGCATGGACCAATGAGGTTTTCTAAGATAGAGTATTTTCTAACTCAGAAAGTCTGTGATTCTACAATATGTGATGACTGGATGTGAGAAAACAGGAATGAGTAAGTAAGTGAGTAGGTGAGAGTATTTAGAGGAAAATCAACTAGAACTGCTGTGAATTCTCTCTATATGAAACTGAAATTGAATTCAATGGAATTTAGATTTAAAAGAAAAAAAATAAGGGCTTCACAGTATGTCAGAAAAGTCACTAGCAGAGACATTTTTTTACACAGAGTGTATACACACATGTAACATAGGTGTTAAAGACTTGTGTTATTGTATTCATATATCTACATAAGATAGTCATGGGATGTGATTTCATTGGTAAAGGGAATTCCCAGGTAAAGGGAAACCCTCTTTATCAATACAAGATGGCACCTTCTCTACAACTTAATATTCTTAGAAAGTTACCTAGGACACAGAGAGATGAGCACCTTGCTGAGTGACACATGGGCTGATGTGTTTCAGAGGCAGTAATTGAACCCAAGTTCTTCTGGCTTCAAGGCCAACTTTCTATCCAATATGCCAGGCTGATCATGTATTAGAGTCCAATGAATGCAACTTATATCCATGGAGAGGCATTGTGTCATAGCATGTAGAAGACTGGCCTTGGAGTCAAGATCTAGGTTTTTAAGACCTGCCCCTAACACATACCAACCATATAATCCTGGCCCAAGGCACTTAAATTATCAGTGTCTGAGGCAATTCTCTAAAAGTGGTAAACTATTAGGCTATGAAATTAGAACAAATTTTAAATTATATACAAATTGCCAGTCTTCATTGGTCAAGAAAGTTTTCCTATCACAGGACTATACAAAAGGAAAAAAAAAAGAACCTGTTCATTAGAAGATTCAAAAATCAGGGTCCAAATCGCACCAATGGTCATTTCATGAAGTCTTGGGAATGAGTTAATAGATTCAGTGGAATGAAAGTCTATTCATCACAAAGCCAGACTTGGAAGTGTAAACCAAAATGTAGCAATATAAAAACGGGGTTCAGCCTCTTGTCTGTTTCTCTAGCATTCTTTTGTTTTAGCCCAGGATAAATCATTACTCATCTTGGGCTTAGTGTACAAAGCATGATTTGCAATGCTGATAGTATTTCCCAAGTTTTCCAGTCAGGATAAAATCTAAATTCTCAAAATATCATTATATTTGCTAGGAGGAAAAACACAAATGACAAAGTATCTTTCCATCTAGTATTAATATTATTTTAAAAGGAAAAAATGCCAATTAAGAAAAAGGGATTTAGGGGAGGCCAGGTGGCTCAGCGAGTAAGAGCACCGGTTCCAGTGTTGGGATGACCTGGAGATCGAATCCCGGGCTCAGACACTCAGCACCACACCCAGAAATAACTGGCCGTGTAACCTTGAGCAAGTTACTTAACCCCAATTGCTTAAAAAAAAAAAAGAAAAAAGAAAAAGAAAAAGGGATTTGAGAGCTAAGGGACAGGCTACTTTTTATCCCTAAAAATATTCTTGATGTTTTTAGAGAATTCACATTGTGTATACACTTTATTCCTTCCAATTAATATTCCTGAGGTTGCATATGGGAAACAACTGTTGAGAGGAAAGATAAAATAACACTTTCATCAAGTCGCCCAGCTGCTCAAAAGCTATCACCAGCTCCCCATTGCTCATAGAATAAAACCCAAATTCCTGAGTCAGATATGGACCTAGGCAACACACCTTCCCAACCTCATCTTTGACTGTTCTGTATGACTCTTTAGTGCAGACAGACTGGTCTCAAAAACCTCTGGACCCGAACTTAAGGTGCCTCTGAACCTTTCTTCATGTTACTTCCCTGACCTCCTAGTCCTCTCATCCTCACTCATCCCTTAACCCCCAACTGAAAGGAGCCTGCCCTGAATAGCCTGCAATGATCTAGCCCTCCTCTACATTCCAGTATAACTTACCTCCATAAGCTACTCATCTGACACATAAGATGTACACAATACTGCCACACATGTTTTCTTATCTTTTTATATATCCATAGCTTTGTCTTCTTAACTTGTCCCCAAGGACAGGATTGTGCTTTATATGTCAGTCACTACATCTGTCTCATTATCTCCTACAGTATATTGCACACAGCATTGGGCTGTGATACTGAAGATATTCCGAGCTTGGAGACCATTTAATCCAAATACCCTTTTTGCAGAAGGTGAAATTGAGCCCCAGAGAGGCTAAGTGACTTGTCCAACGTTGTATTGTAAGTTCCAAAAGCAGGATTTGAATCCAAGTTCTCTGACTCCACAACCAGTGTTCTTTCCACTGTCCTGTGCTGACTCCATGTCGAGATTTAGAGCTAGAAAGGACCTTTGAGGTCATGTAGCCCAACCCTTTCCTTTTATAGACTAGCAAAATAAGGGCCACAAAGCTCCCATTTCCTGCCCAAACCTGTGATTCAATTCCAGGAGAACATTTAATTCCAAATACAGCACTGTTTCCACTATGCCACACTGCAACTGTTGCTCAAAAAACACTTGTTGATTGAAAGAGGTAAAAAAAATACGTTTTCAACTAGGTAGTTGTACAGTATACTGCTTTTTGTAGAATCACACATTTAGGGCTGGGAAGATTCTTAGAGGTCTCCTCATCCAATTTCCTCATATTACCAAGAAAGCTGAAATTCATAAAGGTTGTAGGGTTTTCACAAATTGACACAGGTAGTAAATAGTAGAACTGAGATCTGAGTCTTCCTACTTTCTTCTCTTTCCATCACACCATCTTAACTCTTTTTCACAATCTGGTTAATGGAAAAATGATGCTTTACTCAATTTGTGAAGTTGTTAGTGTTAAGGATGAGAAGTACTCCCATTTTTCTCTTATTACTCACTCTGTTCCCCAGTAAGCTGAGTTGCTTTGAAAATGTTGGATCTCTGTTGTAGCTGATAACTAAAAGAATGACCACATCAATCTACTGCTGAGCAGACATATTCCATAATATCATCTAAAATCTTGTCTTGCTTTGAAATTCATAGTAATTCTCTGAAACTGGGTTAGAGTAGGGCTTTAAATTGGAGAAATCCCCTTCGTAATACTAAAATTGGCCAATATGCCAATTGGTCAATGCCAGCCATAAAATAAGCATTTAACAAATGCAAATGTGCCTTAAGACTATAGAATGCTAAATGCATAACTAGTCATTACAATTAGTTCTGTGTCACGTCCAGCTTTTTTTCTTAATCCTTGGAGGAACAAAATTTGGTTAGGCATATATTGTAAGCTCTGCTCATAAAGTTATGACATTAATTTTTACAAGTCATATACAGAAATCAGTCTCACTAATTTTCAACTACAGTCTGTATAAATCCATATAATTATGTGTTTCAATGATTTTTTATATATTCTAAAAATATAAACATTAAAACTATAGTCATGATAATAGACAAAGTCACAAAAAGTTCTACTACTAAAGGTGTCTCAAGTATGGAACAGAAGGGCATTTTTTAAAAAATACATGAGAATATACTTTTGGACCTTTCAGATCCATATCTGAATCCCAAGTATTCCAATCCAGTTTTAAGTCATTGTGACTGAAGAGATAAAGGATAAGAAACTAATGTTGTAAGCATCATCTCTGTTGGAACTGTCCTGTGCGGTCTATCAAAATCTTTTGTCTGTCCGACTCACCTAAGTAAAATGGCATAGCAATGCTGCATTTCAGAACCCCTAGAATCATAGACTCCTCTGATAGTAGTCCTATATAAATATCATAATAAATATTTGTTTACATTTACTCTAAGAAAAATGTTGTCATTCTAAACCACAAGAGATACACAAAAGTTCAAAAGGATTCCTAGAAATAGCTCTCAAAAATATTTCAATGACTAAACCAAGGAGAGTTCCCTGGAATCCACTCAAATGTAAATATAACAAGGCAGCAAGATATGGGAGAGGTTCTTGGTAAACTAAATGTAGATTTTATCAAAGTAAATTTTTTTTCAAAATCATTTTAATATTTGTAAATCCAAATGTAGTCAGGTCTCTGGTTTACAGTGACAAGACTTTTAGAAATAATTCACAAAATATTATAGCCCTCCCACCCCCAGTTCTACATTTTAATGAAAAGAAACCATTCTAAGCTCCTTCAATGTGATGAGTGCCCTGTTTTGCCAGAGAAAGAGAAGTTAGAAAAATACCTTTGGAATCAAAAGTAACCCAATGGTGACTGTCACAGTCAAATGGGTATGTGCAAAAAATAGCATCAGCATCCAATCAGACTGAAGTTTTGAAGCAAGAACAAATCTGAAATGAGAATGCATAGAGTTAGCAATTACCAAGACTAGGATTCAAGAAGCTAAGCATTGCATTACCTTTCCCCTTCTATCTGGTCTATAAAATTCAGTTCTTGTTGGAGTCTACTTAATGAAGATTCTGATGTGCAACTTCTCATCTTCGAATGACAAAAAGTTCAAAAAACACAAGCACATTGCAGATTTTTTTAAAATATAGGAAATCAGGATATTTTGCTCATTAATTATCTCTTACTTAAAAAATAATGAATTCATATTGCAATTTGCCATTAACTTTCCAGAAGATGTTATTACATTTTGCCCCACTTGCATCTGCAAAGTGAAGGTGGGGAACAAAAGAGAATCCAAATGAATTATGTATTATTAACTGGTGGTTTCAGAAACTCCAAAATGAGAGGCTTTCAAGGATGGCCAATTTTAGAATAAAGCAAATCCAAATAACTCTTTGATTAAAATATTCTTTACTAAATTAAAGTCATTGAAAAATGCTAATCAGAATAAAGCAGGGAGAGAGCTGGTGGTTATCTGCATTTGTGTGTTTCCCAAGATTTAAATGGCAACCAATGTAATGGATGAATTGATGTACTACTGGTTTACAATTTGCATGATTTTTTTAAAAAGTTCATATTTAATGGGATTTTCAGTATTTCAGTTAACCAGGTTTTTATATCAATTTAAATATTTAAAACAGATTTTCCCCCTGGAAACATATGCAATTATGATCCAGGAAAGACCTACTGGAGACATTGGCTTGTGTGCAGTATTTGTTACAGCAATTTGGGAAAATTCTCAAGTTAAATCAACAGCACAAGTCCACAGTAAAGCTGATTACTAAAGCCTATTGCCATACCTAAGTAAAATCAGGAAAGTTTTAATAGTTTTAATTTTGTCATTGCACTTCCCCTTTTAATATTTCTATCTACATCCCCATTTACTCAAGAAGGCTGGAAGTAACAAAATTCTGACTGTCTTCGTAGCTACTAGATATTCTTTATAGTGATATAGAGTGCTAGATATCAATTTAGGCACTTAAGGAATGAAACAAAAATATTTTCAGGGTAAGCAGCCTTATCTTGCCCTCATGGGATTATAGGGTCTTAACTCTAGAGCTGGAAGGGACCCAAAAAGCCCCCTAGTCCAACTCCCACATTTTATAGATGAAGATACTGAAGGCAAGAGACAGGAAGGGCCTTGCCCAACATGACACAGTGACAGAGCTGGGCTTCAAACTCAGCTCTAGTGATTCCAAGCTCAGTCAACTCAGTTCACCATACTTTCCATTACACCAAACCAACTTTGAAATTCATGAAATGAACACAATACAAGGAATAATTCAAAGAAATTGAGCTACATGGAGGGAGGAATTCATTATATTAGTTTGAGTATAGATATTAAATTTTTGTGTTCTTCAAATTTTGTCAGCCTAGGGCAAAAGCTTCATTGCTCTACCCCAGTTATCACTCTTCAGTAACTCCTTCAAATGTTTAGGAAAACACAACTCATCCCCTCAGGAGTGATGATATTAAAATCCAAGAACAAATATGTATGTCAAAAGGAACAAAGACCCATTATCATAATATCCGTCTTTGTCCCTAAATAATGAAAAGTGTGGCTTTTTTGCTAATAAAGTATTTACTAATAATGGCTGCAGAAATTTAAATGGATCATAATCATAACAATTAGTAATAAATTTTCATCAAATGATATATTTTTCTAGGTAAGAGCATGCTATATTTGGAACTCAAATAATACCCCAGATTAAGTGAACAATATTCTTTCAGGCTGAAGTCTAGATAATACATTGAGTTTACAATAAAGAATATACAGCACAGAAATGTGGCATATCAATAAAAAGTCATTAAAATGACCATTTTCCTTATCCTTCATGAAATAAAGGGCACATGACCCAAACCAGACTGAATATTTCTTTTGCTCCATGCAGAGATGAGTTACTTCTTACTGTGAACTATCACCATATAAATCTGCTGAGTAAGGTCTCTTTACAAAACAGTGGAATGCAAATCATTATTTGGAAGCCATACCCTCTATTGAAGTCATTGGGGAAATATCAATGTCATTGTGATTTCATTAGAGTAGTGAACAACTTATATGGAAATCCTCTCTCCCAGTGAAGACAGACTTGAAACTTGTCTGTAATTTATAATCTTAGAGAATTGCCTGGGCTACTGAGAGGTTATATGACTCACTGATATTTCCATAGCTAGTAGGTGTCAGATATAAAATTTACTTCCATGTTTATCTGAGGCCAGTCCTCTATCTACTACATTAGGTTGCCATAGCACTGGATTTATATTTGGGAATAAAAACTGTCAATAACATACAACTCTAAAGCTGCTGAAATTTAGCTTCCACATTCATAATATTTAGCATTTATATTGGGATTTAAGGTTTGCCACATGCTTTACCAATATCTCATTTTATTCTTTTAACAACCCTGGCAGTTTATTACTATTATTTACTCTATTTGTACAGATGGGGAATGTGAAGCACATAGGAGGGAAGTGACTTGCCCAGGGTCACACAGTAAGTGTCTGAAGTGGAATTTGAATTCCAGGTCTTTGAAATTCCAGGTCCAGGCTGTATTCATTGTACCACTTAGATGCCTAGTCATGTTGGAGGTCTAGCTTATAAGATTTATGACACCAATAACAATGAGATTACAGTTTAATTCATAGACCCTGATGTATCAAGATATTCTCTAACTTTGCAAAGCAATGGAACAAAAAATAAATTTCTTTAAGGAAAATATATATCCATATAAATATATGCATATATTTCTATGTATGTGATTCTTAATAATACACTAGCTCATTACTCTTAAAAAGGAGAATTTCCCACAAGCATCCTTGTTGTAACCAAATAATACTATAAGACAAGTCTCCTTTTGATGACAATCAGGCTTTGAGGACTGCAGTCTACTTAGAAGAATTTCAAGTCAAGATTGACTCCTGTCATGAATTTCTGAAGTTCCCTTTCCTAGCTAAGCTGAAAACATTTTCTAAAGGCCTTCAGTTCACCCTACACCAGGTTTGACTGAAAGCCTAAATTATAGAAATGCTTAGCTAGAGTGGTAAAGAAATAGAGAAGAAAAGTAGATCTCCCAGGCTTCCCAAAGTTAAGTAGGATCAGTACTTCAGAGAAAGGATGTATAGAGAAAGCAGGGCAGAGTGTGTTATGGTTTTCTCCATTCCTTCTGAAATAATAAATTTGATCCAAGTTTGTCTTTTTTTTCCCATTTATTACAAATTTTGAATAGTAGAAATTTATATAAGATTTGAGGTCAGAATAGCTAGTCATAGTAATGAGTTTTAAAACAGACCACAAAGGATGGTTGGTTATATTGATAGAAAATGAAATTATATCCATTGTATTAGAAGCACCATTCAGTCACACTTAATCTTCAGAAAAGATGACTCAGATGGAATGACCAGGTTTTAAGTTGTTTTTGCTATCTGATTCCTACCCTGGGACTTCACAGAAAATACACACATGGTCTAAAAATAGTGTAGCAATCCACATGATAAAAATGCCTTCCTAAACTCACATATGTGTACATTTATTTTCTTAAATCATGACTGTCTTTCACCTATAATATATAATATAAATAAAATCAACGTATTTAATTTATTTTTCGTGTAAAATATCTTTAATTGTTTAGATGGACTTGCCTTTCTTATGAATGACACTAGGCAAGTCACTTAACTTTCATGATCCTATTTTCTTATGTGTAAAACAAGGTTCAGAATGAACTCGATATCTATGCTTCTTTCTAGATTGAAATCTATGACCCTATGAAAAAAACCCCATGCAATAAGCATTTATAAAAGACCTTCTACGTGCCAGGCACTGTATGAAACAGATACTATATGTGAACATATGTTTCTAAATGAGAGTAACTAATTCAGTGCTTCAGTGAATGAATCTCTGAGGCATCTATCCTGAGATCTGAGCCAATAAGCCTTTAACATTAATTCAGTTAAATTGAGTCATAAATTCTGAGCACTTTCCTTCATTTGATGTAGATTTGTCAAAGCAAATATCTGACTTTCCCCTTGGCTATTTTGTGTCTCACTTGAAGACTGCTGTGGTGACTTTTCAACCATTGATGCAGCTCTCCCCAGCAGGGACTGGAAAGATGTGTTATCTATACTGTTCATTGGAGGACAAGTGGCCTTATGGGTCTAAGAGGCCCTGAAACACATTTTAAAAATATTGATCAATTGTAATTGATCAAAGGCCTTGAGCAAGTGAACAAAGGCTGGGAAAGAGGTCTAGACAACTTCTTCAATGGTAGGGACTGAAGAATTTTTCATCTTTGAATGAACCTCCACCACCTAGTAGAGTGCCTTAAAAACAATAGTTGGCAACAGCCAACATTTATGTGTTAGCTTACCATGTATACCAGCCACTGTTGCTAAGCACTTTACAATTATTATTTGATTTGTTCCTCACAATAACCCCATGAGGTAGATGCTATCATTACACTTATTTTACAGATGAGGCAAAGGGAGGTGAAGTGACTTGCCCAGGGTCATACATCTAGTAAGTGTCTGAGATTGGATTTTAACTTGAGTATTCCTGATTCCAGGCCTACCACTCTAGTCACCACACCACTTAGCTGCCCTATACATAGTAATACATGTACATGATAAATGTTTGTTGCATTGAAAAGCAAGTCATTGGTTAGAAAAGGAAAAATCCTATCAACTGGTGGTTTTGTTTATATCTCATGCATTTACATTTATCAAAATTTTGTTTTTTTAATGGAATTATTGAGTAATTTTTGGTGCTATGCCGTAAAAATCTCAGAGGGAGGGGGGTGAAGTCAAGATGGTGGAGTAGAAGCACGACCTCCGAGTGGCTCCGGCTTCCACCTTTCCCAATCAATGTTAAAAAGGGGACTCTGAACAAACTTTGGAGCTGCAGAATGACACAGAGAAGCTAACCTCCTACTGAGGACAGCCCAGCAGGCCAGCAGGGGAATCCTCCAGCACAGTGCTCTAGGAGCCGAGCCCAGCCCCACCCTGAGGCTTCAGCCCCAGGGCGGGTCTGACCAGCCCCCAGCCAGAGGGACTCCAGATCAGCAGCAGCTGTGGCCATTTCCAGAATGATCAGCACACAGATGTGAAGGACAAAGTGAGAGGTCAGTGCAGTCTGGACTTTGGGACCCAGTAAGTGGGAGTGTGTGGCTTTTGCCCCCAGGGCAAAAAGCTGCTGAGATGCCCAGCACAGCCAGCCAGCGCTATGTGACAGCTTCAACTCCTGGCTTGCAGAGTGTACGGAGACCAAGCAACCAGTCTGAGTGGTAATAGCTCTTGCTTTAACCTGCTTGGATCTGAATTGCAGTCTAAGGTGGAGGTCCTGGGGTGCATGACCAGCTTGCCTGAGTGCATGGAGGCCTCAGAGAGGGCACCCATCTAATACCTCTGGCAGCTGAGAAAACCCCAGTGTTTGGGACGAAAGCTCCCCTGTCTGGTGGCAGAGTCCTACTGTGGCAAAAAGCACAGGGGTCAAGTGACTGAGGGGTGACATGACCAGGCAAAGGAAACAAAGCAGACAGAAGATTCCAACATTAGACTCCTATTTTGGGGACAAAAAGGAACAAAGCATGGAACAGGAGGAAGACAGTGAAGTCAGAACTCCTGCGCCAAAAGCTTCAAAGGAAAATACGAGCTGGTTATAGGCCATAGAAGACCTTAAGAAGCAGATAAGAGAAGTGGAGGAAAAATTGGGAGAAGAAATGAGAATGATGCAAGAAAATTATGAAATGAGAGTCAACAGCCTGACTGAGGAAAATCACACCTTAAAAAACAGACTAACTCAAATGGCAAAAGAAGCTCAAAAAGGCAATGAGGAGAAGAATGCCTTAAAAAGCCAAATTTGCCAGATGGAAAAAGAATCTCAAAAGCTCAATGAGGAGAATCATTGCTTCAGAATTATAATGGAGCAAATGGAAGCTAATGATTTTATGAGAAATCAAGATGCTGTTAAACAGATCCAAACAAATGAAAGAATAGAAGGCAATGTGAAATATCTCATGGGAAAAACCACTAAAATAATAGAAATAGATCCAGGAGAGATAATTTAAAAATTATTGGACTACCTGAAAGCCATGATCAAAGTAAGAACCTAGAAATCATCCTCCAGGAAGTTCTCAAAGAAAACTGCCCTAATGTTTTAGAATCAGAGGGCAAAATAGAGGTTGAAAGAATCCACCAATCATCTCCTGAAAAAGATCCCAAAAAGAAAACTCCTAGAAATATTATAGCCAGGTTCTGGAATTCCCAGATTAAGGAGATAATATTACAAGCAGCCAGGAAGAAACAATTTGAATATTGTGGAAACACAATCAGGATAACCCAGGATCTGGCAGCTTCTACACTGAGGGATCGAAGGGCTTGGAATATGATATTCCGGAGGGCAAAGGAGCTGGGATTAAAACCAAGAATCACCTACCCAGCAAAACTGAGTATCACATTTCAGGGGAAAATATGGTCATTCAGTGGAATAGAGGACTTTCAAGCATTCTTGATGAAAAAACCAGAATTGAATAGAAAATTTGACATCCAGATACAAGAAGCAAGAGAAGCATGAGAAGGTAAACAGGGAAAAGAAATCATAAGGAACCTATAAAAGTTGAACTATTAACATTCCTACATGGAGGAACAATAATTGTAACTTATGAAACTTTTCTCAGTATGAAAATAGTTGCAGGGAATAGAAATATATATGAGCTTATATGGGCATATGAATACATATGTGAGTGTGTGTATATATATTTACAGGTATACATAGATAGAGGGCACAGGACCAATTTAACAGGAAGGGATGATACTTAAAAGGTGAAATTAAGAGGTGAGAGAGGAATATAATGAGAGGAGATGGGGAGAGACAGAATGGGGTAAACTGTCTCATATAGAAGAGGCAAGGGAAAATGGTTACAATAGAGGGGAAGAATAGGAAGGCAAAAGGGAATGGGTAAACCCTATTCCCATTGAATTTGGCTTGGGGAGGGAATGAAATACACACTAAATAGGGTATCTCACCCTACAGGAGAATAGGGGGTAAGGGGATGAGAGGGGGGATGATGGAAGGGCAGGCAGGCTGGGGGGAGAGGGAAGTTGGAAGCACCCACTTTTGAAAAGGGAAGGGATCAAAGTAGAGAATGGAACAAGTGGGAGGTGGGATAGGAGGAAGGAAAATATAGTCAGTCTTTTACAATATATCTACTATGTTATTGTTTTGCATTAGCCATACATGTACAACCTATACTGAACTGCTTATCTTCCCAGTAAGGGTGGGTGACAAGGGAGGAAGGGAATGAATCAGAATTCAAAATTTTAAAACCAAATATTTAAATATATACATATACATATACATATACACACACTATTATTAACACTATTTTACATGTAATTGGGAAATAAGATATATAGGCCTCAGAGGCAAGTTAAAGGAGCACAACTGTCAGTCAGTATTGAACAAAACATATTTCACATATTCTTAGAGCTAGAGAGAGCCTTAGAAATTATCAAGGGCATGCAGTTCTTGACCTTCTGACCATTAGTTTGTATATCTGGGTTCAGATCTGGATTCTTACACTTACTGGCTGTGGGACTATGGCAAGTCATCTAACATCTCTAAGCCTCAGTTTCCTTGTTTGTAAAATGAGAAAGTTGTACCAGATGGCCTCTCAAATCACGTCACTGTCTAAAAGTCTGATACTATGCCTAAAAAAACTCTCTTCATTTTTAAACTCTCTTCCTTTTCAGTTATTTCTCTATCTTCAAAGTATTTCAAACAATGGGAAAGAAAACTTTTTCACCATCACTTTCTGTCCTCCAAAGTAAAAAGTTGTCAGTTTTTAGGAAGCTTTGCAACAGATTTGTTTTAAAACCAAATTGAAGCTAGCATTCATTGTATTTTCAAATGTTTAACTACTATAAAAACATATACATTGAACTAATCCTAAGAAAATGAATGGTAGAAATCTCCCTTTATTCATTTCACAAAGAACAGCTCCAACCTACCACACTTTTTTCCTACCACTGTAGAGGTGACATGTGGTAACAAGAGAAGAAGAATCAGGGTATATTCTCTTATAAAAGAAATGCATGTGTCACTGAATGAAACTGTATATTATGTTCAGCTCATATGGCCCAATTCTGCAACATTAGTCCATTCAAACACTGAATGAAATGTTCTTTTCCATAGCAATCAAATGCACACAAACCAACATATGTGTATGTAAATACTTGTCAAAATTTTAGAACTACAAATTAGTATCCTTAACTTGCATGAAAATAGACAATAGTTCATCTACGTCAATCTAAAAATGTTCATTAAATATATTGAACCATTGATTTGCATACATTTTCAACATAGAAAGGGAATCAAGACAGATTTCAAAGAGGAAGGTGAGAATGAACCTATCAGGAGAAGCTGATTAGTTAGAATGAAGAATATAACTACATTGTGTGCATTTCCCATTTCTATGGAGAGAAAAGTTAAACTAATCCTTAACTTTAAAAATAACACATGCATTTCTTAAATCTTTTCACTAGGAAAGATATACATTCTTTGACATTTAAATTAAACCAAGATATACCAGAAAAAAGAAAACACAAAATAGTTAAGTATTCGATGTATATTCACAATGTATATTCAAAATATATTCACTTGCCTAATTGTATGGAATATAGCAGAGATAATGAGCTCATTGTGAACTGCAACAGCCATATAACGTGGCTCATGAAATGCTGATGGGACAGTCCGCACTGCATAGCAGAGATAAACACCCCACAAGAGGAAGAAAAATTCAGCTGTGAGAAGAACAGAAAGAAATAATTTGCCATTAGTTTTTTTTAAGATGAATCAGAAAGTAAAGTTGAAGTTACTTAGCATGCATTTTAAAGTGTGTGTATAAGATATATATTACTCATTAGAAAAAGACATGCACCATTCCACTCCTATAGCTATGGGTATGATCCTAATAGACTTTTTCCCACCTTTACTCACATGGTTCTCCTTCCCTGCTCTAGGCTGTACGCCACTGGGTAGTGGGATCACAAAGGGCTTTCATCATGGTACATATGCTGCCACTCCCAACTTTCTCATTTCTTTCAATTTTATCCCAATTTCTCCAGTCACCCAAGCTTGCAACTTCAGTTATATCTGACTCCTTTCTTTTCTTAATACTTAAGTCCAATAAATTTTCCTCTGATATGTGCGTATTTGTTCATTATTCTCTATTGCTACCACTCCTAATCAAATCCTGATTTTTATCCTCTCACTCTATAGTCTCCTAGTTGTTCTGCCTGACCCAAGTCTAACCCCTCCAAACTATCCTGCACACAAACTCAATATGCCTTGCAACATCTCACTGATAACTTCCTTTGCATCTTTCCCTGTGGTTTTCACTTCAAACAGGTTAACCTCTGACTTAGTTCAACTGCTCCCAACTACAAACCTTCAGTTAACCATACCTCAAGACTGTCCCAGCAAAAAGTACACATGAGTCTATATGGCTGATGCAGAGTCTTTCTTAGTTTCAAAGTCTCTGTAGCTGATTGCCTGGATGACTTGGCCAGATGCAGACTCCTGCCTTGACTTACAATATCTGAGTATTTCCTGGATGTTGACTACTTGCCTGAATCCTGATGATCAGATACATTCTGACCCATTGCTTATACAGGTTAGCAATTCCTCTTTCTTAATTATTAGGTAAGTAAAATCACTTCTCTGCATTTACTCATAAGGTTAATGCCTAATCCAAAAATCATATTTCCATTATCCTCAAGCATTTATTTAGTATTTATTATAAATGAGGTGGCCATGGTATAGTGGATAATTAAGAGGCTTCAGAGTTAGGAAAAACTACATTCAAATCCTGCCTCTGACACATGGGTAAGTCATTTATTCTCCAAGTATCTCAGACAATTTCCTAAGCCTATTTTCAGAGCAAATGCCAATCTGCATTGGTAGAAGGAATTTTGCCATCAAGGAGTTCCCTATGACAATGAAATCACAGGTCATGGTCCAAAAAAATATTAGGCACCGTTCCAGGTCCCCAGAAGCTGATAAACACTGAGAAATCCTATTGTGGTATAGAAAATGCTGTAATTTGTGGCAGAGTTATATTTGCAGAATATTTTCTGTCAATTATTGCTGTACTTCTATATAAACTCCTTATATTGAAGATAGGCTAAGGAAAATAACCAGTGGGTTATTTACTATTTGACAATGAAGAGCTACTTTTAAAATATACAACAAAAAAGATTTCTCCTAATAGTTAATCTCAACATTAAAATCATTTCATTAGCAACACCAAACAATACATTCTAGCTGAGAAACAATTTATTATTCAAGGTAGCAATTAGATAGACTAAATGTAATATGTAAAAGTTGTACTTGAGTAAAAAATCAGTTTCATATAATTAACTTCAGACTAACACTGCAATTTGTAAAGAAAATATGCAGATGTTACTGAATTTTGCTATATTATTACGTGGGAGTCAAAATATGTGTTGTGCTTCTGTTTTTAAAAAAAATAATCTTAGCATTTTTGGTGTTAAATGATCCTGATGGGTGGTTTAAGTACTTTAAAAAAGAAAGAAATGAGTTTATTTTTAAAGATGGAAATGAGGGTGTGAGAATACCTCTGTGAGGGTTATTTTATTTTTAAACTACAAAGAATTATATGCTATTAAAAAAAACATACCATATTTTGATTTGTTTTTCAATGCCATGACCTGGAATTTCAAGTGATCATGAGACAAACTGTGTCATCCAATTAACACTGGCCTGTGACTGGCTCCGTATGCCCCAAGTTCATGACCATAGCCATTTTAACAAAGGGGATAGAAAGCCATCATGCATCAGAATCAGAAGGAAGGCAGTAGAATCTCCCTGCTGTAGCCCATGCTGTCCCAGCTATGGCACACTGTGCTTTATTGTTGCACAGTAATTTTTCAAAAGTGAATGTTTTGACATTTATCTACTTCCTTTCCTTCTCTGAAGGCAGAATGCCACCACCACCACCACCACCCTGACCACCATGTCCCCTCAGACCCTAATGAAGACAATCCAGGACTCTGAACCCAAGAGTCTTATGAATGACAATGCTTTTAGCCACCATCCTGAGAAGCATAGCGTATAACATGCACCATTGGTTGCTCTTGCAGGTGTGACAGCCACATTCACTGAAAGATTAAGAAAAGAAAATTCTTGCCACCAAAGTCCTTTGTACTGTCAAATGGTTCAATATCAGAAATTGATATGATTTTATCAGTGGAAATGACATTAAATGAGAAACTACCACTTATTTTTTACTAATTTAACATAGGGACCATGGAATCAACCCAACTTGTACCTGAAACCTTCCATGTATACCATTTCTCTTATTAGAAAGTGATTTCCTCTCATTAGAATGAGAGCGGGGACTGTCTATCATGAGAACTTAGCAAAGTGCTCTGCACATTGTAAGTTCTTAACAAATGCTTGATTCATTCATCCATCCATCCATCCATCCATTCATTCACTCACTCATTCATACATTTCCAACTGTTATGCCAAAATAAACTTTTGTCAGGAAACTAGCTTTGTTGTCATAACATGGATAGTATGGGTGGCCCAGAAATGATGAGGACTTGAGTTCAAATTCTACATCTAACACTTACTAGCTGTGACCTTAGGCAAGTTACTTAATATTTCTGAACCCTGTTTTCCTCACCTGTAAAATAAGGGGATTGATGTAGAGGATACTAAAGTTCCTTCTAATTCTATATCTATGAATCCATAATACCTTCCCTAGGTATTTTAAAGCTGTTACTCTTTTCTCCCTATATATTTTCACCAGGGGGTTATAAGTTGCGTGGATAAGAAGTTATTTAAAAAAAGATCCTATACTTCACATGAGAAGTTACAAACCTTTCCTAATTGAATACCCAGAATCAGTATCATATTATGGTTAGAGAGCTATACTCAGAGTTAGGAAGACATACGCTTGAATCCAGCAATGGGTATTTATTAGCTTTATGAACCTGGGCACATTTCCTAGCCTCTTTCATCTTCAATTTATTCATTTGTAAAGTGAAGGTTAAAAAAAATCTTTATAAACCTTAAAGTGATATATAAATACCATCCTTTATTATTACCTGTTTTGATATTGTCAAACTTTCAAATAAGGAAGTCTCTATGGTTACATTTAATAAACATTTTTAAAAGTCTTAAAAATACTGGAGGATTTCTTAAAATCTAACATTTTATTTTAAAATTTCTAACACCCCTTATTTAAGTCTTTTAAAATGTCTTTTTAAAATTTTAAATTTAAAATCTTGAGACAGAGGGGCAACCAGGTAGCACAGCGAGTAAGAGCACTGGCCCCAGTATTGGGATGACCTGGGGATAGAATCGCGGCTCAGATACTTAGCACCACACCCAGAAATAACTGGCTGTGTGTAACCTTGAGCAAGTTACTTAACCCCAATTGCTTAAAAAAATAAAATAAAATAAAATTGAGACACAATTTAATCTCTCTTGTCTTTGTTTCTTTGTCTCTGGCTCTCTCTGGTTTCCACTTTCTATCCCTTGTGTTCTCATTCATTCTCTCTCTCTCTCTCTCTCTCTCTCTCTCTCTCTCTCTCTCTCTCTCTCTCTTATTCTCTGTCTCTCCCAATTCATACACATTATTGTTCAATCATTTTTCAGTGGTGTCTGAATCTTTGTGACCCCATTTGAGGTCTTCTTGGAAATGATACTAGAGTAATTTGCCATTTCCTTCTCCAACGAATTTTATGTATGAAGAACTGAGGCAAAAAGGGTTAAGTGACTTGCCCAGGGTCACAAAGCTAGTTAGTATCTGAGACCAGATTTGAAGTCAAGGAGATAAGTGTTCCTGGCATATACATGTATGCACACATATCTATATCTATCTATCTGTATAATCTATCTATGTATATACACTATCATTCAGATTCTCAGGGTTAGCAAGAACATTGGAAGTTGTCTAGTTTGATATTTACTTGAACAAAATTTTCCTTTACAATTTCCCCAACAAGATTTCATTAAACCTCTGCTTGAAAATTTCAAGAAGTGGAGAGTGAACTACCTCCTGAGACAACCCATTCTGTTCTTGGAAATGTTTGTTAGATTGCAAACTCCTTAGTGGTCAATGACTTGGTTAATCTTTATATTCCCAGTGCATAGTTCAAAATTAAATATTTTTGAATTAAATGAATTTCAAAAGAAGTTAGATGACTGTATGAAATTATGTGGAAGAAAATCTACAGATAAAAATTCATGAAGAGAAATCTAAGTCCTTCGTAGACCAAAACTAATCTATTCCCTCCTAATGCTGATTACATAGTGCTTACTTACATTAAGTTTCATCCTGTCATAACACAGTCTGATCTTCTAAGGTAATTATATTTAAATCTTCAGGAACTGATGCTATTTTAGATTTTCCTTGCATAACCAAGTCTGTTACCTTATTTTTCAGTCACTTTTAAACATTGGCATACTACCTAATTAAATAACTGAGCAAACTGCTTCTTGTGCTTCAGAAATGTGGTGTTTGTGGAAGGAGAGAGAGGAGAGTGTCAATATGGAAAGAAAAAGCAAAGATTATGTAGTCTCTGTTGGATTCTTGCTATGAAATGGAGTTGTCCAAGGAAGCTAATTAGCACTCTTGAATCTGAGAGTAATTTCTATTTGAATTTACTTAAAACATGAAAATGTGCTGATATTCCTAAATGGAGAGGAACCCAAGACTATCAATTTGTTTCATTTAATTATCTCTCAATCTTATCTCTATCCCTTGTTTATCTTTCTAATTCAATAAATATAGGTGAGTGGCAATAATGACCAAGTCCAAATTGTAATTTGTGATCCCAAGATCATGAGAAATACTCACATGATGGTGAACATGTCACTGCCATAGAGACACTGCAAAGATATTGGCTATATGAGTAGGGTAAATCTGGAGATTAGTATACTATTGCTAAGCTATCTCAGTGATCATAATGTTTCATTTCTTTAGAGAAACACATTTAAATATTAAAAGATACAAATGAAACTTAAGAGTTACAGTTATACCAAACCATGAATATCAATATATGTGAAGAGAGATATTTAAATATTTAGTTCCATTTGAAAATAGAAATTGGTGGGGCGGCTAGGTGGCGCAGTGAGTAAGAGCGCCAGCCCTGGAATCAGGAGGACCCAGGATTGGTTCCGGCCTCAGATACTTAACACCCACACAAAAAATAAAGCTGGCCATGTAACCTTGGGCAAGTGACAACCCCAATTGCTTTAAAAAAACAAACTAAAATAAAATAGAAATTGGAGTACTTTTTCTCAGGAGATATGATATCAAGATAGGCTAAAAGGGTCTCAGAATCTTTTTATCATGTTTCACTCTACTTATATTCTTATGATATTCTAAATCACATTATATTAAAACTATCTCTTTGTCTTACCTCCTCTATAAGACTGTAATCTCTTTGAGACTTGGAGCTATGCCTTCATTTTTCTGTCTCTTCCCACCCCTGTGACAATAAATTGCACAGTATAGACACTTAATAAATGTTGAGTTAGTTAACTCAGCAATGTGGAATATTGAACAATATGGAAGATTCTGTTAGGCAGATTATAAGTCACAGTAGTGTGTTATGTATACATGCATACACACATACACACAATACATACATATACACATACATGCACGCACACATACACGTATGCATGCATGCAGGGTTTGGCTGATAAGTGTAGATAGACAGGTAAATGTCTACCCTGAGAAAAATAGGTAGAACTGAGACAAAAGACTTTCAAGAACATCTTGTTAACTTTAATAGGCAAAGTAAACTGAGAGTTGGGCCACAGAGAGAAGTAGGGTTTGAAGTAGCAGGTAAGCCAAGATCTGAGAACCAAAGTCTGGTATTCATTTGAGGACAGCTCCCTTCTGGAGAGTTGGACAATTGAAAAATTACCCAAGACAATTGCCATTTGATTGATAACTAATACTATCATGATGGAGAGTATGTGACAGAACTGATCCTGATTTAAAAGCAAGAAAAGTACCTACCAGATAGAGAATTATATTAAGAACCATAAACAGATCCAGTCATTTAGCCTGAACCTAATACTAAGCAAGTCCAAAGGGACTGTGACTTGTCAGTGTCATACAGGTTATAAATGTTTGAGTTCCAGATCAAGTCCCCTATCTCCAGATCCATTATTCTTTTAACTATATAACAATGACATTTCAAGGTTTCTTCTTTTAAAGCAGAATAGAATGAAAATGACTTATCAGATTTTATGAGCTCAATTCATTAAAATGGATTTCTTAGTCTTACTGATGAATAACTTAACATTACTGAGGCTGTGCTTTTTCATACGTAAAAACCAGCATAGTAAGGCCTGAACTACCTAACTTACACTCACAGAATAGTGAGGAAAGCATTTTGTAAAACATGAGTGCTAGACAAATGTGAATTATTATTATCAGCTCTACTAATGCTAATTTAAGAGTGACTTCAAATTCTGTATTGCTCTGCAGTCATCACAAAGTGAAATCCTAAAAATGACACTAATGTAAACATCATTTCATTTAAAAAAATAGAACTCAGGTGGAAACTACTAGGAAGGTCCAAGGAGCTCATACAATTAGAATACTAAGAAAAAATATGCCATGAGAAAAGTGTCCCAGGGTGCTTTCCAAAGGACTGGGAATTTAAAGGGAGAGTGAGGATCCAGCCATTGAAACATGCACTTGTATATCCTGGCACATAGTAGGTGCTTAATAAACAATGATTGATTTGAAATGGTTAAGTACATTTTACTTCAAGGGGAAAATGAAAGAAAAGTTTGAGCATCTAATCAGTGTCCTCTAGCCAACTGTACCTGCAATTGGTGAGCTATACTAATTATTCCAGGAACAGAACTTAACAGCAAATTCAGACTATACAGAGACTAACAGTACACCATTAATGAGGTACTTAAGCTTTATCTAGTAGTTCTTTCCAGCAGGAAACTTTTTTTAAACAAAATTCATGATAAGCATAAACCTACTAACAGTTTATTGTTTATGATGCAAGCAAATGACCAAAAGATTTTTACTCATCAAGATATGTTCCAAGTTGGGTTGTCCTCACTTCAGAATTTCTTCTGTACTTAACATCTTTTGGTGCTACATGGAAAGAATTGTTTTTTGGAAGTGCAGATATAGCAGTGAATTGTGGTTTTTTTTAAAACAATTGGGGTTAAGTAACTTACTCAAGGTTACACTCAAGGCCAGTTATTTCTGGGTGTGGTGCTAAGTATCAGAGTGCAGATTCAATCCCAGGTCATCCCGACTCTGGGGCCAGTGCTCTTACTCACTGCGCCACCTGGCCGCCCCTAGCAGTGAATTGTTGAAGTTCAATACTATATAGAACTAAAATATTAATTGCTAACTTCTCGAGAACCATTGTTCTCCAAACCTGAGAGAGAAGTCCTTGCTATTTTAGGGTCATAGATTTCAGAGGGAGATGGGACCTTAAAGGTCACTTTGATCAACTCCCTCCTTTGACAGATGAAGAAATTAAAGCCAAGAGAAGTAAAGTGACTTGTTCAAGGTCACACATGTAGTAAGTGATAAATCCAGAACTGGATATTAGGTCCTCTTAATCTTGAGGTCATTAGGTAACAGTTATCTGATCAATGAAATCATTATTTCATCTAACTTGAAAAGAACTAGGAGTAGTTACAGAAATATGCCCATCAGAGATAGTTTCAGGGTATCAAAGAGTAGACAGAGTTGTATATTATAAACTAATTGTTACAATATCTTGCTGTGCTTGTTGTTATGTGCTTGCTGCTACACATTTTTTTACCACGTCTCCTGAGTATTTGAAGAACTAGAATTATCTATTCTACTCAGTGTATTTCCCAGCTAGTGTAATTAATTCTATACAAAGAAAATAAAATGCCCAAATAATATTATTTTAAAGAGTTTCATGTCGCTTATTTGAACTATGAATTATAATGACAAATTGACATTTTAAAGTTCTATAAATCTTGGACTGAAAAATGACAATGTAACATCCTTTGACCAGACTCTCAACTGTCTAGCCTGGTCTGGCCACATTCAAAGCAATGTGCTCACTACAGGACACCACATTTTAGGATAAACATTGAAAGTCAGAGAGCAAAGGAAGGTGAAGCAGAATGGAGAGAAGCATAAAAGGATAGAGAATGCTCTCCCCAGGAAATCAGGAGCAACAAACCATACCAGAGAAGACTGTTAACCTCACAAGCTATTAGCCCTAGCTCACTACCTGACTGAAGACATTTGGTAGCATTCTTGTAGCACAGACTGTATAGGAGAATGTTGTGGTAAACATGTTACTTAGGGAAATGTGTATACAAGGAACTGAAAGGGGGCATATGCTATGTACTAGAAAATGTTAAATTCAAGGGAGCTAAATGCAGCATCATTTGGATGCTATCTTGTTGAAAATGGGGCAAAAATGGAAAGAATACATCTGTGTGAAAGCATGGATTACTAGCACTCAGAGATGGTCTTCAGAAGAGTTAGATTAGAAGGATGCCTATCCGGTGTGACAGAAGGGGTGCTAGGCATAGGGCATCCCCAAATAGCTCTCTGCCACTAGCCTCTTCCACTCTCCAAGAAGCCTGTATTAAAATTCAAATAAGCCCTAATCAGTAAACCCATTGGCAAGGATTAGTTTAATAGCTAGAGGAAAGCAAAACACCATCAAAAATAGGATAAAATATAAGTATTTGGGTTGGCATAGAGGAGAGTGGGGAGAGGAGGCAGAACAAGACCAAGGGTAAACTTTACTTATGGTCCAATTTTGCTTTGTCACATTGGTTTCTTGATTGGCTCAGTTACAAGCAGTTTGAAAGTTCTCTGTGAAGTAAAATTGAACCAGCAGAGGACCAGGAAGAGGCCACTCACTTCATTAAAGGAGGATGATAGTCTCTTATTTTGTTTTCCTTTGGTTCTGAATAACTTTATAAAAATGAAGTCTTCTCTTATTTCCCTTTGGTGGTGGCAAAACACCAAGCCTTCTTTGGAGAATTTGATCTGAGAGATGCAGGTCAATGACGATAGTCTTCCTTGCCCCTCTCCTCTTCCGGCTGCCACAATTTGAGCTTCCTCTCTACCCAGAGCCTTGGCTTTGATTTCTCCACTATGTGATCAGCACAAGATGCTAGTGTCAGGGGGAGCATTATGAACAGAATAAACAAGACCCTATCAGATGCTTAGTTAATACTTGTTAACTACTTAATAGAATGAAACTAACAGTGTTGAGGCTTGCTTTGATCTGGTTTTGTTTTATATTAGTTTGAGATTTACTGATACTTGCAACTAGCAAATAGTAAATATTTAGCTCTGTATGTATTATACTAGGAATAGGGAAACCTGCAGGTGAATTCCCATGAAGACTGGGTCTTGCCCTTGCCAACTTGATAAAGCCAGCAATCTACACAAACAGGAGATAACTCCATTCTTTATCTACAGTGTTAAGAACACAAGAAAACTCTAATTTATCAGCCACATCCTAAAAGACCTTAATATGGGAATACTGCTTTTGGTGATTCACACTATCTCTGTGTTGTCACGACATCTCTGATTCTGTCTTTGTCTCTCTTGTTTCTGTGGATCTGGGTTTGTTTAGCAGCTGTGAACATTTAACTATATACCTCTGTCTCATCTACTGTTTCCACGTTTCCCCCCACCTCCTCTGCTTTTCTCTTTAATCTCACATTTGGTATCCTTTCCTTCCTCTGGTTTCCCAACTTTTGCTTTCATCTCTCTTAACCAACCATACTAAAATGAAACATATCAAATGTTATTTTTATTATTTTCTTCATTTATTTTACTCCAATACTATAGATCAATATTCATAAAACACTGCTTTTAGCATGTAACATTTCTGTACACAAACACTTAAAATGTTTCCTTTATGTCTACTAAACTGAGTTCATTCTTTGCCTGGCTTCCATGGACCTGCATGATATACCACTGCCCTTTCTAAACAACTTATTTCCTATTATTTCACCTTTGAACTTTGCTTTAGTCAGTCATTTGCCTCTTTGTCTGAATGGCCATTAAGCTCAATCCCTTTTGTTTATATTATTTCCATCGCTTATTATGCTCCTTTTCTTCTGGCAATCTAAATTTTACTACTCAAGGCTGAGATTGAATACAATTTCAAATATTTCAAATATTCTCCTCAGCTCTGTTTTTTTTTTAAACCAAGAATGCTTGAAAGTCCTCTATTCTATCATAGTTCTACTTTTTCCTCTATAGTCTTACATTCAATTTTTAGGATGTTACCCTTTAGTGGAAATCTATGTCTTTTAGAATATCATTTTCCAAAATTTCTCTTCTTTTAAGTGGTTTCAGCATAGTTCAGAGGGGTATAAGAAGTCCACTATTCAGGTAAATTTTTCTCCCTCCTTATGCTCTAAGCTTATGTAATCATACCATTTTTTTCCACTTAAGAGCTCTAATTCATTTATTTTTATCTTTAGTTTTATTTCTTTCAGTCTTTCTTGGAGTCCTGGTGGTCAAACCATTATTTCCTCTGGGATTTTACTTATATTTTTGTTCAATTATTGTCATCTTCTGGGATTATCTATTGGGCTTCTCTTAACCCATAATAACTTTCATTTAATTTGAAGTTTTCTTCTCTTAGTTTCAATTCCTAGATTGGAACTTGGGTCTTATCATCTATGTAGTATAGAGGTTGAGGTTGCATTTCTGGATGAGGTGGCTGGAATCAGGCTTTGTCCTATTTCACAGGCTTATGAGCCTGTCTCCTTGTAGCCCAGTGTGAGTGTTGGCCTCATCCCATTTTTGTCTCCTTACCCATGCATTATCCCCAGGTCAGTTGGATGTTGGAATTCAGGCTAGTCTTGGGGCCCCTAGAAGGCTCCCCAGAGCATAAGCTGCATGGGAAATGCTCTGGCCCTTTCCTCCACTTTGACTTCAGTGGCAGATTTGCCTTCAGGTCTCTTGGAGGGCCCCCAGGGACAGGTGCAATGCCAAGATTATCTTATGGACAAGTGACTAGGTGCTGGATCTGTCCCTCACTTTTGGTTCCAAAAGATCAAAGTCAAGACTGCAATGACTTCAGATTCTGTTGATATGAAATTGGCTTCTCCTTCATCCCCACAGAGGATTCCTACTCCAATCACTTGCAGTCTTCTTGTAGGCTACCTTCTTGTAGGGTTAATAATAACATCATTTACACAGAACCTTAAGCTTTATAAAATGTTTTACACATACTATTACATTTAATCCTCTCAACAACCCTATGAAGTAGGTGCTATTATTATGCCCATTTTACAAACGAGAAAGCCAAGATTGAGAGAGTTTAAGTAACTTGCCTATGATAAGATAACACAGCTACTAAATATCTGAGAAGGGATGTTAACTTCTCGACTCTTGACTTTAGTTCTCTTTCCTTTGGCCCACCTAGTTGCCATTTTGTTCAGTCCTGGACTGGATGGAACTGATTCCTGTTGCTTCTCTTTCATTTTCTTCATCTACTGCCCATTTAAATATTTACTAGCAAGTTTGTTGGAAGGGTTGGAATTCACTTCACTTCACTTCAACATCTTAACTTGAAGCCTCCAACAACCTTCCCATGAAGTCTTCTCTGCCCATTGCAATACGTATGGATGATATTATATTTTGTGCTAGTATCATACTTAAAGTCAGTACCATATTAATTAGCTTTTAATTATGCTCTACTTATTTTACATGTGTTACTGCTTTTCTCCATAATTATAAGTACCCTGGCAAGAGTAAAAAAGCACACACACACACACACACATACACACACACACACACATACACATTCTGTATATCACCTAGTACAGTGTAAGACACATAGTAGGTTCTTAATAAATCCCAATGATTAATCAACCAGTATTTATTGATTGAATAATCAATGTTGCTAATTTAATTGATAAATGTAATTTTATTTTTTATAGCTTTTAAAATATCCTAACAGTTGCTTTAAAAGCTATTGTCTCAACTGCATTCTTTCTAATGGGTCAGAAATCTATTGTCCCTCACATTGCTGCACATTGTATAAATATAGATGCATCTTGCTTTATGCCTTCTGAAAAGCTGATCTTTTTGCATTTTTGTAATTCAGAATTTCATTTACTATTTGTGCCACCCCCTCTGCTTTTCCTGTCATGGGAAGGGAAGTTTAGATTCTCTTAAGAAACAATCAAATTCTAACCTAGTTACATCAAGCCTCAGATCAGGGGCTACCTCGTATTACAGTTCTTTCCTGATTCCCCAAGTGTTAATAATCTTACCTTCTCATTGTATATATCTTATATTTTATCAACATATGCATATTTTCCCCTAGTAGAAATATAGAACTATTTCATCTCTTCTTTTTTGTCTTAGAAATACCCTGCTCTAACACCTAGTATAGTTCCTTATTCAAAGTAGCTACTTGATTGAACATAAATTTTAGTAACATGTTCCATGATAGAAGCTGTTCCCCTAAATGATCCAGAATATATTTCCAATATACTTTAAATAATTTAAATCTCTAAGGAATTTAAAAAATGTAATATAGATAGGTTATATCGCCTCTCCAGTGTACCCCCAATCCCACTGACTTTCAGAACTCTGTGAAAACAGAAAGAAAAAGATAAATAATATAGGGTCAAGAGTGCCTTGGACTAGTCAGTCATCATCAACAGGTCATTTCTAGAGGGCAAAAAGAGTTCTTTTTCAGTGGAATTTCAAATTAATACATTGATTAGCATGTAGAAAAGTACTCTCCATTTAATACACATTTGTCAATAAATGTGAGAGGGAAAACTGCAGAGAAAGTCAGTTTTATGCTTTACACAAACATGTCCTCTCCAAAGGAATACTTTCTTTTTATTACCCTCTATCATAGAAAGAAATGTATACACACCATTCACACAAGTTTTTATCCTTGCACATTTAAAAAATTTCTACCCTTTTTTATAATGTGGTCTCCCTGAAGTCTCAATGTGAAATAATCACCAAGCATTTAGCTATGAAACTTCATTAACTATGAAATCATATTTCTTAAGACTCCCATACAAGTCATCTTTCATCTTTTGGAAAAGAAAAAAGGGGAGGGGAGTAAACAAAAAGAAAATCATAAAAACTGGGGCACAGTGAATAGAGCACTGGCCCTAGGGTCAGGAGGACCTGAGTTCAAATTGAGCCTCAGACACTTAACACTTACTAGCTGTGTGACCTTGGGCAAGTCACTTAACCCCAATTGCCCTGCCTTCCAAGAAGCAAAAAAAAAAAAAATCACAAAAACAATTACATACCAATTGCTGTCATGTAATCCCAGCGGTCAATGAGGCACATGTTAAAGATGAGGTGGTCTGATGTTCGCCCCTGTCCAATTAGTGAGATGTGCCTCTCCAAATTTTGGCAGACAGCTGAAGTCCAACCAATGAGAAACCAAAATACTATCAGGAGAATCACTGCCAGCATCCTCATGACCCGGCCACCAGTCATATAGGGGATACGCTGAGCTGTTCGTGAAAGGAAAACCTTCAAAACCCTGGAAAAGCAAATGATAGGAATATTACAGGGTAAGCTGTGTAAAAAATGAAGAAATTGAGTGATACCTAGTCCTTCTAGAGGAAAATAGGACTGAGGGATTTAAAACTGAGAGAGATCTTAGACATCTAACTCCATTCTGTTATAGAGGAGACAGCTGAGACCAAGAGAAGTCAGTCTACTTGTCCAAGGTCACACAACTAATTGATAAATAACAAAGTCAGGGTTCGACTCAGGGTTCTCTGTCTCCAAATATGGTACTGTTTCTATTAGATGCTTGGCAACTTCAAAAACCAAGGACCACCTCTTCTGAAGTTTGCTGTTGCAACTTTTTTTAATACAAGTCAGATAAAATGTTAAGATTTGGATAACTCTTATTACATTTCATTCTAATTTATTTTCTAATAATGAAATAGGCTATCTTGTGGGGAACTTTTTCAAGTATGTCACAGATTCTCTTTACAATGTTTTGTTTTATTTTTTTCCAGGGAAAAATACCGGGGACTTAGACAAATCTCAAGGCAATTATTGTTACTTAGACAAAACTAGCCTTTTATGATTGAGATATTTTAAACAACAGAACATTACTTTCTTGGATTTTTTCTCATGCACATAATTATATGTTGCCCCTAGCCTTTTGGTCTCATTTTTACTGCAGTGGTAGCATATTGAGAGCTTTCTGAAACTTATTCACAAGATCCTCCTTCAAGAGTACTTTACATTATTGCCAAAAACAATAATGAAAACAGTCAATGTTTCAATTCAAACACTAGCTTTATGTAATAGACTATAGCATTAAGGAGCTACACTGAGTCAGAACATAGATAATTAGGGTTTTGTTTTTTTTTCTGGGAAAAGTTCTTCATTCGATTTAAGGAATGATTTAGTGTGTTACCAAAAGACTCATGAGGATCCTTCATTCAAAAAGCACTGAGTCTCATTTCCCAGATGCCATTACTTCTCTAGTTCCATTCAGGGCAGGACGATAATACAGCTTCTCAGGCTAGCTGTTCTGTCTCCTGAACACATCAGACCTGAGTCACAACAACTCAGCCTGCATCTCTTTCCCTAGAGACTCAGCCAGATACTTCACAATGCTCAGATTGTGGAATGAAACCAGAGAAATCAGGTTAAAAGAGATGAGGAGGATCTGCAGGCACTTAACAATGATAACATTTGAAGTGTTAACAAGATTATGTTCATCCAATTTGGCAAATGAATAGATTGTGCCTTTGCTAACTCTACTGTACTCAACTCAGTGGTTTATTTAAATGGTGACTCTGGGCAATGAAAAGATGTATGTAAGCTCATCAAAGGGGCATTTGTCAAGTATAAGAAAATAATATTTTGTTTGTCACTTCTGTGTTCTAGGTTTACCAAACATTCATTTTGTAGAATAATGATGTAATTAATTATAACCACTCTCTTACATGTATCATTACATTATTTGTTCTTTAGTTATTAAAGTGTGTTTGAAGTTAAAAGCTACTTTGTCCTTCATCCTTCTCAAAATCATCTTAATATTTTGTACGTCTTTGATGCAATCACCACACTCTGCTCTGCAGTGACTTCTTTGTGTCTATTTCTTCTTATTACTCTTATTAGACCATAAAAAGCCCTGATATTTGAACATCATTGGAGCAACCCCCAGGAACCACCCAAGTTTTCTCTTCTTCAGGCTAAATGACCCTGATTTCTTAAATGGACTCTTCTGTCACATGAACTGTGGACCCTTCACTCCCCTAATTACTCTCCACTGGCCACTCTCAGGTTTATCAATGTCCTTCCAAAATGGGGTGCCCCAAAACAAACCTAGTAGTCCAGAGGTAGTCTGACCAGGGCAAAGTAGCAACCAATTAACAAATATTTCTTAAGTACCTACTATATTCTCAACACGAGGCTAAACACTATGGAGGAAGTACAGAATAATAAATATTAGACATACTCCCTGCCCTCAAGGAACTTTTAATCTAGTTAGGGGGTGACAAGAACTACACACCTGAAATAACTAGTAGGAAAAGGAGGGAAAAGTGTGCAGGAGGAGAGTCCATGCCAGTTCTAGTATCCAACACTGCATGGAGAAAGGTACAATAGAACCTCTCTGCCTCCTTCAAACACAACACAACAGATGTGTTAGCATACACAGCAAATGCACAGGGATGTCAAGGATGCAGGACTGCTGCCTTCAGAGATGGTGCAAGCAAAGTGTTACCAAGAGGCAGTTAGCACATCTCTCACATAAAAGACCTTTACTCTAGCAATAGTTTTGCCGCTAACTAGAGATGTAAATCAGTGAATTCAGAGAAGAAACCTTTAAAAATGTTTAGTCTGAATCCTTTATTGAACAAACAAAGAGGTCAGTAGACCTGGGTTGTCTCCAAAATGATAGGAGGAATCAGTAGCAAATGTGGAAATCAAATTGAAGTTTTTGGACTTGTAGTCTAGAACTATTTCCTTTACCCATACTACTTAAGAACTCAGAGACTCAGGTTCCTTAGCTGTAAAAGTAGGATGCTAATATCTTCCTTGTTTACATCATGAGACTGTTGTGAGAATCAAATGAATTAGTATCATAGTATTCGAGTTGGAAAAGGACTTTAGATATCATTTAGTCCAATTTCCTCATTTTATAGTTGGAAAAAACAGAATCAAAAAGTGGAAGTAATTCTGCTGAAAGACACAGAACTATTAAGTGATGCATTCAGGCTTTGAACCCAGTTCTTCTGAACCTTTTAACTCTAAGTCAAATATTCCTCTCTTCATATTGCTCCTCATGAAATTAAGTATAAGCCTACAAAATATGGAAATGTAAGATATTGTCTCCAAAATGGCTTTGGGGTTATATCAGTAATTCATTTCCAATGCACTCACTGTTCTATCCAGACTGTATTATGATCACTTGTTTAAGATATTTTCTTTTAACATCTGATTTCATCTTTGTATTCCTAAGAGCTACTACAGTGCCTTGAATATAACTGCTGTTTAATAAACATTTATTTTTAGTTTAAAAATCATTGGTCATAGTGTTTTGGAAGCTTTGGAGAATTCTTGTATGTTTGCTTTATCCTTAAAAAAAAAATTCTCTCCTTTTTTTACATTTATCCCCAGGGGGCGCTGTTGGCCCTCTCTAAGTCACTACTCCAGTCCTTCATTTCTACCAACTCCCTCCATCATTTCTCTTACCCTCCTTGTCAGTTCTCTCCTCCCTTCTCCCTCCACACTCCTCCCTAGCAAAATGGTTGCTATTTATATTCCCATTTCTCCCTTCCTTTCTCAGTTGCTTCCCCAGACTCAACTCTGTTTTGATGGGCCTCTTAATGATAGGAGTAGAAGAGGCCGGACCTCCACAAAGGATCATAAATTAGCTCCTGAAGGAGTGTTAAATATAATTTTGCCTAATGTCCTTATCATATAGACAAGGAAATTGGACCCCAGAAAAGGTTAACTGATTTGTCCAAGGTCTCTGCGCTCCAAAATTCCTTCTCACTTTTCTAATTTCATTAAAATAGTCTATTTGACTGATCCCTAAAGTGGGCCTCTCTTTGTCTACCTAACAGCTCTGAGATCTATTTATGCAAAGGGTGGCAGCTTTTGCCTTACCCAGCTGATTTTACCCATTGCTTAAATTTTCAGACAAAAAAAAATGTGATTTGAAGTATATCTCTGTGAGTATAACAGGGTTTTAGAAAGAACAAATATTTATTTCCTTACAACTTTTCTATTCCCCTTCAGCAAAAAAATAAAATGTAGTTTTTTTCCCTTTTCCTACCTCAATATCTACAGAACTATATTCATTTCCTCTCGCAAAAATCCCCAGAAAGTCCATAGTCATAAATGGCTAAGGCTTTGATATTTACATCTGCAATATTCTCTGTGTGTAAATCTCTACTAGCAAAGATTGAAACCTCCATTCCCCTCCCCACCCCCATGCTTTCTCATATTTTGAAACTTCACCTTTCCACAAATCTTCCATAGAGAATTCACCACACACATTGGAGGCCTTCCTCGGTTGTTTTAATATTAAATGCGCAACAGCACAATGCCCTGGCCATCCATCTGTTTTCATTCTCCCTCCCTGTCAGTCTGATCTTAGGAGTATTTGTAAAGTTCCTTTAAGTTCTGAGACATTGTGATCCCTGGATGATTTTTTTAAAAATATTATTTTAATTGTCCCTAAGATTAAATATAAACCTTCTGACTGGAATTTAAATTCCATTAAAATTTGGCTGCAGCCTACCTTTCTAAATTGATTTCATATTACTCTCCCTTATATACTCGTTCTAATCAAATTGGGTTATATGCAGCTCCCCCAGTATGATATTTGATATCTCACTGCCAGATCTTTGCAATACAACCTATAAACAGACCATGCCTAGAACATTGTCCTTTTTTATCTTGACCTTTTGGAATCCTTAACATCCTTCAAGGCATTGGGGCTACCTCCTACATGAGGACTTTTTCTTCTCCTGTCCCTTGAAATTAATTTGTTTTTACTTTGTACATCTTTTTTTTTTTTTATTTACTTACATTTGAACACATTTTCTTACCCCAGTAGAGTGTAATCTTCTTTAGGGTAGGAATTATTTTGATTTTGTCTTCAAATCTCCAGCACTTAGGCCCCATGCCTTATACACAGAAGAGCTTAATAACTGTTTGTTGAATTGAAGGGATTTAAAATTTTGGAATCCTGTTTAGATTCTATGTAGGAATCCTCTATGACATTCATGACTACTCTAAGGAAGCATGTCTCCCTGGTTTATGTCTTGCTTGATGTAATGTATGTGGCAACCAAACTGGCCTGTACATAGCAATCCATCTTTGGGTATCTGCAATTTGTAAAAAAATGTCTCTGCTAACCTCATGCCTAGAATGTACTGCCTTCTCACCTCCACCTCAGAGAATCATTAGCTTCTTTCAAAACTCAGTTATGTGTCACCTCTAACAGGAAATGTATCATGATTTCTCTAGTTTCTTCGGCCCTCCCTTGACCAAGAAATTATTTTGTATTTAACTTTCTGTGCAAATGAATACGCTGTTTCCCTTTCAATAGAAAACAAATACCTAAAGAGCAGATGCTGTTTCCTTTTTGTCAAAGTATCCTTAGTACTTAAGGACCTAGCACAGCACACAGCATGTAGCAAGTGTTTAACAATTGTTGTTTAGTCCTTTCAGTCATGTTTGACTCTTTGTGACCCCACCTAGGGTTTTCTTGGCAGACACTAGGGTGGTTAACCACTTCCTTCCCCAGCTCATGTTACAGATGAGGAAACTGAGGTAAAACAGGGTTCGGTGATTTGCTTAGAAGTGCACAGCTAAGTGTCTGAGGCCGGACTTGAACTCAGAAAAATGAATCTTCCCAAATCCAGGCCCAGCATTTTATCCACTGCATACCTACCTGTTATGTTTGATGATAATAGCTAGCATTTCGATAGTGCTTTAGGGTATGCAAAGCACTTACAAAGGAGTGTTTCATTTTATTCTTATAACAGCCCTGGGAAGTAGACACTATTATTATTCTCATCTTCCAGAGGAGGAGATTGAGGTTAAGTGACTTGCCTAGGGTCACACATCTAGTAAGTGTATGATGCTGGATTTGAATCCATGCTTTCCAGGTTTCAGGTCTAGTGATCTATCCATTGTGTCCTCACAACAATGCCTGTTGAATGTTTAATGAAAGGAAACATTTAGCAAATCCATCATTTCATAGTTTGGAGAATCTTAATGTTACAGATGCAAAGGAGATTGCAATAGAAGAATCTCCTAGTTCTGCATTTTGCTCTACCAAGTCAGTACTTCTCTGAAATAGAAAAGTAATGATTTTAAAAGGGTCTTATATTCTCCACATCAGTCCATTACTTGTATGACTATAAGTGTGTGTATTCTGTAGAAAATTGTGATAGTCTATTACCCACTTCATGTTTTTATTAAGGATAATTCCATCAATGTGTGCACAGACCAGAGAGGATATTAGGAATATAGATCTGGAGGTGGAAGACACCTCAGAAGTCAGCCATTCAAATTAATTCATTTTACAGTAGAAGAATTGGAAACCTAAAATGTTCACCTGACTTGTCCAAGGTCACGCAGACCCAGATAGTAAGGAGCTCAATCAATAAAGATGTCTTAGTAATAAAGAAGACCTACAATTATACTTTCTATGTTGGTGATTTTCTCTTTTTTTAACAGGTGATTTTAAAGTTGATTAGATTTGTCTCCAGTGTCAAGTCAAAAAATGAAGTAAAAATAGTGGCTTTTAGAATCTTTTCTAAAATATATATAGAAAATCAATCCTATAGCAGTACCTTTAAAAGTCTGTCACTTCCAGTATGACTTTCTGTCTTTATTTATTTTTTTAGGCCAAGTTACTCAGACCAACTTCACATTACGAGTACAATCCTTCCTAATTTCTCACATAATACACCAGGGAGTGAAGTGATAAGAGTTCAAATTTGCTGGTCTTCTAACATCATAGATGATTAGAATAGCTGTACTGTCCATGCCTACCATACCTTTTTCATAGCTTAACATTACATGTGACATCAAAAGTTATCTAATCCAAACCCAACATTTACAGATGGCAAGACCTAAAGCAAAAAAAAAAAAGTTTATTAATCTGCTTAAGGTGACAGAGTTAACCAGGACTTTCACTCACATGCTCTGGCACCATACTCAATGCTCTCTTCCAAACTACCTTCTGTTTTAGATTGTTATTTATTTTTCCTCTTTAGAATCTCCACTTAGAACATTGCAGACAGGAAACTCTTTATCTGACAACCTCTTCTTTATCTCCCTGTTATCCTTAATCCCATCCTCACTTAGCAGTTTACAAAAGAAGTCCCCTGTAATGAAACCTAGTTTAATGATCTCCATTTCTGTGCAAAACAACTCTTGGTCTTAAAGAAAGTGGGAATGTTCTGGTACTTGATGGTTCAGATCTCAAAGAGCAGTTCATTCAGACAGTCTTTATCCAAGCAATTGAGAGAAAATAAATAATTCTCCAGCATTGAATATCTTTGCCAACTTGGCCTCATACAATCATGCCAAAGATGGCAAAATCAAGTTACCATGTTATTTATTTTATGAAGACTCTAAGTCATCACCTGGACATTTGGTCCTAATACATTAAGACTTTTCTTCACAATTGTTTAGGTTAATCTTGGTTAATTAATTAAATTATACCAAGCCAACATTTAAATAGGGAAAGTGTTTGGTTTTATAATCTTACCTGAGCAATTTGGTGGGGGGGAACCTTAAAATTTTTCATTTGTATTGGGGGTTCTTTAACCAGAGTCCATCAGCTTGGTTTTCTTGGTTTTTTATTTAAAATTTGGTAACTGTTATTGATTTCCTTTGTAATATGATATATTTTATTTTAATTCACTTAAGAACGTTCTGAGGAGTCCATAGGCTTCACCAGACTGTCAAAGGGGTCCATGACAAAAAAAAAAAAAAAGACTAAGAATTCATGATGTATTCAGTGAAAATATAATTGCCCAAAACAGGTCTTATTGAATACCTACTTATATGGTACTGTCCAAGGTACAAGAAGGTTTAGGAGGTGAGTGTGAGGAGGAGAGAGCTACAAAGAAGCACAATCTATAATCTGTGCATTTCAGGAGTTGTGATCTAGATGGGATGATAACACAGGCCCAAATTATTATGACACAGAGTAATATAGGTGACAAGAGTAGTACAGGCAGCATTTTATCAAAACACTCTGGAAAGAGAGGTCCTTTCTGACTGTCTTAGGTTTCTGTTTGTATCCCCAACACTTAGCACAGCAATTTGCACATAGTTAATAAATACTTCATTCATTCAATAAAGGTAGTTCAGTTTAGGAAATTTCTCAAGTGAAAAATTCCAGGTTTCCCCTCCTCTCTAGCAGTCTTTAGTCAGCTACTATCAGATAACTCATCAGTAGCAACTCTCTAAAGACCTATTTGAGGTGTCAGGGAGTCCTCAGGATCACTCATTGTATACATCTGACTTGAATGTATTTAAAGTAAAGTCTTCCTGCCTCCATGCCCTGTGCCACCCAGCTGCCTTAGGTTTCCAGTTGTTTTTTTTTTTTTTTACTGGCCTCAGCTACAGTTAGGTAAATCAGTATACACTAAGAAAGGCACCTTGGCAGAGGAGGAACATATTTAAAGAAACAAATATTAAGGGTTTATTCATTTATCTTCTAAGCCAAATTAAGGAGAAGATGAACAATAAGGATTTACTATTTTTATTCTTTAATCCTATCAGAGCATGACTGAATCAATTCTCTCTAAGTAAGAGGTATCAGACTAGTTCTTGAAAAGAAGTGGGCCTGGGAGAACTGTATCATCCAGCCGATCAAGCAAATCCTTGGCATTAAATAGTATTCTCCATAGATCTATTAGGGAGAAGGGAAAGGAATAAGCATTTAAGTGTCTACTATGTGCCAGGAACTGTGCTAAGCATTTTATAAATGTTATCTCATTTGATTTTCACAACTACCCTATCAGGTGGGTGCTATTATTATTATCTTAATTTCTATAGTTTAAGTAAACTGAGGCAGATAGAAGTTATATAACCTCCTCAGGGTCACACATAGTAAGTATGTGAGTCTGGAGTTTAACTCAGGTCTTTCTGACTCTAGGCCCAGTACTCCATCCACAGAACCATCTAGCTTTCTCTACTATAACTAATTTTTAAACTTGAATCATAAGATAGATCATAGAATGGGGGTGGAAATCTTAGAAGTCATCTATTTCGGCAGTCAGTCGATAAACATTTACCAAGTCTTTACTATGTGCCAGACTCTGTTAAGTACCAGGGATACAAAAAAAGGCAAAAACAGCCCCTGCCCTCAAGGAGTATACATTCTAAATGGGGAGACAGCACGGAAATAACTCGGTACATACAAATGGAGCATAACGTGAAAGGAGAAAGTCTGAGCAGCTAGGACCAGGAAAATCCTCCTGCCAAAGTTGGGATTTGAGTCAATCTCCTTATTATAAAGATGGGGAAATAAAGAAGTTAAAGTGATTTGTCCATCATCACATGAGTGACTTGTGACATAACCCAGTTTTGGGTCCTCTGGTTCCAAGCTCATCTCTTTTTTTGGTGCACCGTGCCACTTTGCTAATTGTAATCATAAGAACTGAGTGTGATGCTCTTCTCTCTGTGACTTTGGGCAAATTATCCAACCTTGCTGTATTCCATTTTCCTCATTTATAAAAGGGAAGGGTTACACACAATATACTAACATAAGATCAAAATGGATACATGATTTAGACATAAAGGGTGATATGATAAGCAAATTAGAGGAAAAGGTACTATTTTACCTGTCAGTTTTATGGATAAGGGAAGAATCTAGGACCGAACAAAGAGACAGAGTACATTACAGGATATAGAATTGATCATTTTGACCATATCAAATTAAATAGTTTTTTGCACAAACAAAATCAATGTATCAAAGATTAGAAGGAAAGTAGGAAACTGGGAAAAAATTAGAGCAAATTTCTCCAACATAGGCTTCATTACTCAAATATATAGAGAAGTGAGTGATATTTATAAGTCATTGCCCAATTGATAAATGGTCAAAGGATATGGACAGGCAGTTTTCACAAGAAGAAATCAAAGTTATCTATTTTGTTGTTGTCTTTCAGTCATTTAGTCATGTCCAATTGTTCATGACCCTATGGACCACAGCACAGTAAACCCTTTTGTTGTCCACTGCCTCCTGAAGTCTCTCTAAGCACCTATTCATTGCTTCTGCGACACTTTCTATCCATCTTATCCTCTGTCATCCCTTTTTCCTTTAATCTTTCTCAACACCAGGATCTTTTCCAATGAGTTCTGTCTTCTCACCATGTGGCCAAAGTATTTAAAATTCAGCTTCAGTATTAGTTCTTCCAGTAAATCATCTCAATTAATTTAAGTATTGATTGACTTGATCTCCTTGCTGTCCAAGGGATTCCCAAACACCAGCACTACAATTTGAAAGTGTTGATTCTGCAGCACTCAGATTTCCTTATAGTCCAACTCTCACAACCATCCACTGCTAGCAGAAAAACCAAAACTTTGACTATATGAACCTTTGTTGGCATGATGATGTCTCTGCTTTTTAGTATGGTGTCCATATTTGCCATAGTTTTCATTCCAAGAAGCAAGACTTTTTTAATGTCATGACTACAGTCACTATCTGCAGTGATCTTTGAGCCTAAGAATATAAAATCTGAGACTGCTTTCATTTCTTCTCCCTCTATTTGCCAGGAAATGATGGAACCAGTTGCCAATATCTTAGCTGTGTTTTTTAAGCTAAGGTTCAAGCTAACTTTTATACTCTCTTCTTTTATCCTCATTAAAAGGTTTTTTAATTCTTCACCTTTTGCCATCAGAGTGGTATCATCTGCATAGTTGAAATTATTGGTATTTCTCCTGGCAACCTTTATCCTGGCTTTTTATTCATCCATCCTTATAATTTGTATGATGTAGTCTACATGAAAGTTAAATAAAGTCACAAAATATAGCCTTATCATACTCCTTTTTCACTTGTAAACCTATCAGTTGGTCCATTTTTAGTTTCAACTGTTGTTTCTTGCCCCACATACAGGTTCCTAAGTAAAAAGGTAAGAAATTCTGGTACCCCCATCTTTTTAAAGACTTGCCACATTTTGTTTGACCCACACAGTCAAAGGCTTCAGTCTAGTCAACAAAGCAGAAGTAGATTTTTTTGAAGTCTCCTTTCTTTCTGCATAATTCTGTGAATGTTGGCAACTTGGCCTGTAGTTCCTCTGCTTCTTTAAAAATCAGCTTGCTCTTCAAGTAATTCTCATTTCACATATTGCAGAAGCCTAGATTGCAGAATCTTAAGCATGCCCTTGAAATAGGTGTAACTGTTCAGTAATTTGAATATTCTTTGGCATTGTCCTTTTTTTAGAATTGGAACATAAATTGATCTTTTCTAATCCAGTGGTCACTTTTGAGTTTTCCAAATTTGATGTGGTGTATAGTCCTTTAACGGTATCATCTTTTAGGATTTTAAATATCTCAGGTAGAATTTTGTGACCTCCAGTAATCTAATTTTTAGCAATTGATTTCATTCTTCAGGATGTCTAGCTTTAGATCAGTAACTATACCATCATAGTTATTAGTGATGTTAATATCTTTCTTTCCTAGTTCTTCTGTATATTCTTGCCACCTCTTCTTAATCTCTTCTATTTATTTTAAGTCCCTACCATTTTTGTCTTTTATCATGTCTCCTTTTACATGAAATGTTCCCTTGATATCTCTATACAGTGACTTAAAACAAGACCTGGAGCTGACTGTGCCTCAGATCATTAGTTCTTGTTGCAAAATTTAGACACAATTTGAAAAAAGTAGGGAAAATCATCAGACCATATAAGTATTGAATAAATAACATTCTTTATGAATATGAAATAGAAATGATAAATAGATTTAAGGGATTACATCTAGTAGATAGAGTGACTGAAGAACACAGGTTCCCAATATTGTATAGGAGGCAGCAACAACAACAACAACAAAAAATTCCAAAGAAAAATGAACAAGAAAGCAAAATGGCTGTCTGATGAGGTTTTCCAAATAGATGAGGAAAGAAGGAAAGTTAAATGGAAAGGAAAAAAGGAAAGATATCCAACTGAATGCAGAATTACAGAGAATAACAAGGAGAGATAAGAAGGTTTTCTTTAATAAGCAATGTGAAGAAAAAGATGAAAATAATATAATGGGAAAGATGAGATCTCTTAAAAAAATCAGAGATATCAAAGGATCATTTCATTCAAAAATGAACATGATAAAACCTATCTATATTAGTATGAAAAATGCTCTTAATAACTATTGATTAGAGAAATTCAAATTAAAACAACTCTGAAGTATCCCATTTCTCAGATTGGCTAATGTGAAAGAAATGGAAGATGTTGGAGGGGATGTGGAAAAATTAGGACAAATACATTGTTCTTGAAGTTGTGAACTGATTCAACCATTCCAGAGAGCA
The DNA here is from genome assembly GCF_028583685.1 of Petaurus breviceps papuanus. Lineage (NCBI taxonomy): Eukaryota > Metazoa > Chordata > Mammalia > Diprotodontia > Petauridae > Petaurus > Petaurus breviceps. Next base: position 17,549,012 of record NW_027185777.1, on the reverse strand, counting down.
ACTTGAAACTATGCCCAAAGAGTTATAAAACTGTATATCCCCTTTGACCCAGCAATATAACTACCATGTCTGTACCCTAAAAAGATCAAGGAAAAGGACCTATGTGTACAAAAGCATCTATACCACAAAATTTAAAAGAATTTGAGTTTCATATTCTGTTTCTATTTCACTCCTCTTGCTTTTGTGGTAGCAAGCAAGAGAATGCTCATAAATTTTGGAATGGCTGAACAAGTTATGATATATAATTGTGATGGAATGCCATTGTGCTATAAGAAATGATGAGCAGGATGCTTTCAGAACAACCTGTTAAGACTTACATGAACTGAGGCAAAGTGAAATGAGCAGAACCAGAAGAACATTGAACACAGTGACAACAATTTTGTAAGATGATCAACTGTAAGTGACTTAGCTATTCTCAGCAATACAATGATCCAAGACAATTCCAAAGAATTTCTATGAAAAATTCTAACTGCATCCAGAGAAAGAACTGATGGGGTCTGAATGAAGATCAAAACATAGTTTTTTTTTAAAGTTATCATACTTGAGGGTTTTTTGTCTGTATTTTCTTTTGTAAAATGTCTAATAAAGAACTGTTTTGCATGACTGCATGTGTGTAATCTATATCAAATTGCTTGCCTTCTCAATAAGAAGCAAGAGGAGTGAAGGAGAATATGAAACTCAAATTCTTTTAAAGAATTTAAAAATATTTTGTTCACATATAATTGAGAAAAAATAAAATTTAAATGTGAAAAAAGGAAAGGTTAGGTTACATGTCTTCAAAGGTCCCTTACAATTATACTTTCCTTTTGTGATACTATGATACTACATAAATTTTTCTGTATTATGAGCATACAAACTATGACATAGGATCTGGTCCTTGCCAGTGAGCTTACAGTATAACTATAGAAGCCATATTCTACAGTGATTTCTTATTAACAGCTCTGTATATTCTAAAATGAAATTCAACTGTCTACATACGCAGCTTTAAGCAGTTTTATTACAATAAAGCTTAGGTACCTAAAGCTGAGCTGTTAGTTCTCTAATCTGTGCACACTTCAGCTCCTCATCAACAACCTATCCAGAATGGTAGTCATTTTGTAATTTATCTGAAAGTTATAAGGCATTCCTATGATTCTTTGAAAAAAAAAAGCCCATATAAGTCCCTTTAAAATATAGTATCATAATTTTGAGCCTTCAGTTAAAGTGTCAGATAAGAAATTTGAGAATTTTAGATTGGGTAAGAGGATTAGAGACCATTATATACAATTCCCTCATTTTTCAGGTGAAGAAACTGAGGCACAGAAAAAGGTTTTAGGTAAGTAACAGGTAAAAGTCCTGTGCTTAGAGGCAAAGATGAGACTAGAACTGACAGCTCTGAACCCCCTAATTTAGTTCTGCTGACATTTAACCACAAGGAAATTCTCTTAATTTCTTTGGTCTTGGTTTCCTCATCTGTACAAGGAGGGATTTGGACCTTTCAGCTATAAATCAATGATACTATGATTCTACAGAACCTTCCGATATGTTTTTGTAAAATTCAATGTGTTGACAAGAGCAAACACACACAAAGTAATTTAGCAGTCCAAAGGCTTGCTATTTTCCTCTTTCTTAATGTGTCTACCTTTATTTTTTTTTCCACTAAAAACGTGCAGAAGGATTTCTACTCACCAGCCAATGTCTATTGCAATCCTATCTCTTTCCATTTGAATAGTAATAACAAAAAAAAAAAAACATACAAAAGGCAGCAGGCCTTAGGCCTAACTTAATGTCTATTAATCTCTTAGATTTCAATGGCAACTAGGAATATAAGTGTGAATGTTAAAAGTTATCAAGTTATTATTATCCTGTTGTAAAATCTAAAGCAACTCAATTCCTCACACTTATCAAAAGAACTGTCAGATAAAGCAAGGCAAAGGGGATTGAAGGTCATTACCTATGTCAGGGAGCTTATCCACATCAGAGATGCCCCAGCCTGACAATCTACTTAATTAAATGAAATTGGCATCACTTTCTTAGAATTTTACTCTTAGAAGAAAATTGAAGAGAATATTTGATATATTTGAGAATATAGCATGAGCTACTCTATAGGCTTAATCATATTTATGCTAAAAAAGACATTGTTATTCCCTGCACAAAAGTAATTTTCATTTACTCCATGTGAAAGTTATAGAAGATTTTGCCTTTTTTTTAATCACTTAAATAGGCTTGCTCTTGTCCACCTAGAATTCAATCCAATTATTTGTTAAGATTTTGTCTTTTGTGTATATTAATGTTTTTAGTATGAACAAACAGGGCAGGAAAAAGAGTCATACACACACAGACACATGTATGTATGTATGTATGCATGCATTCATGTATGTATTTGTTATTTTAGGCCAATAGTGGGAGCATCCAAATTTCAAGGTCTCCTTTATTACTTGATCAAAGGGTGAAAATGTGAAATCAGGAAGCAAAAAATATGGGAAAGAAAGAAAAAAATCTAAGTTCCCTTTGAAAAGTATAAAGGAATGAACATTAGAATTCTGGAATGTGAAAGAAACCAGGGGTCTTACAGATCACCTTGGCTAATTTCCTCCTCCAATTTTATTAACTATATACTTAAGGTCACGGAGTTTTACTGACTTGCCAAAGGCCAAAGAATTAGTTGGTGGACAATGCTGATTCTCAGTGTCCACATTATACCAAAATTCAACTAGATAGTATCTGTTTTAGGGCAATTCACTCCAAACCTATTGATTAACTCTCTTGCTTTAACATTTTCTCCTTTAATGTCCTAATGTTCCTTTCTTTTCCTGTCCTCAGTTCCTAAATACACACTTTACCACATCTGTCTCCCGATTTTACTACTTTTCCTTTACGTAGCCATCTGTCAAGATTTTACCCATCTTTTGAGACCCAGATCAATGTCATTTAACTTTCATTTCTTTCTATCATTCATTTTACTTTTATGTGTAAATATAGCTTGTATCCACAATTAGAACATAAGCTTACTGAGGTCACAGACCATATCTTTGTACTTCTTTGTGTTTTCCACAGCACTCAAGCAACTATCTTACTTAATCTCTCTCTCCCTTTATAGACAATCTAGAAAAAAGTTGCCTATATAAGCTTCCTTCATTTTCTAACTTCCCACTCATTCGCCATCCCTTTGTAATCTGACCTCTGACTCTACCACTAAAATGAAATTGCTTTCTCCTTGGAAAGAATACAATTCTATATCCTGTTCAGTTTTCTCTTTCCTCTCAACAATCACTATCCTGTTAATGTAATCAGCTCCCATAGATTCAGTTATCTCTATGCAGATGAAACCAAAGTCTATGGTCTCTGAGTTATTAAATCCAATGAATATTTTTCATTCTCATACTTCTTGACTTTCTTACATTTGACCTGTTGATCACTTTTTTAAATTAAGAAATTGATGCCACTTGTTTTTATATTACCTTTATTTCTGAATATAGCCCTCAATTCTCCAAAGTCCAGTGACATATGCCTTATAACAAACAATAAAAGTAGAGGAAAAAACAAAGCAGACAATCCCTTAACTGAGTTTGGAAGACTATACGATGTTTCTTAGCCATTGTCACCTAGTTCTGCAAAGAAGGGAGGAAAGTACATTTTCTCATCTCTTCTATAGAGCCATGCTTGGTCAGTATAATTACAGAATTCATAGGGTTTTTTCTACAAATTTATATTATAGCCACGGTGTTTATTTTTTCCTACTTCTTCATTCTGCATCAGTTCATATTTCTTCCTAAATTTCTCTGAATTCTTCGTATTCATCATTTCTTACTCCCTCCCCCCCCCCCCCGGGGTTTTCATGACATTATTATCATATTGTTCTCCGACCTGTCTGATCATTCTTACTTGGTCTCCTACCCTGGAGCATTGTCTGCTTATCTTGCTGTCTATGACTAGGTGTACTCCAGAGGTCTTTATCCTGGGCTATCTTCTCTTTTCCCTTGACAATTAGTGTCCTGATGATCTCATTCCTTTCCATGGGTTCAATTATCATATCTATGCAAATGAAACCCCAAGTTATTTACGTAACTCCCACCTTTATATTGAGCTGTCTCAACAGAGTCACAGAAATATTCAGAGCCAAGATATAGCCAGGCCAGCAGATAGCTAGGGAAACATATAGTCAATGTCTGGCCCACAGTAGGAAAAAAGGACAAAGAAGCCCTGAGAGGCAAAAAATTTAGGTTTTTTTCAAAACTATTACTAGGGAAATTACCAGCATCTGTTTGAGGACTGTCAGGGTCACAGCAAAAGATTGAGATAACCATGGGTTTAGAAGCTTCCAAGAAGAAAAGTTAGAAAAGGATGAGACCCAAACATAAGTTAAGTCACCAGAGGATTGAGCTAAAACCCAGGAATTCCTGTAAAGTCCAGGGCCTTATCTTAGCCATGGTATACAGAACCAAGCAGGGCCTGCCCATACTATCCAAAAGTGTGGGAGAGAGCAGCATCTAACTCAAGCAGAAAGTGCCAATCCAAAGATTGAGGCTGAAAATAAGAGTAAAAGAGGGAGAAGAAATGAAGAGATTAAGTAAGAACAAAGGGGTCACAGGGTGTTGCCTAGGCAGAGTGTGGGATAGGGAGAAGGGGCAGAGCTCAAGGATGGGAAAGGACAAATTGTAGTTACAACTGAACAGACTGGTTTTACAAGTTGGTTTCACAAATTGATCTAGACCCCAGGTACCCCATCACAAGTATCCTTTTATAGTTACCAAAATAATCATCCTAGTACAAAATCTTACCAAAATACTCCCCTGCTCAAAAACTCCAGTATTGACTCTAAGATAAAAAATAAAAAATCCCCCATATGGACTCTATTGACTCTAATTCCAGCACAGAACAAATGGAGTGTTTACTAAGGGAAATCTGAGAACATTGAAGAGTGAGTTTTAGCCTTCCAATCAAGCTATAGCTGTGGATGATGTGCTGGTAGTGATCCCAAGCTGGCTGATAGCACCATTATTGAAATGAAGCAACTAAATTGCAAACGGAAAACTTGTAGACTTCATTAATTGCATATTTTCCTATAGCTTAGAACAAGTCTTTAATGTCAACATGTTGAGCTTCAGATGAAATTGGTCATCTCTTAGCAGTCAGGGTGTTTTGTTCTTCCTTAACAAAGGATACATAGATAAATAAGGATAGAGAGATACAGTAGATATTGATATCAATAGATAGATAGATAGATAGATAGATAGATAGATAGATAGATAGATAGATAGATAGATAGATACAGGGATAGATGGATGGATAGACATAGACAGATCGACAGACAGACAAAATAGACAGATAGGTAGGTAGACAGACAGACAGACAGACAGACAGACAGACAGACAGACAGACAGACAGATAGATAGATAGATAGATAGATAGATAGATAGATAGATAGATAGA